>NW_009650103.1:1805935-1816032 GCF_000708025.1 Charadrius vociferus | reverse complement strand
AAAAAAAGGGGGTTATCCCCACCCCACCCCACAGGAATTTCCACCAGCCAGAGTTTTTCTCTTCTCTCCCCCCGCCAGCTCTTTCCGACTCCCGAGGGAGATAGGGCCCGGGGCTTATGGGAGCAAGAAAAAGAGAAAGAGAAAAAGAGAAAGAGAAAAAGAGAAAGAGAAAAAGAGAAAGAGAAAAAGAGAAAGAGAAAAAGAGAAAGAGAAAAAGAGAAAGAGAAAAAGAAAAAAGAAAAAAAGAAAAAAAGAAAAAGAAAAAAAGAAAGCAAGGCTGCTGCAAAACGTGCATGCAAAGGGTAAAAGTGCGAGCAGGAAGGAGTGGAAAGGGATGTTGGCATCCCCTGCCAGGGTAGGTGGATGCTGGTGTGGCAACCCCCCCCACCGTGGCAGGCAAGTGAGGAGGACAATAAGGGCAGAAAGGGCTGCCGGTCCTCGGGCATGGCTTGTCCAGGGGTCCCAGTGCTGCTCTGCACCCAGTGTGCTTCCCCTCACCGTGCCGCTGAGCGCTGATCACCTTGGCACACCCCTGCGGCTGATGCATCTCCCTGGTAAACATCAACTTTAAATGATTTTACTTGTTCTGGCATTGTACAACAACAATATTAGAACAGTAGTGTAAAAAAAAAAAAAAACCAACAAAAAAGCTGTCATGACTTCCTCACACCAGATCCTTTCCTCCAGTAGCATCCTCCCTTAGGTCCCAGGAGGGGAGGACAGACCTCGCACTGTAGGATTAGGTGGCATTACAATGCTGCAGACCCCTCACCAAAGCCAAGATCAGGTTGTCTGGAGATGAGAGAAGGAAGAACAACCAAATGCAGTCCTCTCCCTTAACTAAAATGCTTTGAAGACCTCGCTGGTATCAATACTTGCTTTGTCAGTGCCACTAAAGATCTGAACGTCACTGCTAGCACACATCCAGGTGACAGTCGCAGCTCCTATGACTTCAGTGGCTGGAGTTGTACTGATTTTCATGGAGCAGTAATTTCACCTATAGACTCGTACCCTGAGCCACACCAAAGCATCACAAGCTCTCCCTGGTCCTTGCACAGCAGCGTCTTTAAAGCCTTTGTTGTCCACAGGAAAAACAACCATTGCCATCACCTGAACTGCCACACTCTGGTCTCTGTCTATGGGTTCGGTCTTTCAGCGCTGCAAGAACCAGGGCAGTCACTGGCCATTCCGTTTATCACATACAAGGGGGCAATGTAGGAATTAGGGGTCACTTGTCCTGTCCCCGCTTTGGGCTCTCTGATGGAAGAACTCAGCACAACAGGGCCTTACGTTGAGCTTTTGCTGCTCACTCAGCATAAATCTTTGACCCGCAGGAACGGAAGCTTCTTGGACAGGTGACTGATGTCAAACTAGCACATCAAAAACAAAGGCCAAATCCCACCAGATCTGCAGAAGGAAGAAAGGGGAAAGAGATGCTCCCAGTCCACTTGGCTTGTAGCCTAGTAAGGAGGTTATCTAACGGGTCAGTGGAGAAGAACTGTAGAAAATCTCTCTCTACCTCCGAACCTGTCGAGATGCCTTCTCCCTCCCACCAGCCTCCCTGTGAAACTGGAAAGGCCGGCGCATGAGCCACACGCAAGAAGAGTTTCTCCGCTGAAAGAGCCTTTCACCAGCAAGAGGTGAAAGGCAGATTGGCTGCAAGAGCGGGGAGGAGGCACGCAGCGTGCATGTGCTGGCTGCAGCCACGCGTAGGGCAGGTACGGTGCCAGGGGCACTCCAGGGCAAATCTCTCAGATGAAAGCCCCTTCCAGTTCTTGCCTTTCATGAGTAACCAGATGACTAGAGGCTGGCTAGACAAATTAAGTGATGCTGCAGAGCCAGCAGGAGCCTGCGGGCAAGCTCTTTCGGTACGAGCAACACCTGTGCAACCCTGCAACCACCACTGCAGAGCACCCGCTGGATGCAGCCCAGCAGTGACGGCATCCATCACCACCGCACCTCCCTCCCGCTTTAAAATATCCCACTCCTCACAGCAACAGTCCTTCCCGCAGACTCACGGCTGCCTCTGGTTCGGAGCAGAGAAGCTATTCCACAGCTCGTAGGAACACTGCATGATGGAGATGCTTCCTCTCCATTTGTATGGACAACGAAGCATCTCCGGCACACAGATATGGAACTAGGACAGCTAAAGGTACCAGCAGACCCTGTGAGTTACAAAAACCCTCCCCTTCCCAGCAACCCTTCTTATTATGATAACAAAAGTGATCACAGTATTTCTGTGGATGCCTAATCGCCCTTGAGAGGTGCCACCAGCCCCACTGACAGAGGTGGTGTCTAATTTCAGCCCCAGTCCCACGAATGCCAGGATCCTGGGTCTCCTCATCCCAGAATGGCATTTCTGATCATACAAACAGCTCATTGTTTTGCAATGAGACCCTGTTTTGTCCTCTCCAGCTGCAAGTGAAAATCCCGCTAACACCTGAACACCGTAACCAAAGTGTTGACATTCCCTGCCCCTCCAGAGGCATCCAGCTATAGGAAGGGGGATACCTAAAGCAGCAGCAGCAGCACTGCAGTCCAGGAAATAAAAGCAGCTCAGAGCAGTACGCTCACTTACACGCCACCCATCTTCCAAGGGCTCTCAAGTCCCGAAGCGAGCCAGATTACCCAAACCTGGACCCACATCAGCTGCAAAGCAACTTTGCTTCACACCGGTTGAGAACCTGGCCCAGGGAGCTTTTGCTGAGCAGTACGTCTGAGTTGCCAGTTGCTTTCCAGGTGATTTAGAAGCTTGCACAGACCTGTTTGCCCCTCCTTGACAATAACAGAGAAATACAGAAATAGGCTTGTAATGGTAAACTGGAAAATTCCAGCATCCGCATGCCAAGATTAGAGAGCCAACATCTGAGTCGGAGCGGGCCAGATCATCTGGTGGTGGAAGCTCCAAGTGGGTTTACACGAGTTGGGTTGGTTGACGCCAACTCCCAATCCCTCCAGCAGCCAGTCGGGGTAACATCTGAGTAGCCAAAGGAATACATTGCAGCAGTGGCAGATGGCCAAATATCTTTAAGGAACAGCAGTTTATAGAAGTGTTTTCATGACTAAATGCATCTTGAGCCCAACTAGCTGTTGTTTACAGGATGGAGGAAACATTTGTGAGCTTTCAAAAAAAGCCTAAGATACATATGTAAAAAAAATTTTTTTTTATATTGTTTATATGCTATGAAGCCAGACATGAGCATTCAGCCAAAAACCCCAAAAGGGGGTTATTCTGTAGTTTGAAAGAAAGTATTGGGATAATCAGAAAGAATAGCCCTAGGTGTTACTGATAAACATTACACTCTACTACTGGCTGATGAGAACAGACCGAAAATGAGACTTAGAATTGCCTGAGCTGTTGCATAAATAATCAGGAAAGACAATTGCTCTCAGGAATGATTTCAAATACTATTTATGAAGAGCACACGTATCTAAAAAGACAATGTTCCTCTGCAGTCTTATAGCCTGCCTTTATTCTTTGCAAAGCCACTAGCACAGTTGCATCCCTACCCCTAATTCAGATTTTATGATTTCTCTTATGCTGAAGTCACAATCCTGACTTATGATCTCACACCTGTTGCCATGGAAGTGATTGCTCCCAAATTCAGCTTAAGGGGAAAAAAAAAAAAAAAACCAACCCAGGAATTTAGTGCTACTGAGACATTTTGGATTGAGACTATCCATTTATCCAGAGGAAGCACCCCATCTGGTATCCCAAAGCAGGACAGTGTCTCCAGCCTCAGTGCTGTGTGGTCTTTAATCCGAGCAGAGGGTTTACTGTACTATCCAGGACTGTCCGTGTCCGTTCCCACCGTGGTGAAGAGCTGCAGTGTGGCAGCAACTTCCCCAATGCCCGAAAACCTTAAAAAAAAAAAAAAAAAGATTGTTTGGAACCAAAGGCATCACAAATCTGCATTTATAGAACCCAGTGACGGGTAGCATACCAATGCTGATATTGCAATACTGCAAACTATCAGGTGATACCAAATATGTAGAGCAGATACAGTTATGTTCTAGTTAGAGCCCAGGCCGGCTGGTGACGTGATGAATAGGTTCCACAGGTACCTCCGAAATGTGAAAAACGTACAACTCTAGAAAGAGTTAATTTTTTTTTCCTCCCAGAAAGACACATCACAAAGCACAGAAATAAAAATAACACCTCTCCTGTGGTTAAGCACCTGTTTTGGCTTCGCAGGCCAGTTTCTTTGCAAAACAGCTACAGAGCTGTGAGGCCAAGAGCCGGCCAGCCAATTCTCCCAGATCCCAGCTGCTCTGGTGGAAATTCAAATCTGATTTTTGCCATGAGGTGGCACCAGGACAAGCCCCATCAGTGGAAAGAGCAACCAACACAAGGTGGGGCTTGTTTTTTTGTGTGTTTAAATGTTTCATAGTCAAAGAGGTTTGTTTAATAGAGGAAATAGCATTATAAAGAGAACAGACTTTCCACTCCTCCTCTTTTTCCAGTGTTGTTGCCCTCTCTTCAGTTTCATGTTAATGACTCCAAGCCTTGTATGTGCTTAAACCATAGTGATCTATTAAATGCAGGAGGACAAACTGCACCATGGTGCCTATTGAGAAGGATGAACTCAATTCACCTTCTTCCCCTTTCATCTGGTTCCTCTCCATGCCCGGTGCCAGCCTGGAAGACTGGTAGGAGTTGCCATTCTCCCTTCACATCCCTGTGTTTTATTTCCTCATGCCCTATGATCTGCGGTCAATGGCTCAAACTAAACCCTATATAATCTGTCTAGACTTCAGGGGGATAATCCTTGGTGCTACGGAAAGTGTTATGTTAAACCACGAGGCTACACGTTAACAAGGACCTGTGATTTACTCTACGATCTTCACAAGGGTCAAAAAATGAAGATGTTCCTAAGTGACTTGGACTAAACTCTCACTGACCCCAATGAAGGTTTTGTTGAATACAGACCACAGAGTTCATTTTCTAGCTCCAGTTTGTCCATCGTAATCATGTCTGAAGATTAAAGGTGAGCCCAAACCACAAAGCTTATGTGCAGGACCAAAAATCAGCCAGCAACATCTGGCTTCAGGGCTGGAGCCTGGGTGCCTATTAGGAGTATTTTCATCTCAGCCACCGTGGTGTTCATTTTCAAGCCTGTACACCAGGAAGGCTTTTATTATTTTCTCCAGGGATGAACGGGGACAGGCAGGAGCCAAACACAGGACAACTTACTTCTCAGCCCCTCCACTTTTTTAAATGTTAATGGTGATTACAAGTTTACTTAACACTCCATCTGCCGGGACCACAATACACTTTTTTCAAGCAATCGGTAGGTTGAAGGGGTGGGTTTTTTACTCTTATTGTTATTCCAAGAACGAAGATGAGCAGTTTTGCTGGTAGACCCCGAGAACTGAAGTCGCTCTCCTCTCTGCTGCCTTACATCTCCTAAAATAACGACCAGGACAGACGTCAGCTGTGCTCATCCCCAGTAACCTTCCCTCATTACCTACCTCTTCAAGCAATTACCATGCCATTTTTGCCAATTAGTCCACGCGCAGTCATTCGATATTAGTAAAAGCCATCTTTGGTAGCTTCTAAGCCTAAGCAAGATTTGGTGTTACACCAAGGAAGAGCCAGCAACTGATTTGGCCCTACCACACTGAGCTACAATTGAGCTCTTTCTACACCAAGGAAGAGCCAGCAACTGATTCTGATTTGGCCCTACCGCACTGAGCTACAATTGAGCTCTTTTCTAATGAGAGATGCACTTGAATCCTGCCCGGGAAAGTCCCGGATCCGAAATGTAAGTTGCTGCAAATCCTGGGGTATCAGACCAAATGAGAAGTCAGCAGAAGCTTTAAATCCTGATCTATAGGATATGGAATAGCTTTTGGAAGCTTGGCAACCCGACTTCTTCCCTGCAGAGCTTTCTCAGAAAGAGTCATCTCTAAAGATGTCTGGGCATATTTTTGGGGGGTATTGCAACAGTTCCAGAGGTCTGTACTCTCAAAAGCAGCTCATGCGACCTGAGTGTGCTGTGTGAGGGTACACCACCAAATGAGTTTAGGGCATACGCGAGATTACTGGATGGAAACTAAATAGCAAAATCTCAGATTAAGATGTCAGGAAAAAAATCCTTACATTAAGATCTCCTCAGCTATGGAAGATCTGTTAGACTTCCCAAAGGAAGTGGTGAAAAGTCCCATTGCCTGAGTCATGTCAAATCAGTCTGGATAAACCTATACAATGTTTGGACCAATCCTGCCCTAGCATGAGAGTGGGCTGGATGACCAGCGAGACCTTTTCCACTAATGGTTTCTGCAGCTCAGTAATCCTGGAAAAATTTGGGTGAATATCACAAGAAAGTGTGGTCACAGCACCAAGAGCAGCCTTGTGGCTCCTGCTCCCACCATCGAGCAAGTGGGTTACAGCCTTCTCCTGCCACGCACCCCAGCACGCTTTCTTGCCTGTTGACCACATACACTCTTCAGGACAAGGAATGTCATTTGCTGGGTTTTCCACATGTACAAGCTGGCAAAAAAAAAAAAAATTAAAAAAAAAAAATCACAAGTGGTTTCTCATCCCTATCAGCAGTAACAATATAAAAATTTGCATGTTCTTCATACATCCAAGCACACCCTAAATTAGCATCGCTTATGAATTATTCTACCCAGGTCTAGTACCTGATTAAAGCATCCCGGTACATTTTGCTTGTGTCAGCTGGCGGTCCTTTCATCCTTAAGTCTTTCCTCAAAAAAAATAGAAATAGAGCAACTTAAAGCCTAGAGATTTTACTTTACCAAGTAATTTTCATCCACATTTTCCCTTCTCTAATATTTCTGTCAATTAACCACGTAACACAAGTTTCCAGGCAGCTATTTCCATTTATAATTTTGTTGCATTAACTACACCAAAAGCGGCACATTCCATAGATTCCCCTTTGATTTCACAAGATTACAGGTTCATTCCACCGAGGGCTTCTGGAGTGACAAACCCCTTCATTTGGTTGTCTTCCCCCCCCCTTGTTGGAGTAGTGGTTTAGAAGTGATGAGAGTGCAGGGATGCTATGCGCACCACCCAGCTATCAAAAAGCAATTCAGACAATGCGCAACAGTCTTCGTAAGTCTAAGCTACTTTCTAAATAAAGAGAGGAAATAAAAAGTCAGGCAAAGCAGTCATTTTTGTGGATGAATCATTCGAGGAATCCAATCCAGCTACCAAGTGGTCTCTAACATGACTAATTTTTACTTCTGTCTGTTCAGTGTTTCCAGTAAGTCACCTTCTCAGATGCATCAGCACCTTTCCACGAGTCCCCACCGTAACTTACTCCCTTCTCTCCCTACTGATGAGTTTTCCAGTTCGGGGAGCGCCAAATAACATGGTCAAAGGTACAGACCTTGGCCAGAACAAGGTGCCAGATCGTTAACATTTTTAACTAGAGACGCAGTGCTCGCACATCCAGGTTAAGCACCCACGTACCACCCTAGATTGCCTCACCGCCTGCTAGCCCTGGTTCTCTCAGCCTCTTATTTCAGCTGGGTTTCCAGGACGCAGCACCCACACATCCACCGTATTTCTACAACAGATGCTCAAACACTGCTTGGGCGATGATATCTTCTAGTGCTGGTGTCCTCCTGTCACATCTGCAGTCTTCTGAAATTGTTACCAGGTTTTACAGCTGAAACTGCAGATTGGTTGGTTGGTCACCCCTCACAGGGTGTCTTGCTCAATTATTTTTTAAATACAGACCTGGTTTTGTTCCCAGTTCAGTTCCAGACCAGAGCAGCATCCTAAAACCTCATGTTTACATATTTTGGGTTGTTTTGTTTGAGGTTTTTTTTTTTTTTTTTACATTTCTCAGACACCTTTGAGGAAGTCCAAGGAGCTTTGACCTCAGGTTATATCTTCAAGACCAGCAGTGCAAAATACTCCACCGGTATTTCACATCCCTTTGAGGACCTGATCCAGAAAAAAAACAGCCCTAATTGTTCTTTCCGGCGGTGTTAAAGCAACAGCATCAGGTAGCAAACAGACTATGGCCTGCTGCGCTTCCTATCTTTGAATTACTACTAATCCATACCTTTCAGAAGACATAAGCTATATGTGTGTATATATATATCATTAGATTGCAATTTTATTTTATTTTTTTTTGCCTGCAGCCACCTCCCCAGGGGGTGGGGAGATCTCCAGGAGCACTTATACTCGCCCTGTGGGTTTTAACTATCTTGTTGGGTTAAAAGCGTTTGCTGCATCACCGTACCCAACTACAGAGTGCAATCGCAGCCACAGCTTTGTCGCTCCGTGTGGTTTTATTAGCCCTGGGAAGCAGCACTGTGCCTCTTAGGGGATCTGCAAACACGTACCGAGAAACCCCCAGACATCTAATGCATATAGGGAACTCCTAAACATCAAGAAACAGATATCTGTATAATTAACATTTAGGGGAGATTAAGTTGGAACTGAGATTCATGTGGTCCTGATTAGCACCAGATGTGGGGTGGTTTGTTGGTTTGGGGTTGTTTTTTTTTTTTACTGCTGTGATCACAACAATAGGAATTGGGCAGGGCATCTCAGGCAGGAGGGCTAGGAGAGAAGACTGGAAGACTCAGCTGGGTTCTGCCCCTTCCCTTGGACCCAGTCCCGACCACTGCTCACCTGAGCCAGTCCCTTCCACCTCTGAACACCCCACAACAGCCTCACAATGCTGCTATAGATTTACTCTTTTCATTTCCATTCAGATTGGTACCAATGAAAAGCACACAGGGCTACAGGAGACCTCAGTCCCAAACCCTGCACTGAAGCAAGGGCACCTACCCGGGACTGTCCTCAGCAGCTCCCCCTCCCCAGGAGCAAAGCCTCTCTGGGAGGGCTGAGCACTTGACAGCTCATTACACCTCCCAGCTGTGCAGCTTCCACATTTATGGGCGTCTTTAACCCTTTCCTGCCCCAGTGCCTTTTATTTGCCTATCACACAGCTTGTTTTCCTCTGGCAAGACTTCCCCATGGCTTTGTATTCATAAATCATGAGGCCAGAGGAGTTCATGTTTCACAGAGGCCATGGGGCTTCGATGAATTAAGTCTTGTTTGAACTAGAGTATCTTTTTTAGCAAACCAAACAAACTTCTTGACCTGACTTGTACTGCAGCAAAATGAGCTCAGAAAGAACTCCTGGCTGCAGCGGGAAGGTATTTTGCTTGAAAAGTCAAGTATAACAGCTTCCTTGTGGCACTGCTGAGAGAATGGAAGATGTGAGGAGACACCCTCACCTCAGACGTATTCTGCTGGGTCCAAGGCTCGTTTATGTAAGGACCCTTTATACCCTTCTGGCAGCCCTTAAATTGCCGTCGGTGCCTTCTTGCAGTTAGAGATGCTTTACCTGGTGTCATGTTTGGCCCCACCAAGCTGTTTTTGCTCCCCCTTAGTCCCTGGTTTCAGTAGCAGAAATGGGAATATTATCCAGCTCAGATGCTCAGCTGATTTAAATTGACATAGGTCCATCAAAGGCAATGAGGCTGCACACTGTTATGCATGCAGCATCTCCACCCCTATGCCTTCCTTCAAATGAAAAAGTCAACTACTTAATCACCAAACATGACTATGATTTAATTTCCAGGGTGACCTTAAATCTCATTGCTAACTGGACTCTCATTCTACAATCTTCCCCAAGACCCACAGAAAATTCAAACCTTTTCCAGAAATGCTTTTCCATTCAGACAACGATTTATTTCCAGCTCATACGCAGCTCTCATGCAGGACTTCAAACACTCACTGGTCCATTCTATGGGAAGTGCTAAGGAGCCAGCGGCATGAGCAGGGCTCCCATGACTTAACTCATGCAACGTCCAACCTAAGATCAGAGGTTCTGAGACCCACAGAAAATTCAAACCTTTTCCAGAAATGCTTTTCCATTCAGACAACGATTTATTTCCAGCTCATACGCAGCTCTCATGCAGGACTTCAAACACTCACTGGTCCATTCTATGGGAAGTGCTAAGGAGCCAGCGGCATGAGCAGGGCTCCCATGACTTAACTCATGCAACGTCCAACCTAAGATCAGAGGTTCTGGGATATTAGGAAAAATGTTTTCACTGAAAGGGTTATCAAACATTGGAAGAGGCTGCCCGGGGAGGGGGTG
>NW_009650103.1:1804735-1805234 GCF_000708025.1 Charadrius vociferus | reverse complement strand
TTGTTCCATGTGGATCAGCGGCTGCTGCCTACACATTGAGGAGGTTGTTTAGGATCTGGGAAGAGGGTGACACCATTTGCTTACCCAGCAGAGACAGCTTACTGCCTTCAAGATGCCAGCCAAGTTTGGACTGGCAAGTTGCATCACTGACATTATGTCATGGAAGTGTTCATCCCTTTTGGGTGGCTTTTTTGTTGTGTGGGTTGGGTTTTTTTTATTATTCTTTTTTATTATTCATTTCTTACACCTCTGGGATTACATTTTCCCCCAAAAGGGAACAAAGACTCAGCAGAAGGTTATGTCTTTCAGCATTTAAAGATATTGGGAGGCAACTAATAATAGTTTAGACTCTGGAGTGTTGGAGAGCCCACAGATATGAATGCTAACCTGTCCTTGAGACCATTCTGTGTCCCATTGATTCTGGGGCAGCCTTGCAGAAGTCCAGTCCCCCGGAAAAAGTGGCCACATGAAGAGTTACTGCCGGTCACGCCAACTGCCA
>NW_009650103.1:1755209-1803958 GCF_000708025.1 Charadrius vociferus | reverse complement strand
GGTCGCTGCAGGCAACGCAGCCCACACTGCCCACCACCAGCGCTGGAGGACCTCGGCTGGGTGGGTCCCCATGGAGGACCACGGGGAGCCGGGATCTCACCCAGCAGCTCCGCCGGACCCTCGCCGGAGCAGGAGGCAGCAAATGTGGAAAGCAGATGTGCGAGGGGAGGAAATCAGGTTTGCAGAAGAGGAGGGAAGGAAGCGCAGAGCAGCCTGCGGGAGCAGCACCTGCCCCGCTAAAGCGAGTTGCACGCTCCCAGTTTAAATGCCTTTGGAGCAGAGGCAGGCACATCAACCAACCAGTTCTCTCCCACAGCCTCGGCTAATTTGTCTTAGCACAGCAGGAAGCAGTCTAGCCTTTGAGATACCAAGAGACATCAGCAGGGACCAGGCTGAGGACTTCCAGCAGCAAGACGTGCACAGCTCCCGCCTGAACCAGTAGCTCACCGTAACAGCCAGAGGAAAGAGCCTTTTGACTGAGTCACTGCCATGGGGAAGAAGCCTAAATTATTTCCCAGCCCTTCTACTGACTCTTCAGTGAATCAGTCACTGAAGTTCAACAACAGTCCCTGAACTGGCTGCAAAACTTTTTTTTTTTTTTTGAGAAAAACACTGGATGTTGGATATTTTGAAATATCTGTCTACCTGATTTGGAGCACAGATTTTAAACTTGGCCTCCTCCTTCTTGGCTGTGGAAGATAAATGATAAGTTTTCACAAGGTTTAGTCCCAGAGAAGCAGAGCTTGCCAACAGCGAAGGAAGCAAACATATCAAAATCATTCTCAGACAGCTCTGAAAAATATCCTGTAAGTCTTTCACCTGTGACTTTTCACTTGATCTACTCCAAGGCAGGATGAAGGAAAAAAAGAAAAATTGAAGAAGAAAAAAATTGAAGAAAAAGAATTGGCTCTTTTCACATATGAAGAACTGTGGTTTAGTTCAGTACTAATTCTGGAGTACAGGAGTGTTGGTCACGGGTGCATGCGCAGTGTCGCACTGAAAGCTGCTCAGTCCCAGCATATAAAGTTTAGGGGTTTTGGCATATTGTATAGTAGCTGAACTGCGTCCTAATGCTAGGAACATCACAGATGTACTGGGTCAATCATTTCCCAATAAAGCTATACACTGACCTCTTCAGCACCTGCATTTTTGCATCCCCAAATGAATAACTAAATGCCTCCAAAAATCTGTATTTGTCAAGTCTGTAGCTTAAGCGTGGATTGAGCAAATTCCTCAGACAGGTTGGAAACATGTTTATGAAAACATCAGTCTAGAGTCCACTGTAAAATCATTATTCCCCCACACAAATCCCCATGGCGTAAATAAAGCCAGACGAGCCAGGTCACTGCTCTGCATTCTCCTTGCTGCAGTCCAAATTCTCTCAGACACTTGCAGGAGGAGATGCCAGCCGCCCACGGGTACCCTTTGAAAGCCCAAGAGCAGCTCCCCGACCCCAACAGTGACTCACTTCGCTACATTTGCCTCCCGAGTTCATCCTCTCACATGCAACACTATCCCCATGGGTGATGACAAGAAGCTGGCTGGTGGCTCTTTTATTTACCACCAGCTGCAACTTCTCCTCCGAGTGCTGCAGCATCTGATATGCAAAGTCTGATAAGATGTGTACATGTCTTTCTTATCACCCTGCTCTGGCTTTTCATTTACTGAAGTCCCACAAACACAGGAGCACAGAAGGAATCATATCTTGTAATATGCAGTTTGGCCTTCAGAGACACTGAGCATCTCGGCTCGCTGTGATGTTCAGCATGTGGCGGCACAAGTATCATTTAACAGCAGGATTGAGATCAACATTTGCTGCTAAAACACGTCAATTCAGTATATTTAATTCACATGCAGACCCTCCCAGAGCAAGACAAAGCAATTCATGCACAAAACTGAGCTTTGCCAAGAATCAGCATCTTCCCCAACAGCAGCATCACTGCAAGAATCAAGAGTGAGTTCGGGGTGAAGTTGGGCCAGTCACAAAAAACCCCAGGGGCAGACCATTTGTCAGAGTTGCTGGGGTAAATTCTGCAAAGGGGTGCGCAGTGAGAGCACTGCCATCGAGAGAGACTGCTTGAGAGAAGAGGGCAGCTCACTGAGCGATGAACTTGGGCATCCTGCAAACGTTGCCTCTGGGAGAGCTACACGGAGGTGGAAGCATCACATATCCATGCGGCACAGCAGAAGCCCGAAAGAGCCTCTCCTTTTCCCTCATTGATTTATCACCTTAGAGGCAGCCCAGTTGGAAGCGGGGTGAGCAAACAAGAGCGCTTGAGCCATCGTGGCCATCACAACCCTCTCCTTGTGGCTCTCCTCCCAGCAAGGACCTCTCCCCTTCCCTTGCAAGGCTCCAGCTATCAACACGCCGCCCCAGGACCGGGCATCGGTATCAGTTCTCCTGCACAGTAAAGGTTGTACAATATAAACAGCATGTTTTCATCATTGTGCTTAAGCGGAACGGCAATTAACTGTACAGGGTTATTCATCCCCTTGCCGGCTATGCTATGATATGGAGTTAACATTCTTAGTTTAAACAGGGGCTTCGTTGTTTCCCAAATGCTGCATTGGCATCAATAGCCCTGGTGATGAGGAAAAGA
Source organism: Charadrius vociferus (assembly GCF_000708025.1). Classification (NCBI taxonomy): domain Eukaryota; kingdom Metazoa; phylum Chordata; class Aves; order Charadriiformes; family Charadriidae; genus Charadrius; species Charadrius vociferus. The sequence continues at coordinate 1,801,358 of NW_009650103.1, read as the reverse complement.
GCCGCACTCCATAGCCGTCACTCCCGTCTCTTTTAAAGCACAGTAATATGAAGAAGAGATCATCTATGGGCTTTGTTAGCAAAAGGAGAGGCTGCAAAACTCCAGCTTTCTATGGCTTTTGATAATTCTATGAGCATCCCTGCCAAAACACCACTCAGAGGCTGTCAAATGGCCCTTTCTAGACACGCTCTCCCTCCGGAGCACTCACCATTTGTTTCTTCCAGAGAGCAAAAGGCATCACTCCAGTGTTTTCCCCTCTTTCCCAGGTCCAGCTGTCATGGTGACTGCAACAGCTTTTGGGGGCCTTACAGGGAATTATTTCCAGCATGTACTTTGGAGGAGTCCCCAGTTCATAAACACATCTGTGCCAGCGGTACAAAACAACATGCCAACCATTACTGCCGCAGATCTCAAAATAAATGAAACTTTTTTTGCCACCGTGTCATGGTTTTGCCTCATTTCCCTGCAGTCTTCTCTTTCCAGCTGGGTGTATTTACCTGCATAAACTGGAATAGTACGGAAAAATGTTGGTATGCAGAGGTGAGAGACAAGACTACTGCTGCACTTCAGGGAAAGGTGGAAAAAGAAGTGCCATTACAAATGTTTTCCTCCTCAGCTTACTCAATTCCTGCATGCAAATTTGGAAATTCAAATTACATTCATTCCAGTTTACAGGCAGAGTGCATGAATGTGTATGCATGCGCAATGTATTTCTTTTTTGCATGCAGGGAAGAGTTAAATGTGATCGTTTTCAGGATATTTAGTAAGGTTAACCAAAAATAAATCTCTTGCAAGAAGAGCAGCACAGTATATCAGTCTCCTCATAGGAGCTGAATTACTTCTGGCTTTACTATGTTCATCACTTATTCTGTCCAGAGGTTTGACAGCGGTGCAGTTACAGCTGACAATACACACGGCGTGAAAAGCCAGGGCCAAGGCTCAATCCCACTCTGTGGGATACAGGCCATAATCTTAGCAGCTGACTTCCCAAATTAGCCAACCTATTTGCATTTCTCATACATACCATGGCTTTCTTTTGACACAAGAAGAGAAAAAGGGATTTCTTCTTGCCAAACACCTCTCGCAGCTAGAAGACATCATAACGAGTCTACCAGCCCTTCAACGCATGAGAAGATATCACATGGAAAAAGCTACAGTCCCCGAGACTGTTGGACAAACCTTACTTTTTCCCCCTTGTTAGACCCAAGATGGACACGGGGAACAGCTGGGATGATGTTTTTAAACAAGAGCAACCAGTTTAATGAAATGTGAAATTTATGAGCTGGTCAGCCTTAGGAATAATTAAGCTCAGGGACCCTCTGGGATCCAGAGGGCTCCTCAGTAATGGAAAATCAGCTGTCTTCCTCTAGGATCTATAGGCTGCAACGAAGAAACCCGTAACCCCTTTGGGCAGCCCAGGGACTGATGTACCACGACTGGCATCATGAAACAGAAGTGAAATCCCAGTTGCGACCTGGAATAGCAAACTCCCAGCGCCCCTACTACACTACACAGCTGGCTTTGTCATTTCTTCTGGGCTTTTGTTTTCTTAACTGCCTCCAGCAACATGAGCCTGGAGTTTTGTGAATCGAAGCTGCAGCAGGAGCTCCGAGTCCAGTTTTGACTTGAAAGAATGTAAATCCACTAGCAAAGTTGTACACGTGTGTAGGGACCAGCAAAGCGGTGAGGGAAGAAACCGGGGAGCCAAGGATGGGAAAAGCCAGAGTCTGAATCCAGGGCGAGAGGAACGCAGGAAGAGAATAAAGGCACACGTTTCTTTTGTGCTCCTTTTTTTAGTGGTTGGTTGGTTTTGTTCATTTTTCACACGGGCAAACAAACAAACTGCAATATCCTGTGGTGGGAATGGACCCGCAATAGGAACAGTGGCCACGCGTGGGCTGTACCGCAGCTCTCCAAGGCCACGGCAGGGCGAGTGTGGGATGAGCAGTGGGCAGCTCTCCCCCACCGCTGCCAGCGGAGAACAGCCCTCCCTCGCGGCACTGCTCCAGACACCAGTTTGCAAAAGAAATAAATATATCCCACAGATCAGGGCAGCAAAGATCACAGTTCAACGCTACAGCGAGCGTGTATACGTTCTGAGTGCCAGAACCTCCCTGAGTACTCCTCCAAAGCAAAACAACAGCAAAGCAAAACAATAACTGTAATAAACAGACAAGCTTCCAAAAGGGACAGATTTAGCCAGTCCCAGATAATAGGATGTGTCTGGTGCTCACAGTGCTGTCCTCTTCACTTGGCCACCAAAGCACCAGATAACAATGTGCAGAACCTACCCCTAGTACAGCTGGTATTGCACAGCATCCAACCGCCTCCACACAGAACGGCTCCACCACCTCCTGGGAGGTTTCCAACACCCCAAAAAAGCACAAGTGCACCTCGCAGGGTCTTGCTGCTCCCCAACCGCCTTCCCTGGTGATGGCAGTGGCACTTCTGCCCACCCAGATGCGCAGGACTGCAAACAGCAGAATAGTTTGCAGGAGCAACTTCCCCCTCCCCGTCATGCTCCCAGCTCTGAGGGGCAGCCTAAAAAACCAAACAACATCCAAAGCTGTAAATTGAAATGGCAACCCAAACCAGGGAGAGTGGCCGGGCTCAACCTGGCCCCTGGAGAGGTTGGCCACCCATCACGCCAAGCAAAGCGAGGGGACTGCTGTGGTTACGCTGGCTCCAGGCCCAGGGCAGGGGCTGGGTTTGTCCATCCCGCTGCACACAACTCATTGAAGACCTTCACCATTAGTGCTGGTGACACCGGGGGCCCTGGGACAAGGCGGATTTGGGCAGCCCCACCACAGCCCGCCCCTCCTGCAACCACTGCCTCCAGCCCCAGCTGTAGGGCTCACCCAGGGGGCAGCTCCTTCACATGCATCTGTGGTCCAAGAGCATCTCTGCCATTCTCACCTTCACAGGAGAAGAGAGGATTTCCTCCCCCCACCCCCCCCAAAAAAAAAAAAAATACCACAAATCTTTAAGAAATAAATCACATGGTACCTCTGCAAAAACTTAATACCTGGCATTAGTAAGGGGCTGCCAAGATACTCATTTTTGAGACAGAAAACAGCCTTCTCAGAAATCCCAGTGTAGTAAATTAATCCCAGGAGGTAACAGACTGAGCTTTTGCTACTGTAAATAGACTTTTTCATTATTCTGGAGCATTTTGAGGCCAAAAGACTGTCCCAGCATATTGGAAAGTGTAAGTAACTGTCTCACTTCTCTGCAGAAGAGGAACATTAAACAAGCAGAGCAAGACAGATTGATTACTTCTTCCATTTAGCTGGCAGGGTCTAGAGAGTGACTGTTGTTGCCGCTTTCCCTTGTTTCTCTTGCCGGGGAGGGAGGACACACACCCCGAAGCCCCCCGCATGCGGTGGAAAGCGCTGACGCTGGGAGAACAGAGGTCCAGGTCCATGTTCTCAGCAGCTCCAGAGATGTCAAACACATGGGCTGGTAACCACCACTGCAAGCTGAGGAGCTGCCTTAGCATTTTTATTTTTTTTTGCTCTCAGCTACAGACACCGTTGTCTCTCTTGGCTAGACACTACGAGGTGACACTTATGCAAGCTGTGATGGGAACTATAAATGTTTTTTCAAAACCCTGCTCGTACTTTGTCATTTTATTTTATTTTTTTTTTAAATTAGGAGCTACATGCGCCTCATGTCTTACAGCAGAGTGATGGCACATGGTTTGTCCTACGCAGGAAATTATTTGGGGGAAGTTTAAGCCCTCTCTGCTCCATTGAATCCAGCATGAAAAACATGCAGCATAATAAGCATCGCCATGTCTTGGATCTGAAATGAGTGCATGGGTCTGGTCTCCTGTGCAGCAAATGTGCATTTAGGAGACAGCCTGCTGCACACCGAGATGAAAGCTTAACTTCTCTACACCATCATGCGTCTCTCCCCTCCCGCCCCTTCTTAAACTATGGCATGGAGATGCCAAACCACTTACAGAAAGCTCATATAACGCTGAAAAAGAGTGAAGAATTATTTCAGTGAGAAATCAGAGTAAGAAGCTATGCAAGATTGGTAATGGTTAATGAAGATTGACTGTGAAGCTGCTCAATAGGAAAGTATGAGCTCAAGAGCCATGAGGCTCTAAGCCATCCATAAAGCCAAGAGGGAAGGGAATATTGCTGGGGAGTGGATGAGCCTGGCTGGGTGAGGGGAGCTGTGTGGTGGGACTTCAGAGACCCTTCACAAGTCAAGCCCTGGTCCCAAAGTCCTCATTCTTAAAAAAAAACCCCAAACAAACAACCAAAACCAAACCAAACCCAAAACACATTAGCCCACTGAAAAACGCAAAAATCTGCAGTTCCCATTTTACAGGGGATCAGAAGCAGAGACAGAAGGGCAAGACTATCTGAACAGGGTTTTGGCTCAAGAGCAGCCCTCCCTTTCACCTTCCCTCCCCGCTCCTAGGCAAGGCAAAACACTTCCCTCTCCCCAGCCTGGGGGGGACCTGCTGTCCTGCACCAGCAACACCCCCCCATTCCAAGCGTGACCTCCACTTCTTTAGTGTTTCTCCCACGTCCTGTGTGCACACAACAGGTCACCCTGCTCTGGGTGCAAAGCCTGGCTCCGCACGCACACACACACACAAAAAAAAAGCCAAATAATTGCCAGACCTCCAACTTCAGACGGCCGGAGGGGGTCAGAGCCAGCAGGGCTGTACCAGGGCGGTGGGTCGCGCAGAGCCCGGGCAAACCCTGCCACAAGCCCAGGCAGTGGCACAGCAGCCACACTGCCCCAGAGCCTCCTGAAAAGCCGCAGCTGTACCCCACGTAAGAGCTCAATTTCCACCTATTTAGCAGTACTGCAGAAAGTGCTTTTAAGCTGCATATTTTCCACCAGCTTCACATTTCTCCCCCCACCCCCCTCAACTTCTCAATTAATTTCCCCAGGCTTTTAGCACCGTTTTCAAGGGCCTGTTTGGCAAATGATGTCAGACAGACTGCAAGTAATGTCACCCTATTTCCTTTCACAAGGATCTTCACTGACCTCCTTTGCGCAGAGCGGTGCTGGTCCCACATCCAGCAGACACCCAGCCACCTCCCTGTGCTGTCTCAAAGACTGGGAAGACTCCACAGAGGTCAGAACACCCCATCCCATTTTTTCCTCCTCTATCCTTCCCCAAAACCTGCTTTGACTTGCATTCTGCAGAGCAGAATGAGTGAGAACCACCAAGGAGAAGAGATGAGCTTCTGCGCTCATCTGGGTGAAGAGGAGAAACTCCTCATATGTCAAGCACGAACAGGAGTAGCAGATTGGAGCCAGCATTTCTGCTTGCTGCGTGAACACCGCGTTGGTGCACCTCAATGGGCATTTACAAGGAGCATGAACTACTGAGGGTTTCTCACCTGCAGGTAAATGGAAGCACATGAAGACACCTAACGAGCACCTGGAGAGAAACCGGCATCTATCAGCTTTGCAGTCTGCAAAACTCAGCTCACTTTCAAGGAGAAGCTGGCAATTATTGCTCATAGCTGGAACTAATTAATCATTGACTGGGAACACAAGAGACACTTGAGAAGAGAGCAAACCCATCCTACAAATGCATCTCAGCACAAGCAGAGCTACAGAACACCCCCACTCCCAGTGTGGTGAGCGCCCCAACCCTCCTCCTCAGTCATTCAGGACTACACATCTTAATTGTTCATAAAGATATTTGCTTTTAGGGGCACTGCAAGGGGATGCTGGTTCACATTTTCCTGGGACTAAAAGTTTTTCCAACTTCAATCACTGCATCATGTTAGAGCTGCTAAACTCTCCTCTGCAAATAATTAGAGACAGTAATTTTAGATTATCTTTAATTAATGAGGAAGAAGGCATGGTGCCTCCAGCTCACGGAATGCTATTCTGCGGTTATGTCAAATTATTTTTCAATTGTTTAGGCTGAAAACTGTCTGCTCCCCTCATGAGTATCACCCAGCAGTGATACCAGTGAACCCTCAAGGGTTCAGCTGGACCTAAGCAACCTGTACCAACTTTCAGGCTGAGGTTACAAAGGAGTCTTCATTATTTTAGGTCCCCACTCATGCACAAGCTTACAGGCATTGCATGTACATCCTGACTAGGAATTTTATTTTGCCGCCAACAGTCAATGGGATTTTTCCCATTGACAAAGGTATAATCATTTTCCCATCAGCCTCAGTGGGAAGCATGCATAGCTCCATGGTTTCCCTTCCCAGGGATCCCAGCCAGCTCTCTTTTGGTTTCAATTTAAGTGGATTCACACCCCTTGACTTTAACATGGCTTTGAAATTCAGGTTCAAGTGAATCAAACTAAGCTGTGAGCAATAAATATCACAAACCAAGATATTTTGCCTTCTTTCCTGTCAGTATTAAGCAAAGCAAAAAAATCCCTGTCGCTGGAAAGTTCATTGCAATATTTGTAAAGCTACTACTCATTCACAGGGATAGTTCTTGTCCTCTGATTAAATCCCATTTCAGCAGAAGTTCAAGTTTTCCAGCTAACAGTGGCCTGTGCTCTCTCAGCAAGGCCAGAAGAAATGCACCTCTCCAAAAGCCAGCGTGGCCTGGGGGAGCCCTCAGCCCTTCGGGTTACAAGGTTGTAGGACGACAGAGTGCCTTTTAGCTTTATATTTTACATTCTGTGCAAAATAACATATCAAAGTAATATAAATACATACATAAGCAGACTGAAATAAAGGTCTCTTTCTCATACCAAGACATACATCTCATACACACATCAATAGCACTTCCCCCCATTAACATCCCCCTCTTTATGGCTGTACACAGGGGGTATGGCTGTGATTTCTAGATCACCCAGTAGCAGACTTGGCCTGGTTCAAACTGTAATATTCAATCTGCTGCTTCTGCGGGGCCACTCAGGAATTTTAGGCTGTCATTACCCACAATATTCAATCTGCCCCGCATCAAAAACATTCAGGCTTTTTTCTAAAACCAAATACACACAAAAAGAATATATGAAAACCATATAAGAAAGAAAATAGTTCCTTCATCTTCGTTCCCAGGCAGGGACCCCTCCCCAGGCAGAGCTGCCCACAGCATCCTCTGTACCAGGAGTTGGTCCCCAGGTCCCCCAGACCCCACCAGACAGAGGGGAGAACTTTGCATGGGAGTTCCCAGAGAGCATTTCCCACCTCCAGTACTTGCCGATGATCAGCATCTCCAAGGTACGTGGCAGGCACAGAAAAAGACTGATGTTCTCCAGCAGCCCAGCAGGAACAGGACCCAGAGGAAGCCATTACCCGCTGTGTCTGTCCCCAGCTCAGCCCTGCCTGCCCCAGCAGCACCCCAGGCAGGCAGAGAGGAGAGGACTACCTGTGGGCTCCTAATAAAGCCCACTCCTGCTTTACTCAATCACCGAGGACTGGGCTCAGCTGGCAGCTCAGCTGTTAATAATGTGAAACTTCACCCTCCTGCTGCTTTTTTCCTAAGCTCGGTCATCCCAAGGTGTTTCCCGTAATTTTTTTCCTCCTGTCCAACAACCCGTCTCCCCCGGTGGGGGTAAAAGCCCTACCGCCTGCCCCGCCAGAGCTGGGCTTGCACAGCAGCCTTGTGCAGAGCCCTGACCTCTGCCAGCAGCACAGGGGAACGTGCCGTGGGATTTGTCCCGATTGCCCTGGAGCGGGCAAGCGGATGCTCTGCTACAGATCCCTCGATGGGAAATCAAAAGGACTGTTCCCACCGCTGCGCTGCGAGGGAGAGCAGAGGTGTCAGCCACCGCTTTCCTGGCTGATTTCCACGTCAGGGATGTGCCTTCTGCAGACGCGAATTCCCACTGCGGTGTAAATGAACGCAGAATTGTGTTTTATTTCCAACCAACCGATGGCAACTTTTCCCCTCTAACATCGTATGCGTAATTCATCATACGGTGACATTTCAGGGCGGCATCGACTCCGTAGCTGCCACCGTGTCACAGCTTCGCAGGTTCAAGAAACGTCTGTTCCTTTGCGTTTCCTTTCCCTTCCCAGCTGCCATGTCTCTGCGTTCAGCCATTTCGCTGTACATCATTAAATCCCCGCTACACTGCGGCTCAACGATGGCTGCACGTCGCAATGCCAGAAAATCCCTTTATGCAGTCGGCTCGTGGTTCCTGTAAAGCCCCGAAAGGCTGGGGGAAAGGCACCATCATAAATCAACATTCAGCTGGAGATTTGTGTGGCGATTACAAAACCAGGTCCCAGGTTAATGGATAAAACTATATATGCACTGCAATGAACCAACAGATTGCAGACGGTGCAATTTTCCATTTGTATTTACAACTGCGCCATGTCCCTTGGCATCGGAGCTGAGATCAGAACAGAAACCAGAGATATGGTTAGAGCAGGATGATTTATTTCTGTCCTGCCCTAATGGACATTTGCCCACGTGTAGGACGATAACATCTGCACAGGTCTGCAGTGTTCCCGGGCCACCCCGGATTATTGTCTGTCGCTGTGTTTGACTCAACGACACAGTGAATACAGGGATTTATTAACCACCCTGAGCCCACCATTGCAGAAGCAGCCCTCGGCACAAAGCTGCCCGCTGAGGATGGGGTTATTGATCCGAGACAGAGTTTTTTCCTTGTGCTTTCCTCAAGCCCCAGCTGTTTTTTCTGCATCAGTGTTAGGGAACCAGCAGCAACACCTGGCTGAGGAGCACGGTGGAAGTATGGAAAACATGAGCCTTGGCGCAGAGTCCGCTCGCTCTCCCCTGTTTTGCCTTCTCCCTACCCGACGTGCGATCCCGTACCTAAGCACGTGCACCTCAGCGCTTGGTTTCTTTGGGGCAGGTGGTCCCCATCACTCCACGTGGGAAGCAGGACCCTCACGCGGCACCAACTGTGTGGGAACATGGAAAACAGGCATAGGAACCAGCTGCAAAATCCCTCTTCTGGGCTGGCTCCAGTTTATGGGCCAGGCTCCGTATGGTCAGTCATCCTCTTAATCTCCAACCCATTTGTACTCATCAGGTGCTACAATCAGTGCCTGATCAGAGCCCTGACCTGCTGGTCAGTGGCTGCATCTGAAATTTCCTGCCGCCACAATCACATTGCAGCTGCCCGCTGCTCCCTCCAGGGCTATAAATGAGGTAAGAGAGAGTATATGTTAATCTAGCAGCAAATGCAATTGTTTAAGTCAAAACCCGAAGCTATCTCGCAGGAACAGCGCTAGAATTTGATCATTGGTGACTAAAAAAAAATATCCTTAAGAAGTAACTCTTCATGTCCCCTCCCGTACAGAAGAAGGGATGAGACCTTGGCTTCCAAAAAGGTTTCTGTGGAGTTGCACCCATAGGAAAACAGCTGGCCACCAACCCCACGCTTTCTTTGCTTCTTACCAGCTTTGCCGGTCACAGTGGGGATGGACTTGGTTTACTTTGGAGACGTGACGTAGACCTCACTGCAGAGGGACAAAGCAGGTCTCTGTCGCAAAGGCAGCCTCACGGATGAGCGGTGGGGAACCCAAGAGCCTGGCCGCCCTGGGTACATCAGGATTTAAGTATTTTGTGGGTCAGGACTGAAGAAATCCCACCCTGAAGAGATGAAGGCAGCACTCATCAGCACACAAAGGGAGAGGGTGCCAGGGACCGAACCCCACCATGGAGCAGGGCTTGGCTGCGCCGCTGGATAACCTGTGCCATGGTGTGGGCAGAAAGGAGGAGGCTTCTTTCCTGTAAAAACACCCATCACACCTTCCAGTTGCTCTGGCAAACGCTAAGCGGAGGATTTGATTTCTGGTACCCAAACCCTGCAGACAGACGTGCTTATAAACAAGCTGATGTTTACCCTTGTTTCGCTCTGCCACGCTTGGAGCCGAATCCACTGTGTCTCTCCAGCACAATACTTTATTATTAATTTATTAATAAAAAGAATGGAGGAAAAATAACTCTCCGGGGAGAGGTAGAAACTTTAATTTAGCAGCTAAAGTCTTGGCTGCGCCAGCTGGAAATTCCTGGAGTTATGAACATGAGGTAATTCTGACGTAGGTGAGATGTGAAGGTGGAGCGTGTCCTCGGAGAAGGGTTCAGAGCCTCCCTGGCACCTCGGGCTGCACCTCCCGCTCTGCCGCAGCCACAGCGAGTGCTGCATGGTTGTTCCCCACCATGTTTGTCCCCCGCCATGCCCTTCCAGTCCCCGTCTCCCCCAGGAGCTCCCATTGGATAGACCTTGGCGCTTTCCTGCTGGAGCTCAGCCCTCCAGACTGGAGAAGTCTCCCTGGAAGAAGGAGACCAGCGCAAAGGCTGCAGCCTTGCCGTTTGCTGTCACAGGGGCACACACGTCTCCTCTCCAGGACTGGGACATGAAGGTCACCCATCAGCCTTTATACTTTTATTTGGAGACGGGACAAAGCTCGGGAGCAATCATGATTTGTGCTGTAGCAGCACACACAAGAGAGCAGCCTCGTGGTTAAAGGCTTAGATCTGGATTTCGTTCTCAGCTCTGCCACATGTTCTTCGCACGACCTCTGTCAAGCTGTTTGAATTGCTCCGTGCCCGGGCTGTGTGGCTGCGAATGAGCCGATGGTTCTTTTCTGCCACTCCTTATCTCGCTTGTCTAACTCGCATCTACCTTTGGTCCAGCAGCTCTCCCTAACTGCACGCACGCAGCACTGTGGGTCCACAAGGAATCCTCCAATTTCTCTTAATAAAGGGGACGAACAGATGAATCACCTGCAGATGAGGCGCTTGCCTTGCTCCAGCAGCTCAGCTGGGTCAGCCCGGCAGAGCAGAGCAGAGCAGAGCAGAGCAGAGCAGGTACACGTGAGGAACCGGAGCATCGCGGTGCGTGCCCCTGGCTCAAACCCCACCGCCGCGGCTGCTGGTTGGAGGGAGCGGGGGGATACGCACCCACCCCTCCCGGGAATAAACAGTGGGGAAAAGTGGCACTTTCAAAGGGAGGACAGAAGGAGGGGCAGACGGGAACATTTTATTTTTATTTTTATTTTATTTTAGATTTATTACTTTATTTTATCCCAGTGAGCTATCAGCAAAGATCACACGCAGTTACATCCGAAGACCATTGCAGAGTTTATACATCCTGGCCAAATATGCATACGTATATAAATGTATATGTATTGGTCCAGGGTGGTGCACTCTGCAACATGGGATGATTCGAGAGAGGCGTAAGAGGAGCTGGTGGATAAGAAGGGACCTATAGTGAGCTCACGGCCTCAGAGGTCTCCAGCTGCTGATCCACATATATAGAATCATAGAATGGTTTAGGTTGGAAGGGACCTTAAAGATCATCTCCTTCCGACCCCCCTGCCATGGGCAGGGACACCTCCCACCAGCCCAGGTTGCTTAAATCCCCATCCAACTTGGTCTTGAACACTGCCAGGGATGGGGCCTCCATATACCATTCCCAATCCTGCATCGCTGCTCGGCACAGCGTATCAAGCAGGTGATCTTCCAAACCCGCCCAGGACCGCAGCCTTGCGGTGCACAGCACGCGCGCAGCCCCGCTCCGCCGCAGTTAAAATCCACAGCTTCCCCCTCTCTCTGCTGAGCTGTGTTTTCCATCTACCACAAAACCATCTTTCTTTTATTTTAACTTTAATACAAGAATGTTAGAGAACACTGTGTCTTAGGCTGGCTTCAGCATTTGAGGGGGACCTTGTGGTACTATCGGATTTAACCAGAGTTTCAGTAATAACATTTTTCTTTCTCCAACTATTCCCTAGTTAAGCTGCTGCTTCTCCACTTCCCAAATTGCGTCAGGTTCTAGTGAACAAAGCACTGTGGAGGAAAAAATATGATGTACCCACCTTTCTCAAAGGCTCCTGTGGTATAAAATAGATGCCATTCCAGGTTGTGCACTGCAGCCCACAAGCGGCCGGTCCGATGGTAGATTTGGAGCGATCTCTCTGTGTCCCCCTCTCACGAAAAATCACAGTTTCAACACCCAGATGTGCACAACGAAGCAGGATGGGAGGAGAGGTTTACAGACTTCTTTTAGGAAACACAGGTTTGCTACCAGGATTTTTGTGTCTTTGGTGTTACCAAAAGATAACCGTGTTCCCTACAACCCCTCCCACCCCCCGGTGAAGCCCGTGCCCAGCACGCATCACTGCTCGGCAGTGGAGGATGCAGCCAGATCTGGTGCTCATCTGGTGCTTCCTCGGCAAAGACGAGATTTCCATTTTCTACTTCAGCAAGCAACTGCCATTCCTGTTCATTTCAATTGGGGACTGGCTAAATAAGAAGTAACTCAAGTGAGGATAATTGCTGGCTGGTAAACAGAGGAGGCAGAACTACTCCTGCAGACAGTGCATTTATAAATTGAACCCCTCATGGTTATTATATCACAATTTTATGTGAACTTTCTGTTTTCAGCAGTGTTTCTGGTAAAAACTTGGTAAAACTACCCTAGTGGAAGGTCCAAGCACACCTTGCCTGCAGAGCAAGGCTGAGCTGAGGGCTGCCCGCGGGCTGGGAGCACCGGCGCGCCTGCCGTGAGCTCCACGGGCACGAGCAAGCAGGGAGCAGGAGCTGCCGAGCCCCAGCAGCGTCCTCTCCTCCGGGCGAGGAGGAGAAAACACCGGTGACAATGGGAACCGGTCCTCTGGCTTTGCCGAGCGCTGGATCAGGTCCTCGCTTCGAAAGGGAGGACGCAGCTGGCCGGATCCAGGCTGCAGTTTTGATTCTCAAGGAAATAAAAACCCAGTAAAGCTTAAACAAGGGCTTTGGGACCAGGCTCAGGTTTTTGTCTCCGAGAATACCTACTGGCTCGCAGAGCAACCTGGCACCTTTCCTTCTCTGTCTAACACGGAGCTTGGGAGATGACAGCAGTGATAACGTGGGATTCCTCAGCAGATATCGGGTGCCAGCTAGAGAGCGGTATCCATCCCCTGTGACAGCTCTCAGAGTAAGCAGGACAAATGCAAATCACATCCAGTTTCGTGGCTGCAACTCCTGTGTCGCCTGCCAGCCGGAGCTGGCATCGTGCTGTAATCTATCGAGCAAAGTGCCTCAGACAGCGGTAGATCAGGACTCAGCATGGGAGAATCATTTTCGAAACGAGTTATGTGTTACATTATCCTCGCTTGTTCATGACCGGCTAAAGGAAAAGAGCTGCCTGAAATTAGATATGACAAAGCGGCACCAGTCTGCCTGTTTTGTGTTGCTGTGGGAAGTGTGATTCCTTTTTAGCCCAGAGAGATGTTAAAATAGAGAGGCAGCTTGAGCTGATGTAAGCCCCATCGGAAGACTGTGGGATTGGGAAAAAAAAATAATCCGCTGTCGCAGGGTCTGCAGCGGATCTGAAAAGGTTGGACCCAGCTGGACCTCTTCCCTGAGCAGGAATTCCTGATGGAGGATTTGGGATCGGTGGGAGTCCGAAGTGCGGTCACCGTCTGTTTCCACTGTGCTCAGGGCCAAGCGGTCCCAGTTTGCTGCTGGCACGGGAGGAAGGATGCTCTTTTCCTTTAGCAGTTTTAATCATGTTTTAAACATTCCTCAAAGGCGCAGTGTTCAGAGAGCACCTCTTAGCATTTCATGCACCCAAACAAACAAATCATTTCGGGCAGCCACCCAAGTGCCAAGCCCATGGATGCTCGTCTGCCGGCCACGAGAGCATGCTGGTGCTCAGAATGGATTTAACTACGAAACGGGAACAGGAAAAGTCCCTACCCCAGGCACAAAACCTGTGTGTGGCTAAGCTGGAATTTGCTCCCAGGTCGGTGGAGGAGCCAGTCTCTCCTCTAAGTGGATTCCTGGTATTTGTGCCCTGGGGGGGTTCCTCTTCTGCGATAGCCAACTGGGCTTGAGACACGCCACTTTGCACAGCTTGCGATTGAAGCAGAAGGGGCTGTTCTGGCTACCGACCCTAAAAAGTCAGTGGCGATTAAGTCACTTCACTGGGAAGGCGTTTGGAGACATGGCATATGGAAGGCGCTGTAAAAATCCATCTTCTGCTCTATAACCCGCGTCACCACACGAGCTAATTGCCTATCAATATGCCAGGTTTTTATAAGGCGATTCATTCTCCCACACTCAAAGGAGCACGTGATGGAAGGAGAAAATAAGAGAGTTTCTTTGTTGTTTTCTAGCTTATTTTAAGCTTTTGCTGAATCCGCCTTCGCTTGTTTTACCGGTGTTTTTTAAGCATCCCTTGGCCCACGTGGCATCCTGGTACGATATTGGGTATTAAATGAGAAAAGTGGCGGTTCTGTGTCCGAGGGACTGGTGCTAAAGCAACCGGAGACAAATTAGAAAAGTAGCGACTGTGTTTCTTCAGAGGAAAAAGAGGATTTTTTTATGTGCTCAAGTGCAACAGCACAAGCAAACAGTGCTAGATTCTGATTTTGATTAATAGTTGGCTAGAGATAATCTTAAACTATGGGGGATTAGGGAAGCAGTCCTCCAACACTGAAATCTTGGAAGGGAAAATCTGTCGGTCAGCCAAGAAGCTCGAGCACCAGCTTAGAAACAAAACAAGAAGGCAAAATTGATGTGGACAGAGTCTCAGCTGGTGACAGCAATATTGAAACCTGTGGAGATGTATGGCATCCACAGGCAGCGCGTTCGGCTCCGAAAGTCCGAGGGCTGATGCCCTTGGAATTGGAAACAGGGAAGGTCATCAGGTGTTTTCCCCCTCTCTTATCAGGCGGGGATTTGAAATGCATATACTTACACCAAAGGCTTAAATAACAGCTGGAGATTTGAAATGATGTTGCAAACTAGTAATGTGCCTTTAAACCAAAATGAAATGAAACCCACGAGAGAAAATCTGCAGCGGTGAGAGCCCGGGCAGCGGCCCCTGCGCCGACGGAGAGGAGCCTGCGGCAGCCAGGGCAGCGGGGAGCTTCCCCGGGGGGCTGCGTTTGTCCTTCATCTCAATAGATTTTTCTCAGCATGGAGGTTCATACCTGATTTGTTTGGCAGGGGTGGTTTCTAAACTCATTTCTGCAGCTGGGCTGAGGCTCTCTGTCTGTTTGGGCCAAATCCCAGGTGATTCGGTGGTGCTCCACTAAAGAGAAAAAGTTGGTGCAATCAGCCCCGCTCCACTGGAAGCAGAGCTCCAGCCCAAAATGAGCAGGCAGAGGATGGAGGACTTGGCTGCAGTGTGCGAGAGACCCCTCGGAGCAGCCTGGGCTGCCCCCAGTTTATTCCCAGTCCCACACCAATGCCATGAGACACGCCAGGCAAAAGAGCAAGGGGGTTTGGTAGCCAGCATCCGCGGAGTCTCGCTGACTTGGCCCCGGACCAAAAATCATCGCATTGGAAGCTGCACTGAGAGCAATCGAGTCTGGTGGTGTCCAAAAAGCCATCAAAACCCCAGCGAGAGCCAGTCCAGAGATCCCAAACCCCAACGGTGTGTCCCAGGGGACTCACCAGTAGCGTGCAGCTTGCTCCGAGCAAGGCAGCATCTCCACCCCAGTGTTGATTTAAATTCTCCAAGCAACCGGGGATGCGTTATATCCCTGGGGAATTTGTTCTGAGGCTTAATTATACTCACTGTAAGAAAGGATGGCCTATTTTCAGCTTTTATTTTCTGCATCTCTTTTGGGGGTTGCAGTGATGAGGAAGAGCTAAGATGGACAAAGCGCTGTGAAGATCTTTAGGAAGGTATACACAGCGAGGGCCAGTTTCTTCCCCCTTATACGAAAATAACTCCTGAGTAATACTGAAGAGCTCTGCTCAGGTCTCTGAGAGTGGGACTGACCTCAGCTGATTGCGTTCTCAGGCAAAGATCTTTTGAAAACCACGTGGCTCTTCTCACTGAGAATTTGGACAATTATTTCCCCACTGGAAAAAAGGCATTTTTGGTACCTCTGTACAAATAAATCAGCAAGTGAATTCAATTCCGCAAAAGCACATCAGTATACCTCTGTAATGACAGCTGCAGCCAAACAGTTTTCCAATTTTAGTTTTTCAAGAGAATATAATCACCAGGAATCAGGAGCAAGACTGGCTTCCAAAACTCTTTGCACAACTCCCTAAGAAATCTATCGGTTTGCTTTGTCTATAAATCTCCTCAGAGATGCAGAGACATCTCAACGCGTTTGATTCTTCTTCTATCTTGTGAAATCTCAAATTGTTAAGAGGGAAATTCCCTTATTTGTCTTTATTTCTTAAGCATGTCCAGTGGTAAAGTTACTAATTATAGGGTTTCTTTATTTCGTTAGTATACGTTTGATGATAGGTAATAATTGTGATTATGACTACACGTATTCAAGTTTAAGAAGAGATCCCTTATATATTACTTTCTTTTGCTTCAGTTATTAAAGACATATGCTTTCGAGCATGCAATAAATGTCTTATAATAAGAGAAGGACTAGATTTAGTACCATAGGTTTTATTCATTTCTTTAAAATATTAGCCAATTATTGAAAACATACTTGCTGAAACTTAGCAAATCTGAAAGAGGTCTATACCTACAGCACAGTTAATCCTCAATACATTTATTTAACAATCTATTGACATATATTTAACCTACCATCAGAGCCAGTGTTGGCAGCAGGCAGGCAGGGGCAGGCAGGAGCCGAGCGCGCAGCCTGCTCCTCCCGGGGTCTAACGCTGGCTCTGCTGTCCGTCTGTCCATCCACATGGATGGGCACATTGGATGCCAAAGGGGAGCTGCACAACTCCGCCGCGCGTGGATTTGTGGTGCAACACCCGCCTTGCCCAGTACAGGCAGTTTTCCAGCACTTGCAAGGGACGTGTTCTCCCACGTCACCTCCACAGTGCCCAGAGGAGAAGGGACCTTCCTCCACATTCCCCGTTACAAAGTCAAAGCGACTTGTTCAACGTCCCATCAGGAATTCAGGGAGGTATCTACCCATCCGAACCATGAGCGTCCTGCTCAGACCTCCCATTTAGGGCTGACAAAATTCCTGCAACCAAAATGGGCATCAGCTGCTCTTTCTCCTCCCCAGCATTCAGCATCAGGGACCTCCCCGCGGGCCCTTCCTCCCCAAGTGCCACCCCGAGGCAACGTCTGGCCCTCTGTATCCCAAACTCTGTTCCGACCTGCGCGTGGGGGAAAAGACAGTGAAAATAAACAAAGTAATTACATCTGTGCAAGGCGAAGAACGAGCTGCTGGGCACATCCCACCGCTCTCCCGCATATCTCTGCCAGCTCCCAGTTGAGCACGTGCTCCTCAGCCTCGGCTGTTCCCAGCCAAAATCTCCCATGCATGTAAACTGCTTTCCCATTTTTCTCCTCCCTGATGCCAGGGCTGAGGGTTTTCTTAGAGGCAATCAAGTCTCCTGATGGAGGAGGACACTGGCCGGCGGGCTGCCAGCTCCTCTGCAGGGCGGTGACCAACTGCACCCACGGCCACTCGGATCCACCAAGCAGAGCCGGGGCGATGGCTTTTTGGAGTCATTCCCCCTCTGAGCCCAGCGCTGCAGAATAGGCTGTGCCCAAAATTCCTGCGGTGCACGCGGGTTTATATTGGCCTGTTCAACGTGAGCTGCGAGGGCCAAGGCAAACAAAAGGGGAGAAGTGATTCTAATTACTTGATGCATTAAGGGCAGTGACATTTCCAGGAAAAACACAAGGGGTGAGATGAGGTGTTTTTTTTCTTTCGTGTGTTAGAGCACATGCCTTTTCTTTTTTTCTAGCTCTGGTACAAAGCATCACTTGTGAGCTCTGCTCAGGGATGCGGGGGATAAAAGGCAGCAAAAGCAGCGGAGCTGACGGCTGAGTGGATGCCGCCTCCCGGAGAGGGGTGAGATGTGGATTCACGGGGAACCCACTGTATTGACAAAGGAAACATTGGTCGTGGCGCTGGGGGAAATGTGCCCTTAAAGCTGGGAGCTTTGAACAGTGCTGCTACAAAGGTCCCCATTTATTGTGCATCAGCAGAATTCAGCTAAACTGGAAATTTCCCAAATAGATCTTTACCTGCAGCAGCGCTGCCAGCCCTAGCTCCCCCCGGGGCTTTCAGACCCTTCTTTCTGCTTTTCCTTGCTAAATTTTAGTGGGTTGCTGGAGCGATCTGGGGTCAGCCAGGGTGCTCGTCCCCGGTGAACCCAGCGCTGCCTGGGGAACCCTCTTGTCCCAGCCCCTGCTCTCCTGGAGCGGGGATGGTGGTATCTCCAAGCAATGCTGGACTTCGGACAGGACCTTCCTCCAGCCCAGGAGCACACGCACCGGGAGCGGGGCAGGGACCTCGTTAGAAGCAATAGCGAAGCTGCAATGATCTAACGGTGCGCATGAAGCGCCCGGACAGTCCTGGGAAGGAAGCGAGCCTGGGCTGAACTAAGTCCATCGGGCTTATCTTGCTGCCCCTTTAAGTGGGGGTGCATTTTGTTTTGCGGACATGGCAGGATGTGGCCAATGGGCAAAACCTCTACTGAGCCTCTGCGGAGGCCAGTACGACGTGCCAGGAGCCTGATGCTCATTTCACCACACCCTCATCCCACTTCCATGATTGAGCATCTTTACCAAGTACCCACTGCCCGAAGTTTAGCATCTCCCCCTTGTTCAACACAAGGACTGTTCTTCCTTCCATGTTCTTGACATAGACCTGTTGGAGCGGGTCCAGAGGAGGCCACAAAGATGTTCCAAGGGCTGGAGCCCCTCTGCCGGGAGGACAGGCTGGGAGAGTTGGGGGGGTTCAGCCTGGAGAAGAGAAGGTGAAAAAGGGGAGACCTCAGAGCCCCTTCCAGTGCCTGAAGGGGCTCCAGGAGAGCTGGGAGGAAGAAAATATTCAACCTGCGGGTGGTGAGCCTCTGGCACAGGTTGCCCTGAGAAGCTGTGGCTGCCCCATCCCTGGAGGTGTTCAAGGCCAGGTTGGACGGGGCTTGGAGCAACCTGGGCTGGTGGGAGGTGTCCCTGCCCAGGGCAGGGGGTGGGACTGGATGATCTTCAAGGTCCCTTCCAACCTATTCCCATTCCACAGTTTTATGACTCCCCAAAGCAGCCCCTTCAGGCATATCCTCCTCTTCCAGACGAAAAGCAGCTTCAGCTGACTTTTGTTCCACCACTTCCCAGAAGTGACAGGCTGCTGCTTTCCTAGTTTGGCAGGCGCGGGGGGGCCAAGAGGACCACTACAGTGCCCAGCAGGTACCTGCCTGTCCGGGGCCGTTCCTGCTCCTCCTGACCCAGCCTGGCAGAAGACATTACCAGCCGTGTTCAGCTCCTCTGCTACCTCACCACATCCCGCTTCCAGTTCGTTTGCATCTCCCAAGTGGCTACGACGCTGTAGCAATTACTTAGCAAAAAAAAAGGCTACTAATTAAAAGGCTCATTAATAGGGTAACTGGAAGAACCACTTAACCAGAGATCTCCCTTTGATGCGGTGAGTGCAGAAGAGCGAGAGAAGTGGTCTGGGAATACTGAGGCTGTCCCTGACCTTACAGGTGCTGAGGGAGGAAGGGACGGCACGGTGGCATTTGCCAGCCCAGGTCTGCAAACGCTGGCCACCCAGGGAACCAAGCAGAGGTTGCCACGAAATTCAATTACAGTCCCGAGCAGTGAGCTTAATGCGGATCCTTAGTGCTGGAACTTGATGCCTCGTTATTAATATCAGCATAAACCACCTTAGGCTGGGGTAGATAATATTGATTCGATTCAGGAGCGTTGCTGGGTTTAGCTCCAGCACAAACTGGACCTCGGCCAGCTCAGCAAGCACCAGCTGCTGCGAGGGGAGGGTATGGATCCCCGTGTGCCGCACACTGAAAATTGGGGAAATGGGGAAAGACATAACTAAAATGTTGAGCAGGAGAAAAAAGGAAGAGGGGGGGGGGGGGGGGGGGGGGGGAAAGAAGTTGTACATTAAGTTCTGTTGTGTCGAGGAGCGTGCTGGTTGCTGCAGTGGGAAAGCTGGGGGTCGGCCAGCTGGCCCAAGGCCACCGTGGACGACCTCACTGGTCCCCTCATTGCAGACCCATGTGTGAAGCGAATATGAGCAAAGACGACTCATTGAACAAAGAAGGGAGGAGCACGAGGAGGCTGTGAAGTGCTGTTAGGGACACAGCTGGCAAGCCAGCCGGCCATGCAGGCCGACACATCTCATTTTCCGTGCAAAAGGGCCAGAATCCACTGGCCAGACAGTCCTGCCTGCAAGGAGCTGGGCGCAGACTAGAAAATAGCCCCGAAGTTCATGAGAAGGTCAAGCTTCTGGCGCGCTGTTTGGCATGGGCTGTCCAGTGGTGCCTCCATGGGAGCCAGGAACACATATGCCGGAGCTAAAGCGGAGGAGGCAAACCCTAGTCCTATCACAAACTGCAAAAACGTAGGGATATAGACACACGCTTTTGCCATTGAGCTTTCTGGGGAGGTTTTTCACTTCTTTTTGGGCCACCATGGGCCAGCCATTTCTAAAGATTTCTCAAGCTTTGGTAGCTGGAGAGCATGGAAGATGGAGAGGCTGGAAAGAAATAAAACTTGCATGGAAAAAGAAAAAACAAGTATTTCTCACCATTTCCAAGCATCTTTTTCCGGGTTGTTCTGTTAGATTTGACTGTTGTTGGTATTTTTATATACATGGCTTCAAATTGCTTTCTCATTCATGAAAAACATGTGCTCCATCCTCGGTTCAAAGAACAGGGGAAGCGGTGGGAGAAACCCGTCATCCCTCTGTCCTCATGTCCCTTGTTGACAGTGGAAGGGAGAACATGAAGCTGGATCCCAGGGGAACAGGACAAGGAGATGCGAAGAGGAGGAGGGAGCCGAGGGTGTTGGGGTCGGAGGAGGAGAAGGAGTTGCAACAGGCACGTTCCCTTGCGACAGAGGATGATCTTCAGTACTGATGTGGAACGGAGGCCCTTAATTACAGAGGAATCTGGGTCTCATTTAGTGTTAATTCAGCCCCGGGAGCAGGAAAAGCATGTCAGGAAAATGAAGGTGGCTTTTTGACACGTGCCCTGGAGGGAGGGCTCAGGCGCTGGGGGGGGTGCGCGTGGGTGGGGGCCAGGGACAGGCAGGCTTTGCTCCGTGATCGCAGCAGCCGATGCAGGAGAACATCGGGCTCGGGCTGTCCCTGGAGCATTTGTTCGGGATTTGGAGAGCACTGTGCTTTTTGCACGTTTAGCTGCTGCGATCCGGAAAGTCCTCCAGCCGATGGGTAAGGCACTCAAATCCCCTCTGCAAAGACCGTGGTCATGGCAAGCCTTCCTCTAAGCTTTGCACCTGCAGTTCGAGACACGCCAAACCCCGAGTGCCTTAGGGGAAAAAAAAAAAAAGAAGAGAAAAAGAAAGAGCTCACAAAGTCACCAAGTTCTCTTTAGGAGTACACTGGGCCGCCTGAATCCAGGGTTTCTGCTTCTACTACATCTAAAATCAGTGTGAGCGAGGGTGGAGTGGGGTCAGATGTGAGACTCCCCTTCTGGCCCCACTTTTTAGGTGCCTGTTCTAGGATAAACCTAAAGCAGGCGTGCAGGAAGCTCAGAGGTTTTCATAGAATCATAGAGTCATGGAATAGTTAGGGTTGGAAGAGACCTTTAAAGGTCATCTGGTCCGACCCCCCCGCCATGAGCAGGGACATCTTCCCCTAGATCAGGGTGCTCAGAGCCCCGTCCAACCTGGCCTGGAACGTTTCCAGGGATGGGGCATCTCTCACCTCTCTGGGCAACCTGGGCCACTGTTTCACCGCTCTCAGTATAAAAACTTTCTTCCTTATATCTAGTCTAAATCTCCCCTCTTTTAGTTTAAAGCCATTACCCCCTGTCCTATTGCAACAGGCCCTGCTAAAAAGTTTGTCCCCATCTTTCTTATAAGCCCCCTTTAAGTACTGAAGGGCTTTCATCTCCTCTGTTCTGAACTCCGGCATGGCAGGAACGGTTGAACATCAGCTGCCAAGCGCTCGGCTGGTGGCATTTCATGGAGTAGCGCTGTGTGCTCGAACCCTCCTGGAGGCATCTTCTGCAGCGACAGCGGAGCGATCTGCAGCTCATGCAGAGTCTGCAGCAACGAATGCTGCGGGGGGAAAGCACCACTCCAGTCCACTGCGATGACTTTAAAGGACTTTGGGTCAAGCCCAAAGCAAACACAGTAAGTTGCACATAGAAAATCAGACACGCAGATTGAGAGGCAGCTTTTTAAAGCCCGGATCTCGCAGGGCACTTGAGGAAAAAAAACACAAAGTTTGTATTTCATTGCCTCTGCTTGACTCTTTCACCTCCACATTTTATTGATTCACCAGAACTTTCTAAATACAGTTAATAGCATTTTTAAGTGTTTATATTTGCAGTACTTATGTTTATTAAGGAAAGGCTTCTTTTTAATATTGGCCCCTTCTTTTTCCTTCAGCTGGCAAGAAACTCCCAGAAGCTTATACTGATTCTGATCAGATGTCTCAAACTTTCCACGTATGATGCCAAATTAACATCTCTGACTGTAGAAATGGCTGTGGGTAAACGTGTGTATATCTAGGAAAAACAAATGCTAAGGAAAAGATACACAGAGCTGTGTGTGCAATAAAAATGCCTCTCTGCTTCTCCGTTAGAGCCATGCCAAAATGTGAGATGGAGGGAGCAGGGAGCAGGAGGGTGAAAGCGGGAGGGGAACGATCCAGCTCTGCCCTCACTGCCCACATCCAAGTGCCCATGGTGATGCCAGGGGGTTGGGAAGGGGAAAATGTTGGGCAGTGCAAGGGAAGGATGAAAAAGGAGGATCTGTAAACTGCATCTCCATGAAGGCTGATAACATGCTCCTGCTTTTGAAGGTAATAAATAAGGGAAAAGCTCCCAGAGCAGTGGTTAAACCAAAGAGAATTGGCAAACAGTGTTCTCTAACATCTGCTACTTTTAAAAGCATGTGTCTCTGAAACATAAGCATTGCACAGGACTCTCTAAAGGTCTTGTCTGGTCCCAGCTCAGGGAAGGGAGTGGGGTCCGGGGAATCATGGCGCAGGGCAGGATGGAAACCACCCAGCTGGACTGCACTGCCCTTTGCAAGGACAGTGCTGCTGTGGAGATGGCGCCGGTGGAAAACATCTCCTGGAGTTTGCCATGAGCTGCACCCCGTGCCCAGGAGCAAAGGTAAATGGAGGTGAGGTGTCAGCCGTGGCACACCTTGCTAGGCAAACACAGCTTGATTAAACCTGTTTATTCCCCCTCTTATGTATTTTCCAACAGCCATTTGTGCCTCTATCAAGCATCCACTTGCCTCTTGTTATTCCCAAATCCTTTCTCTGATCTGAGGACTCAGCGAACGGCTCATTAAAAGTGCCCCTCTGTGCTGAAGCAAGGCAGCCGTGTCCCCAGTTTGCCACCGTGTGCCAAGCCAGACGCAGCAGACTTGAGGATGAAAATAAGCCTTAGCAATGAGGCATGCGTCTAGGAGCCCTGTTCACCTCCTCTCACTCTGATTCTGCTGGTTGGCTAACCAGGTGTTGATAAAACTGATGCACAGCTGGGGAATGTTACTCATCCAAAGCTTGGCAACTGCAACAGAATATGTCATGGGGATGTGGAAGGCATAAAGAAGGCTAACTTCTACATGCAGAGCCGCAGCATTTCAGGGAGGAGACAAAATTCAGCTGCAGACTTACAAAGACTCTTGCTGAAGATGCTCAGCTCCCACATTCTCCAGAAAGAAAAACTCCCTCCTCTTAGGTAAGCGCTCAATCCAAACTACCAAAGCTTTCTCACTCCCCTGACTCCATCCTAAAAGCGTGTCCTGCCCTGATGACACCCCCATCTGTCTCATTCACTGACCCAGTAACAGCATCACAAAACGCCAGTGTGAACACCCGCGGCTCGCTGGGCCACCCCTCACTCCCCGGTAGGATGAGCCTCCACGGACCCGCACTGACGGGGCTGGAGCATCACGTCCCTGCAATATCACTGGCATCCAGTTCGCAGGTCGGTCGCATGCAGATGAGAAGGTCTGAGTCTCCATGTGGCACCCGTCCGCCCGCAGAGCACCACAGACCGAGCTTCAAAGCGAGCCACGCATCTTTTTTTACTTCTGAGTAGCATATGGTCCGGAGCAGAGACGAATTCCGCAGACGAGGTTGCCATCTGGGCTCTGTCCATCTGTACCGAAGCATTTAGCTGCAGCTGATGAAACATGAGGGCAGGAGTTGAATTTTCCAATATCTCATAAATGTTTAGCAAAACTATCCACTCAGTGTTATGCGCTTAATAAAGTTTTTGCTGTTGTTGTTATGTTCTGTATTCAGAATAATGCTTGATGAAGCATAAAAGCAAGCTCTGCTCTCTGGATTCCTAGAGGCCATACCCCATATTTCTGCTGGTGGAAGTACGAGGAGAAGATGGTCTGTAATTTTAATTGCTATTTAAAATACCCGTAAATGAAAGCGGGCTTTCTGTCTGGTTGGTGTCGGCAGATGTTTCCAAATGCCTCATTATAAATGCAAACAAAACAGAGTTTTTGTGCTCAGAAATTTGCCAGGGGATGCAGAAGAAAGCAATAAAGCCCTGTTAGGTGATTCACAGGGCATCCTCCCAGGAGAATGAAAAAAATATATATTTACCATCTGGTGCAATCAGAAGCCTTCCAAAATCAGCAAAACCCACCCCTTTTTCCTCAGAAACGTCTTCATGAACAAGAGGCAGAGGCGTCCTTGGAGGCATCCAGAGCAGGGCCAAATCGCACCAGAGGAACGAATCTCTCCTTTCCCCTCCGTAATCTGTTCCTAATTTACGCTAATTATGTACATGTTATTTTTAATTTATTTTGTGACGGGATTTATCCTGAGATGAGGAAAAGGGCTGGTCCCACGGTTACAGCAGAGAAAGAGGACTCGGGTTGTGTGAGCGTTGTTTGCAGTTACGCCGGCGGCTGTTTGCCTTTTCGGGGGGAGAAACCGCATCCGTCCCTTTAGGGGCAGAGCAGAGTCCTTCACACCGTCTGATTCTCAGGCACTGCCATTGCCATCACTGCAGAAACAGTGATAGCTTATAAATAAAGGAGATAACTCCCTGGTAAAAGGGCCGAAAGCCCTCGCATAAGTGGTTCCTGGGGGTGCCCAGCCGTTCGGGTCAGGCGGGAGCGGTGGGAGCAGGGAAGGTGAGCGGCCGCCCCGCTGGGAGCGGGGGCAGCGGCAGCTGGGTGTGCGGGAGCAGATGTTCTGCAGAGGAACGTGTCCGGGCGATCCCGAGAGGGTCATGCCTTTTTTTTTTTTTTTTTTTGCAGGGCCGGGATGATTCTGATTCATCCAGACAGCATCTCCTTTGCTGCGGAGAAAGCTTCACTGCATCCACCCACTCTGGTCCAAATTCAAGCTGAAAGCAAGTGGGGGCAGAGCTACCTCAGAGGCCACGCTCTGGATGAAGAAATACATTTCTGCCAAGATGCTTTCAAGGAGTACATTGGCTCCCGGGGCTTAATTCTCCAAAGACAGCAATTAGTCTGGAGAATGCTGTTCACCCCGGAGCACCCCAGGAATTACAGAGAGCTTTGGTCCCCCAGTACCAGGGAATTTATTTCTTTTTGCATTTGCTACACTGCATCTCCCCACTTGCCGGTTATCTCTCATTACAGATCCCAGTCAGTGTTACGGGTCCCACAGCACCAGCTGTGTCTAATGCACAGCGCGGTCAGAGGACACCATCACAATAGGAAGGCAAGACACGGCTAGATGACCTGGGCATGGCTGGCCACCAAAGCCATGTTGAGGTCCCACAGCTCCCTTTCCACGGAGCCTTTTCCTCCCTCAACCAGTCCATGCGCTTTTCAAAGCATCCAGACAGCATTCCTCTGCTTCGTGAATGAATGGAATAGGCTTTTCCAGAGGCTGTCTGCAGCCCAGATGCATTCAAGGGACAAGTGGGCTCCTCTTTCCAAGAGATCCTTTGATCTCTCCCTGAAAACGGACATAGCATTATTATATTTTTTTTTTTTTCAGTATGCATTGCCATCTATGGGAGATGCAAAAGATGTAGGACATTTGGTTATCATAACACAATGGTTTCAATTAGCCAAACCCCCCTGCCCTCTTTTAAATCAACTGGCCTGCCTATCAAAGATACCGTGATGGCATCTGGGGCACATGTTGTGACTCTGAAGCTGAAGAGGTTCTTGTGAGCCTCCTCTTCCCTTTCTGTGCTGAGGTCGTTCGTGGAAAACATGCTGTTTTAATATATTCCAAATTAAAATGTCGTTCAATCAAAGACCTGATCGTTATGGATGCCAGGATTTTTTGTAAGCAGAAGCCAGAGGAAGGTCACAGAAAATAGTGTTGTTTTGTTTTGCTTTTTTTTTTTTCCCCTCTCCTTTTTCCTTTGTTTTTCCCGCACTACTGGTTCCACATCATAAAGAAGCTGGAAGATGGTGCAGGATGGCTCCAAAAATGGACAAACCATGAGCAACTGTAGCCAGACATGCAAACCAGCTGTTCCTCCGTTCCCAGCCCAGCGCTGGACCATGCGTGGACCCGAGGGCTGTGCTGGGATGCCGGGATGTCAGGACACCAGGACATGCTCTTCACCAGGTCCTCAGGTCACCACCCGGGTGCCCATCCTCACCACCCAGCCAGCAGTTGGCTGCCTCTCTCCAGTGGATAGTTTTTCTTGCAGAATCCACATTCTTTTTCCTGTATTTCACTTGGCATTCAGGAATTCCCTTCACCACCCCCCCTGGGCCCACCGCTCCCCCCTGAGCAAACACCCATATCAGCTATCCACGAGGCAATTTCCTCTCCGAACGCTGCTCGCGGGAAGTGAAGGCCAAGCTGCCACACACCAGCCTCCAGACGTGTTTCTCCTCTCCTTTCCCTTCTCTTTTATCCTCCTCCACCGCAGCAACAGAGCTCAGGAGCTGAAACGAACCTCTTTGATGCTCCAGTGGCTCTTTTGCTGCTAAGAAAAACACCAGTGGAAGCGGAGATGGAGAGGAGCGTTGCCTGCTCCTGGAGATACACTTTCAGTGTCCTGCAGCCCCTTGGGGAGATGTGTGTCAATGTGCTGCAGGAAAGAGCACCGATGGGGAGAGGAGGTTCCCCCGTTTGCGTTTCCTTTGCAGCACCTACGTGATGCAACCACAGCCATTCCACAAGCACATTTTTAGACTGTGAGTCAAATTTCATGGAGGTTTTGCAATCATCCCAGCAGCATGTTTGATTTATAGTTACTTTCCACCAGAACACATGGAAGGACACTCCAGCTCTGTTAATAATATCTGGAAACAGAGGCATTATGCGGTGAGGGATTCTCGCAGCATAAATTAGACTGGGAGTCCAGTTCTCATGCCCAGCGCTTTCTGGAAATTGGATGAAATGGTGCACACTGTTTTTTCCTTGTTACTTCAATCAAAAAGCTCTCAGGCTCCAATTAGCATTTAGAATAAAATTGGAGATAGCTTGATCCAGCCCCTAGATTTAACTCCAGAGTGCTCCGAATGCAGACTGCATTTATTGGAATGTCTCTCTGAATGCAGACACGTGACTTTTGCTCCACATGTTCAGTCTGTATTTCTGCAGAAAAAAAAAAAGAAAATCTATTAAAAGCATTGTTTACTGCAACGGGAGAGTAAAACACAGCAAAACCTGCTTATCTCTGCTTGGATGTAAAGACGTTAATGAAACTTTAAAATAAAATAGAAACATGATCCTAACTTATTGCCCATTTCTTCTGACTCTAATTAAACTGATCCTTATGGGCAATGAGCATGGCTTGTGTAGTTCTCTGCCTGTTGGACTACCTAGAAAATTACTGCACTCTGCCCTGGTGCCGAGTGCTGGCCAGCTGTGGGGAGAAGTAGCCACCATGCCCTCCTGAGATACCTACAGATGGAGCAGGGCAAGGGACGTGCCTTCTCCCACATCCTTGCAGCACAGCTGTTGGGGAGCTGGGATGGACACAAGGAACGGTCCAGGCAGAGTCAGGCCATGATCTGTACTTTGGGAATTCATTGTTGCACGTCTTCTGCCAAGAAGCTGTAATCCCTTCTGTTCATGCCCTCATTTATTCCCTCCTTGAGGACAGCATTGGTAGATCCTGAGCCTCAGGGATGCTTCATGTGTTATTGCAGAACCAGAGCAATACTGCAGAGAAATTAATTCTGGAGATTTTGCATTAATGAAAAATTCTTAATTAGGGTCAGTGGAGTCACCTTCTCACTTTGCACTAGCTCGTGGGAGAATCTCTACGATCGCTAGATAAAAGTTGCCAGGATTGCAGAAGTGATCAAAGCCCATTGCATGAGCAGGAAGGCAAAGGTGCAGCATCAGCACGAGCTGCTCGCTCCGGATAATTTGACCAAGAGTTCGGAGTAGCGATGGTCATTTGTGTGCGCATGGAGGGCAATCTGCATCGTAACTTCCAATTAACTCATATTTTCCTTTGCTTTGAAAATGTTTGTCCTGGAGACTGAGAATCTCAACACGCACACCAAAAAAAAAGAAAAAGTGAAGACTTGCTGAGTAAAGGCTCTTTCCAGATATGATGGGCTGGATCAGAGCCAGAAACTGGTAGGAAAATAAAGTCCAAATTATTAAGGACAAGCTCTGAAAACTTGACCAAAAATGTAAGTTAAAGGCTGTGAGAAAGATTTCTTTGCCGTGAGGAAACTGCTGAACTGGGCTGGCAGGAGAGCAAGAAATGCAACAGCAGCAAAGTCACAGCGGTGACTTTTGCTCTCGAACCGCCTCGCAGGGAGAAGGGGACCCGTCATCGCATTTTTGGGAGAGTGCACAAGAGTGAATGGGTGACCCAGCTCGGGTTGTCCTTAGCTCCAGGGTCTTCGCTCTACCCAATTCGTCTCTTTTTGGACTGAGTTGAGTACATCCAAGGGGAGAGAATGAGGCGGATGGACCCTGTGAAACCTTCCTGAGGGAGTTTAGACCTGGATCAGGCTGGTGCTGGGGTTCTCATTCATGCTCCCAGTATGAGCTCTGGGGTGATTCCCATTTCCACTGGCTATCCTATCCTACCCTGCACCCAGGAACAAACCCCTTGGCAGAATTCCACCCCCCACCCCCGGCCCCGACATATTTTCTTGAAAAGTTCTGCATTTTAGAGATGCAAACTGTTTTGTAAAACTACTAATTTTCAATCATCAGTTTTACTGCTGAATCTCTCATTTCAGCACAGCCTTCAGGATGCTCTGGGTATCCCCGAGCTGCTGGAGCAGAGGCTGATTCCTGCCCATCACAGTCAAGGAAGGCTTTTTCCTACCGTCTCCCACTGTAAAAATTTAACCCCAACTTTTTTTTTTTTTTTTTCTGTGGGAAATAAGAAACTGTGGTAGTTTCAGGCTAAATTAAGGGTGGATTTGACTATCAGGATGTAATAACCAATGCTGATTTGGCTTTTTGGCAATTTAGAAATTGTGGGAAAACAATCCAACTTTGTTTTGAATACCTCCTCCTCCCCAACTGGAATACATCTGCCTGGGTTTGAACAAAGTACCCAGGTTTGAGTCCAAGCTTTAAAATGTTTGTTCTTTTTAAGTAAAAATCCCAGACGAACAGATTTGATATTTTCAACATATCGTATAGTTCTGCTTGCTGGTTCTATAGAAATACAGATCTATAGCTTGTTTCTAGCAACTTTCTATTTTAAAATAACTTTGAATTTTTATCTTTTCCTAACTGATGAAATAGTTAGGCTCAATACACATTTTCAAAGCACTCTGGTATCTTTGAACCTGCATTTTCCGGTTGAAAAAGCTTTGTGAGAAAATGTCACCTATCTCTAGTAACAATTCAAACAAATAAAAAGCTAGAAAAAACAATCTAATGGGGGTGTGTGTGCTGCATATAATCATCTCCACATACAGGATGTACTGGGAATGTTTTCATAGCTGGAGAAATAGAAGGCTGCTTCTAGGAAATTATCTCCTCAAGGCACAGACTATATGAAACGCCACAGACTGCGAGGTTTTCTGACGTGGACTACACTGACTTGAAAGTTGAGTAAGAATGAAAGATTGTGCTTTAATAGACCAGCAAGATCTTAAGCGACATCCAAGGTTTCCACAGCGAGAGAGGGGAACACCACATCCTTCAGCTCACAGCAAAAGAGGGAGAAGAGCAGCAAGAGATGATGTGTTTATAGAAACATCCCCAAGCCTGGATCCTTTCCAACGCATTACTCGGTGCGAAGGAATGTATTAAATAGCTTTTTGAAAATGTATGTTGAAACACACAGCTCCATATGTCCCGTGTCATCGCCTTTGTGATATACCTTCTGGACAGGATCCCTGGTCCGAAAAGCAGAGCCGGACTGGTAATGCACCCATGGCTCCATCCTGCTCACAGCTGAGCACCCACAGCCTCCTGCCTGCCCCCCACCCCCACCCCCCCCATGGCAGGGGGCACACACATTTTGTCCCAAAAGGTCTGTCTCTAGCGAAGTTCAGATGCAAACCAAACTGGCCCAGGTCTGCAGCATTGCCGGGGTGGGAATTGCTTTCTGCCTGAGCTCATAGACGGGAAAACTTGCGGCTAATCAACTTTGTCCTAATCCTGCAGCAATAGGGAATAATTGAGGCAGTTTCAACAAAACAGGAGAAGAAATGCAAGCTGAAAACCTCAAGTTAGGAAGCAGCAAACCCTGAAGGTGCCTATGCCCACAGCACGGGGGACCACAGGTCACGGCCCCGGGACCCTCCAGCACTGGCACTCAGAGTGATGGTGCAAATTGCCTTTTCTCTCCTGAACACGCAACACCAGGTCCTGCTGATGGGTGCATTTCTCAGGGGTTGAAACACGTTAAATAACGAGCCCTTTTTCCCTCCGTGGCCTCTTTGCTTCATTGCTTCCAGGCTGGGTCAGCTCAGGCCAAGCGAGTGGTGCTGGTTAACAACTGGCATCGTCTGAGCAGACAGAGCAATTGAGAGTCAAACCCAAGTCCTGGTGGGGATGGGTCTGTCTGTGTCAGGGACGGGACCTGCTCACCCTGCCGTGGTCCAGGAAACCTCAGCACGGAGTTATTCTGCTTCCTTCCATCGAGGCTTTGCTCTGCGCTTTGTGCTGAGGTCCCCTGAAGTGGTTGGGGATGCCCAGACCCAGCAAAACAACAGGTCTTGTGAGTCTCTCCCAAATTCGGCCATGGCACAAAAGCCCAAGGGATGGATCTCCTCTGGGAAGAGGGGTTCCCCACTAGACAACTAGTTTTTCATCCCAAATCCTGGGGCAAACTTGGACCCGGGGCAACCGCTCTCCCTTCCTGTTATTTAAATATCAGCCTCATGTTGAGATTCCACGGATAAAGTCAAGGCCATCCTTTTCCAGGCAGCGAGATAAAAATCCCTTCTGAACTTGCAACTTCTGAAGTTATCTGGGGCTGCTGCAGAGCAAGAAACAACTTCAAATAGATGGAATTACAGTGTGCCTTTACAAGTTATTTTGCTGTTTCTTCACTGCAGAAATAAATCCCTTTGTTCTGTCAGATAAAAATGTGCAAGAGAAGCCAGTCCTTCTCCACGCCTGATTATTTCTTAAAGTAAACAGAAAAAATATGTTAAGAAAATAAACTGAGTTTTCTGAAGACACATACGAATATCACGTGTTTCAGGTTGCAGTTAGGGGTCATGTCCTGTTAGGACACAGGCTTTGGGTAGGGGTTGTAGCTGGGGTGTCCGAGCCAGTGCTGACCCCCCAGAACGGGATTCGGGGTCTGATTTCCCAAACTGAGCTTCGCCTCTGCAAGAGTGGGTTAATCCAGACCCAGTGCCCAGAGCACAGCGCTGGGAATACATCGGGATATCTCCAGGAACTTTTTGCTCAAGTGGCTGCCCAGAGGTCAGAGGTTGTGACATTGAAGCTGCTAGGAATTCTCTGTCAGGAACTTCTTTCTGTTCTTTTTTTATTTATCATCCCAAACTAAAGATCCTGGCAGAAAATAGTGTCCCGCATCTTTGCTTTCTTTCTCCTTTTGTCACCCTTTTTTTTATTTTTTTTTGCCTCATCACTGGAACAGCGAGTTCTTTCCATTAGGAAACAAGCGATGTAAAAATTATGGAGAGAGAAAAATGAAGGAAACTGGTTTTCTCCCCATTGACATGTTGGATCTGTAGCAGTGATTAAAGAAAAGTAGCAATTTCCAAGGAACCTATGGCATTATGTGTCTAACTTTCCAAGGAATTTGGGTGCCAAATTCCCTCCAGATTCCTGAGAAAAGAACACCCCAAGTCCCTGTGTAAGAACAACTATCCCTGAGGCTTAACAGCTCTCCTCCCTTTCATGGCGGCGGCAGATCTGCTCAAGGGTTAACGGTGCCTATAACTTCTATCAGCCGAATCGCGACTCAATTTTACATTTCATCTCTATTCACAGAACTCCTATTGCTGTCAATATCCTGTTAGGGGGTGTTTTGTTGGTTTTTTTTTTTTCCTTTTGATGTTTGATTTTCTCCTGCTGGCTGCGTGCATGTACACAGAGGCTGATCAGAGTATATGACATTTATTTTAACAAGGGAGGAGAGGGAATGGGATGTTTTGTCTCGCTCAACATCCCCTGCTTTGCGAGACGAGGTAGCTGTCACAGGATCTCCTGCGTTTCGCATACGGAGTATACAGTTACTTGGCTGACAATACCGTAGCTGTTAATTGCAGAGATTGAAGCCTGCCCAGGCTGCCGAGGGAGTCGAAGCCCCACAACCCTTGCACAGGCTGAGGAGGTCTGGAGGGGTCAGTGAACTGGTGCTGGGATACAGGATGCATTCCCATCCAGTGGCAATTAGGAGTGACGGAACACACTGCTACCAGCTGTCGCTGCGGCAGATCTTCACGGCAGGGAGATTACCGCTATAGACTGCCACGTTTCTTGGCAGCGTCCGTTCGGCAGGACTTCGGAGCCGAAATCCTCCTCCCCGAACAGCGGGGTGGTCACTCCAAGTTCAGGCTGAGGCTCCCAGCTGCTCCCAGTCCAAACTTTGTTATGATGGATGCCCCTTGGATGAGGATGAGAAGCTGGATTTGCTTTGTGCTCTTTCTACAGACCATTCCCGATAAAGTAATGCCTTTTTCCCGTGGCATAGACACAGCAAAATGCCATAATAATCTTTCGCAAAATTAGTATTGATGTTGGCATCACTGAATGGCATGAGCTGTATCCAGGCAGACAAAACCGGCCATGAAAAACTTCCCTAATTTTGGCATATTTCTTGATACAAATATTGCCAGCTTCAGAGTTTAGAATTCAAAATTTGGGTCCAGGTTTCCTTTGGCAGTGACTTCTTCAACTTAGGATGGGCTGACACAACTGGGGAATGAAGGCACGTATTGAAGTCTGAGACAATTTGGACTCCGCTCAGAATCCACAAGTTCAACCCATCTCTTCGCAAATAGTTTCCTCTGACGAGGCATGCCTGCTCGGACTTCTTTCCTCTGGCTGGGGGGGAAGAAGGGTCAGTGTCTGGGAGGACAGATATGAGACAGTGCATGTTATGGGAGTGCCGTACATTCACACTAACACACGACTAGTCAAGAGCTTGTGCAACCAATGGGTCTTTGTTTAAGTCCTGCTGGAGGAGGCTAAGACAACCTTCCCAGTGGTAGCTAAGCTAATAATAATTTAACAATGTGCAACTGCTCTGTTTATGGTAAAAATGCTGACCACATAGTGTACGATGGTTTTCCGTGCGCTGTACCTCACTAGGAAAAAATGCAAAACCCACGAAGAACAACTGAAGTCTGCAGTTTTCCCAGTCCCCAAACCGTTTTCCCCAGTAGCTGGAATGTGTCTGATGTGGCATTTCCTACTGTCCCGCTCATGGGCCAGGAGCTGCAGGAGGCACTGAGTAGACTTCATCTCTGAGGGCTTTCCCCATCCACGGCTTAACAGAGGCAGATGGGAAGTTGTCCTTGAGACAGAAGTGGGGGGATTTAACCACAGCCCTTCCAGTAGCAGACTGGAGGACACATCTGCAGTCTTCTTTAGTCTGTCACGGCTTGTTTTCATAAATTACCAGTGTCATCATGCAATTTAAAATCTCTTCCTTGCTAAAATCACATGCTACAATCAATAAGTCATATAAGGGCATATAAATACTAACGAGATCACCATGAGACCAGATACTTTTCTCTCTTGATCAGCAAAGAACACACTCTCTTTCTACACACAGCTGACATGAAGGAAAATATGATAATAACAACAATAATAATAATTTCAATGGGTAATATGATAAATTGCTATGCAAATCTGCCAGCCATCAGGAAAGCATTTTACCAGCCTCTTTCCATATTATGGGGTTTAATTAATGTGATATATGGACAAGCATGTATTTTATTTCCAGAATGGGAGTTGTAATTTCCTGAGGCTTGGAAACCCAGATGGTTTTGAGTTTAGAATATATAAAGGATTTGTTTTTAAAGAGTATTTCAGTGAAGGTTGGAGGGGGAGTCTTTTTATTTAGTTGAAAGTTTAATTTGTGTGCTTTCAGATGAAGTTCAGAGCTTCTGGTGAGATGCTTGCTGGGAGCAGGGATAGTGAAGGGCTGAAATATGCAGACAGCCACAGGACAATAGCTGTGGGAAGCCTTGTCTGTCTTTGAAATGAACTCTCATGCAAGGAACCAGGATGGTCCCAGGCTGGAAGAAGCCTAGGATGCTGACAGGCGACGGGAGCAGGGATCATGGCCCTCGAAAGTGGGACCCAGATCCAAAAATAAACCTCTCCTTGTGGCTCAGGCTGCCCAGCCACGATCATAGTGTGGCACTGGGAGGGTTCCCATACTGGTTTTGAATGATACCTTTGGGATGAAACAGTTAGAGAGTTCCTGGCGTTAGTCATCCACAGGCAAAATAAGGACCCATTTCATCTTTTCCCCTGGGTTTCTCTGCCTTGTAAGGGCTGGAATACTGACTCATGTCTCAAGTACATTAAACCCATCTTAATGGGCTCATGGATGGAGAAATCATTAAGGACTTGACAACATCTCTAGCTCAAAAATCAGCACACACTGAGTCATTAAACGTTCTTGCGCTCTGGATGCAAACCATTTTGCTGTATCTCTAACCCTTTTTCCCACCCACTTTTTGCAAGCTTGTGTTTCTCATTAACTTTTTCAAGTCCCACCACCTCCACAGAGCTGTCATGAAGCATTATTCCAGATGTGCAATGCCATCCTCTTCTTGATGCTGGTTACATATTCATAGGATGAAGCAGTTCTTGAAAAGAAAGAGACGTTAAGCCCAACACAAGGGAGGATGTTAAAAGGCACAGAAGTTCTCATTTTTCTTACCCTGTCATCTTTTTAATGCTACCGGTCATGGGAGCACATCAGCTCCTCTGCTGGGATCACAAAACTCCTCTGATTTTCTCCTTCAGGTCCTTTTAGGAATTAATTTAAACTTAATTATGTCTCAGTTAGTGTCTCCCTTCTTTTTCTTTGTTTAGTTCTCCAGAGCACAAAGTGGTCCTTTGGAAACCGGCTTTCTGCAGTGCCGAGCAAGCTGTCCTGCCCCCACCAGCCCATGCCTCACACAATCAGGTTCTTCTACAGTAGAAATAGATTTTGGCAGAAGCAATTTTGTACCCAAACACTCCAGAGCCTGTTTTCTCTACCCCAATGTCGCTTTTTGTTCTTAGCGGAGTCCAAAGTTTCAGCTCCTCTTTCCCAGCAAAATTAACGCTGGCTATCAACTGTGTCTGCATTCGAGAGGCCAATAATTGTAGAGTTCTTCGATCAAGTTGCATCTGACGGTGAGTTCCTACGTCCTCGAGCCTTTGTAACCAAACACACGGCTGAGTGGTGCAAATGCTGAAAACACTCAAGCTGATTGTCAGTGGATGGAAACTGCAGACTCAACTTCTGGTCTGCTCAACAAGTTTAAATAATAGGGCTATTAGGTAACTTGATTTCCAAATCAAGCTGAGTGCCAGCAGTAATTGCAGTGGAGTATATGTGGACCCGATGGCTTCACTAATCAGGGCGGGTTTTGTGCTGTCACAGCTACCTGGAGCATGGCTGATTGGGGTGCCAATGCTTTTCTACAGGCAGAGTAAGTTGCTCTTAGTTTGAGTCTGTTTGCACCGTTAGAGCACGCGTCTTGCCGGCAGCAGCCTGTGGCCCGGCAGCGAACTTGCTGTAACCTTAGGATGCTGCCAACATGGCTTGAATTGGAACAAGCTGATCTTCAAATGGAAAGACTCAGTTGCCACATCGAGTCCCCTGGGACTGCATGACAGCGTTTCCCTTCAGAGGGTTCGGTGGATGCTGGGTAAAGAAACTCTGCAGGCCTTTGGCGGTCCTGGACTCAAGACTGGGAATTTTAAGCTATATAAGTGGTCTGAAAGCTAGAGGGGTCTCCTGCATAGGCATAGCAACCCCAAGCCTTCAAAAGTCATGACATGGCTCAAAATAGCCATTTAACAACAATCTTCTTCCACTTCCCTCCCCACCCCAAACTTGAACCATTACAGGTCTCCTTTGCTCTGAGATTATTAAGGATGATTGTTTCCTATTTTTACAGCAAAGGAAGCAGCTATTCTTCCATAGCCACTGGGGCCACCAGGAAAACACCAAATGTGGCGAGACCGCTGATAAAGTTGAGGGCTGACCATGAGAACTGTCCTGCCACCATCAGAAAAAACAGATCAGATTTTGGCAATGATGTAAATCCCTCCGTACCTAGGTCCTCTAAATTAGGACCTAAAAATACAGAAGGCTGTCTAGACGTATTTTAATCAAGAGCTTATTCTTCTTCTGCCTGCTATTTAGCATGTAAGTACCATGACTGAAATCATCTTCCAAACACAGAGACTTTACAAAATTGCAGGGAGGAGCCACCACCATATCATTATCCTCCTCAGAAGAGCCTGGTTAAAAATACACCATATATCCATGCAGAGGGGCAGCAGCTTTCAGATGCAGTCACCAGCTCAAAGGGATCTTAATTAGGGATAAGCAGTCAGCTGCGATACTGCGTCTTTCGATCTCTGGTTTGTATTTCCCTGAACAAATTGTGCATCAGTGAGAGATTCCTGGCTGAGATTTGGGCTCCCATTTCTGGTCAGAGAAAGCGATGTAGCCCCTTGGAAATCATCTCATTAACGTGGATGTGGTGGGACATCTGAACTGTAGCAGGTGACATCCTCCCCCGTAACGTTTCGGAGTGGATATAAGCAGCCGCCATAAAGCACCTGCCGCCTGGGAAACAGTCGTGCTTACAGATGTGATTTTGGTGGCTGTTGTGTGAGTGCCCATGCCCTGAAATTCTTTCCTGCTCCCTCAAAGTGTCAAAGTGAATCAGGATGGTAAACAGCTCTATTTCTGCTTCTATTTCAAGCCAATGTCAGCTTGCTTCTGCTTATGTTCAGTTCTGGAGCTTCAGACCATGAGCTAATTTGGCTTCTCGGAGTAGATGCAGAAGCCAAATAGAAAGGGCAAAAAAAAATATTAAAAAAAAATAGAGCAAACAAGCTCCGCATTTTCCAAGGCAAAGGGCTGTGATGGCACCAGCCCGCTCTTTCCATCCAGTCCCTTAGCAACGTAATCCTGCATTTTCTGTGATCACCCTCTGCTCTGAATTTTGCATGCGGCTGATGAGGGACTGCAGCGATCGCTTGTGGCTCACCACAGTCAAGACTGTTTTCATGTGGTCTCGGTCCCCTCTGAAGGATACGATGCTCAGAAATGAGAATATTACAGCCTTCGTGAGCCACGGTCTCTCCTTCCTTCAGAGGAACATTGTGTTTCGGTGAGGTAGGAGCGCCTGGTAAGATGCTCCTCTGGCACCTCTTCCAGGATGTGTTTAAAGGAGTCATAAAAGTCCCTCTCCAGCCCTTCTTTCAGCAGCTTTTCTACCGAGCATCACCCACCTCATGTCCACGAGCTTCTGCCAAGAGCTCCGGCCCCTGGAGAAGCACACGTTAAGGGAGAAGCTCCTGAAAAAATGACTGCTGGAACAGTAGAGCCCAGTAAGAGAGGTTCTTGTTTGTGCATGTGTGTTGTGCGATTTTTTTATTTGACAAATGCTGAATGAACCTAAAACATTTCAGTGGACACAGTCAAAAATACTTTCACATTTTAGCATTGTTCCCAGCTTCAGTTTTTCATTCCAAATGGGGATGGATGGGGGATTCTCCCAGGACAGGAAAAATGACTCTTTCTGTTCCTTTTCCCAAAACCTGCTCAGCACCTTAACATAAAGCCAATTTTCCAATAGACAAATAAAACCTGCAAAAGCCATCTTGAAGGATGGCTGAAAGACATATATGTATCTGTTTTGATGAATCTGGCCTCAGTGCAGGCCATTAGACCATGACAACTCCCCAGATTTTGAGCACACCTGGTGTTTAATTCTCTCCAAGTTGTGCCCTGGGACAACTGTGTTAAAAACCAGGTCTGAGAAAAAATAATCAGTGATGGTGCTGGTACCAACCACGCCAAGAGAAGCTCTCGGTGAATCCCTTGACCTGCACTGAGCCCCGCCAGCTTCAGTTCTCTTTCTGCTGACTCTGGTAAATGGGCAAAATGTAAAATCAGTGCAGGACAGGGAGAGAAAAAAAAAAGGAGACAGTCCAAAACAGTGGCTCCTTCTGAAAACAAAGGTCATCGGAGGTATTTTTTCATAGACTTCACCTGGGTCGGTTTCCCATGGAGGGCACACAACAGAAATGTAACTTACTGCTATCACCAAATCAGTGGGTTGAGAGCACCTTTTCTCCTGCTTGCCGCCAACAGCTCAGATCCTCCCACCTCCCCACATGAATTCGGACTCAGCCTCTTGCCCGGAAGGGTTTCATTAACAAACAGCCAAGAGTTTTGCAAATTCTCAGTTCTGCAAATTCACGGACTGTCAGTTCCCAACACTGGGAAAACGTCAGGCTTTTGCGGGCTTAACGTGGCTCTTTATTGTACGATCGTTGGAAAGCTGATGGCCATTCATGAACTCCGAGTGTTGCAACATGATCCTTTTTTTTTTCCAGGATGATTTAAGAAAAAGAAAGGAAGAAAAAAAGAAAGAAGAAAGTCTTTTA
This sequence comes from Charadrius vociferus, assembly GCF_000708025.1. Lineage (NCBI taxonomy): Eukaryota > Metazoa > Chordata > Aves > Charadriiformes > Charadriidae > Charadrius > Charadrius vociferus. The sequence goes on along the minus strand of NW_009650103.1, from coordinate 1,762,587 downwards.
GCAAAGACATTTCAACAATTCCTTTAATGGGTATATAAACAGGAACAAAATCAAACAGCAATTAGCTGTAATTATACTTTAGCCTAAAAAATCCCACACATGTGAAATGATTACCGTAGCAATTACTGAGGGCTTCTGTGCACGTTTGGCTGGTGTAATTACACTGAGTGTGCCCTTCAGGAGAGCGAATTCCTTCCCTTCGTGGTTGCTGGGTTTTCCTCCTCCCTGTGGACCTGCCATCTTCAGCGATGGCTTTTGCAGTGTCCGGAGCTAAGCAACCGGAGTGGTGACAGTGACACGACTGAAATGCTGCTGCTGGAGTGAGAAGACCGGGAAAAAAAAAAAAAAAGAAAAAAAAAATGTAATTTGAAGCTTTTGTGTGCGCTTGTGGGAGGGGTGATAACCGAGGGACCGAGGCAGCTGGCTGTGGGTGCTGAGGGATGAACTGGGAGCCCTGTGCCACCTCTGTGTTCGCACACTGGGCTGTGGTGGCCCTGGGTTGGGGGATCCAGAGGACATGGCGGATTGCCTGGGAACGCCACACCGTGCTGCAGGATAAGGACATCCCAAGGCTTTCACACTGCTGTGCCAAAATTCCGGGTTTTCGGCCAGGCAGGTGGGGCCAGGGCTGACCGGTCCTTCTTGCAAAAGCGACAGCACCGGCGAGAGTGGTGACAGCGCGAATGACAAGTCCGCTCATCCCCATGGAAATGTATTCTCGAGTCAGGTCAGAGCCTGTGCTAAGGCTCATTCTTCCTCCAAAGGCAGTGGAGCAGCCGGCAGGCTGATTTCTATTCCGACCAGCACGGCTGTTTAATCTTGACTTATGGAGGAAACATATGGAATGTATTGAAAAAAATATTGCTGTACTCTCTGCAGCTCTTCTCTCCCTCTCCTTGGCACAGGGACCAGAAATATTAAACATCTGTGATTCTTTAGCACAGGCTGACTTACGGGGCTGAGCTCTCTCCCCGTGGGCCACTGCTCGGTCCACCCTGCAGGTACCACAGAGGGACGTGGCACGTGTTTTGCTGAGATCCGCCCACTCCCCAGGAAACATCATCTACTTTCTCTAGACACGGGCTTTGCAGATGGAGGCAGAGCTGTAGTCACCTCCAAACCTTCCCAAAGCATTTGGCTGTCAGGTCTGGCCGAGCAAAGGTCACAGGTCCTGCCAGCCCAGGTGATCCATCACAGGTAGGTTAGTGGCATGGTCTCCTGTGATATCCAGTTTTTGAAAGCCTGTCTTTTATAAGCTCAGTTTTCTTTAAAAAAAAAAAAACAAACCAAAACAACAACAACAACAAAAGCAACAGCTCCATCCCATCTTGCATGTTTTTTTGTGAGGGGCTGCTGCTGTGCAGTGACAACAACCCGTGTTGTTGCAGGCTTCTCAGACAAGCCCACTGCCCAATGGCATTAAATGGGATTTCAGTACTGCGGAAAGTTTTGCTCTTTCACAGCACAGGGCCAAACGCCACGGGGGGCTATCAGTGTTTCGAGTCTGCTCTCAAAGGTGGGGGGAATTGGTTGGGTGCCCCGTGCAGAGCACAGCCCGCAGGCAATTCACACCTCCCGCCGCTGCCAGCACCTGCAAGCCTGGAGGAACCTTGCTCTGACTTGCCCCTCAGATCAACAGGGCTGCTCAGAAGAGATCAGCAGCCAAGACCCAGATCCACCCTTTCATCCATCCTTGCGTTTTCAGAGGAAAAGGAGAGCAGACACAGGCTAGAACGTGTCAGGGTCATATGAGGTCAGAATGGTTTCCAAGACCTCTAGCCCCTTCGCTGCCCTGCGACAGCCCCACCAGAAAAGCGACTGGGTTTCATTGATGCCTTGGCCCTCAGCAGCATTTGGAGTTGTCCCAGCTGGAACAAATCATAGAATCACAGAATGGTTTGGGTTGGAAGGGACCTTGAAGATCATCCAGTCCCACCCCCCTGCCCTGGGCAGGGACACCTCCCACCAGCCCAGGTTGCTCCAAGCCCCGTCCAACCTGGCCTTGAACACCTCCAGGGATGGGGCAGCCACAGCTTCTCGGGGCAACCTGGGCTAGTGTCTTACCACCGTCAAAGTGAATTTTTTTTTTCCTAGTATCTAATCTAAATCTCTCTTCTTCCAGTTTGAAGACATTGCCCCTCATCCTATCACTCCATGCCCTGCCCAGTCCCTCTTCATCTCTCCTGTAGCCCCTTTAGGCACTGGAAGGCCACAATAAGGTGTCCCCAGAGCCTTCTCTTCTGCAGGCTGAACACCCCCAGCTCTCCCAGCCTGTCCTCATAGGAGAGGTGCTCCAGCCCTCTGATCATCAATACTGTTGCCCCAGAGACCCTGGGCTTCACAGTCCTTCAAGACATTCGTATGTTAGGGCTTAGCAGCAAAGACATGAGACACCCAGGTTCACCCCACCAGTGGACAGGACCCTCTGCCAAAGGCTTTGCTGAGCTGCAGCAGTTGCAGAAGAGATCAATGGAGATGAAGTCCACACTCCTCAGCAGCTGTGATGGGACAGAAGTCTACCTGCCCATACCAACAGCTCTGCAGCCTCTGGGACAGCAAACCTCCTGCATGCGTCTCCCCCAGCGAGGCACCGAGGTGCAGAGCTCAGCAGTATCCCCTTTTTAACCCAGAAGATTTATGACCTCAGCATAAAGTCTCCCACTTCTTGAACTCACCCAACAGATCTTATGTCAACTTAACATTCTTCCTAAAGTGCCTGCAGTGTTTATTCAGTCCAGCCACTGGTTTATTCTAGTTAAATATCTGTTTCAATTTGAGGCAAGTTCATTGCAGGTTTCTATTTCCCCACTGCGGAGCTTTAGGATAAAAAACCCTCTTGACAGCTGAGTAAATGGCACCGATAAGGAGCTCTAGTTGGGCTGCGAAAGAGCTGAGAGATAAGGAGCAGAAAACTGTGCTGAAGATGTTCGTATGTTATATATCCGTTGGTACTGCCCTGGCATGGACTTTGTGCCTCCGCTTTTGTATGGCTTGAACCAAGTGCCAGTCTGGGTATGCTGAAAAAAAATAAATAACATTTCTTAATTGTAGCTGGGATTGCTGCTGGGAAAAGTGGCTCATTTACTTCTGAGGGCTCAGCATGAGCTGCAAGACCCCTGGGATATTTCAAATGGAAAACATATCTGTGCTGCCTCCCAAACGGAGGAAGAATAAACTGCCAAGGCTGAAAACACGGGCTCTTTCATGGGACCCAGAAGGTTCCTTTGTATGTGATTGATTCTCCTGCACAGACATTTCTAGATATTTTTCTGGCTTTTAAGTTAAGGAAGGAAAAAGACCAAACTCAGTGTTCTGGAAGGATTTTAAATTAGCAGAGCCCTTCAGCCGTGTGCTTTGTGGTGTGCCTGAGTTTCCTCCTGAGAGGTAAAACCCTGTGGTCCATGTGCAGTAAAAGGATGGCGAAATAACCACGGACCCTCCTAAGGACTTTGGGAAAGGTTTGGTTTCCTTCTTGTGAGCTTCTATGAGGCCATTTATAACAGACCTTTGTGGGTGTGGATGTGAGTTCACTTGGGGTCTGAGCCAATTGGACTCAGTGGGAGTCCTTTGAAAGTCCTCTCCTATGCCCTGAGCAGGCCCTGGACTCGGTTTGTACTGAGAATATTCATGGGGAAGGATTTACTTGAAGGAATGTTTTGCGGAAGGAGCAGATTTGCAGAGCGTGTTGATAGAAAGTGATTACCGACCTCATAAATAAGAGCATTTGCACTGGCAGGGGTGAATTAAGTGAAGAGTGCATTAGGAGAGCGGGTCATCCGAAGCCAAAACCCAAGGAAGAGAGTCTTTTAACTCCGAGAAATTGCTCACGTGCTATCAATCCTCCCAGATATTTTAGCTTACGATTGCCTGGGTGAGCTGCTTGCAACGTGAAGCGATGTGGCAGGAGGGAGCAGAGGCCGTGTAGCCCGTGGGGTGCCGGGATTTTTTGCATGTAGGGGTAAATATTAAAGCTCTGCAGGTGCTGGAAGAGTGGGGAGCAGTCAGGGAAGTCCCCACTTCAGCGTGCTGCTGCCCGGGAGGTGGGGATGGACCGTGACAGCCAGAGCATCCCGGGGACGGGCCCCTTCTCCTGTGCTGGGCTGCTTCAGCTGCTCACGCTGTTTGATTGCTCTCCTGGCCTTCCCTTCGCATCAGCTGTGCCAAACATTGAGTGGAACCATCTGATAAAAGCTGGAAGTGTATCAAAGATGTGATTTGAACACAGTAATTTAGTCCTCATCTGCAGTCCAGAATCACCATCTGCTCAACGTGTCCTGCCCTGGTTCTTCACCGCTCGGTGAGGAGCGTGTACAGCATCCCCCAACTTCGCCTCTTGCTCTGGTTATAAAATGAACTCAGAAACGTGATTCTCCTCTCACTCTGATGTAAGTTTCAGGACTTTTATTGATGTTAGAAGAGGAGAAGTGAACCCACAAGTTGTTGCACAGCTCATGGAAATATCAGAAAATGGTCAGGGCCCCGGGGGGATTAGTTTATGGGGAAGAATTAGAGCCTGGATGTATAGCTTGGCTCAGAGAGGGGAGTTAGAGAAATGGACGTGATAGCAGCCTGGAAGGGTTTCGAGGGTGTGAGCACGAAGGATGGAGATGAAATATGTGGGATGGTACAAGGACGTATGACTAGGAGCAAAGGAATGATATGGAAGAGGGAAGGACTGTGCGTTACAAGGTGAGCGAGATCAGCCCGTGGCCCAGTTTCACACTGTTACCATGAAAAAATGGAAAATATGGATTTTCAGTTAAACTAATTGCTTCATTTATTTTGTTGAAGTGCCATTAAACATGACTGAGTTTTGCCAGCTGGTTTTGGGACTTTCAGAACAACCATAAACAATTTTTGTGCATTATCCCTCTTTACAGCATCAGGCATTGTGCAGTTTTGGGAGCTTAAGGGTCCTCTCACTAAAAGTAAATGCAGATATTAAGCCAGGGGATATGCAAAATTTATTGGGTTTTCCACAATAAATTGGTAAGAAGACAGGATCCATACTCAAAAAGATTTTAGTCTTCACCGTGTGTGACTGTGGGATCTCATCTATTTTTCATCTTTGACTGCACAAATCTCTATTGGCGTATAAAAAGAACTATCTGAGAATGGCTATATTTTATCTTAGCCGAGAGTTATTCATTAAAAAAACCTCTGCATATTCTTACGTCATCCGCTGGGAAGCTATTACTAATTAGGGACAGATGAATCAATTCAGATAAAATTAAATCCTGTTTCAACTTTTGCCCTAGTTTCCAAGTGACTCCTTCCCTGCAGTTTGCAGAAGCCTTCCTGGAGCGCTCGCCCTGCTCTTCCCATGGCTCGGGTTGTGTTTTGGTGGCTCTGGTTTGCAGGATCAGGCCTTGGCTTCTTCGGAAATACAGGCACTGGGATGCTTTCTGTCCTGCTTAAATGAAAGCAAAAAGAAGAGCTGTGCATACTGCTTAGCAAGGAAACCTCAGAGCGAATAAGCCTCAAGGGGACATGAATATAAACCAAAGGTTTACTTTGCTGAAAAAAAAAAAAAAATAATATGGAATTTACATTAATCAAAAACCTCTTAAGAGATTTCCAACCCAGTTTTACAGACTCGAGGAGCTTTGCAGACAGAGGATTCCCACCGGCTGGGTCTCTGCTGGGTCGCAGTCTCTGCTGGCATCTCTCTTCTGCCTCAGCAGGGCAGACAGAATGTCTAAGGGCAAAAGGCAGCGCTGCGCTAATCGAACAGGTTCTCCCGCTGATCCCCGCCAAAGCACCTCGCTCGGTGGTTTCTTCATCACATCTAATCACCTGTGGTCAAAGGAGTGTGCGCCTACAGAACGACATCCCAGGGAAAACTTGGCGTGTCAACATAAGTACATTTACTGCTGATTTATAATCAGGCGTGTAAGCGGAAAATCAGGTTTGCAGTGTTCGGATAGACACCAGCATTTTTCGCCTTAGCCAAGCTGAACCCCCAGACTTTCTGAAATCCATTTATCACTGTGCTCCCAATCTCCTTGGGAACAGCCCTGCAGCAAGCAGAAGACAATTCTGTATTCCACAATCTTTCCTCACCCGCTGCTGAATCCAGGGAAGGCTTCTCCAGTCACTTCCCTGACCAGCATTTGCTCTTCCACAAATCCATCGATAAAACCTCAACCGCAATCTTTCCTTTTGGACAGAGGGTTGAGGAGTCTTCATTAACAACGAGCCCCGGTGACAGTCCCATGGCAAATCAGTGCTTGAGCCAGGCTTCTAGTTTTACAAGCTGGTTTCCAACAAATTCATTTTCTAGCAGGGAAAACTTGATATTTTTCCCAGAAAAACATATGCAAATCTCATTTCTCTGTTTCTTGCTAAAACATTTAGTTTTGCTGCGTCATCCTCCTCGGAGTGTTAGCAGCTTGGATGTTTTCTGAGACAGAAAGGTGAAGAGAGAGATTCAGAACAACAACATATATATGTATACGTCCTGATGGACACGTTAGCCAACTCTTGACCAGTGTGTTGTTTGCAACCAGGATGACTCACAAACTCATATGGCCGACATATTTCCTGCCCCGGCATCCTCCCTGCCTCTGGTTAGGAGGAGAGCTTTTGGGGGGCTTTCCGTTGTTTTTGCTATTGGCTGAAGTTTCCAGCTGAGGAAGACATTAAATCCTCAATTTCCACCACGCTCCACTCCGGGCTGAGCAGAAAGGCCCTCCCCACCCTCAGAAAGTGACCCCCCCTCACTTTGGACCACGTGGTCCTGCCTCTTGGAAGTGTTTTGGTCCCTGGGGCACGGCCACAAGTGTGACCCCCATCCTGAAGCGTAGCCCCGACCGCGTTTCATCTCCAGGCATCAGAGAGCGTTTCCCCAGAGCTGGGAGGATGCCCAGCGGTTCCAGACCACAGCAGCCCTTGAGGGAAGCTCTTTCACCAGCTTTTATGAGCCCTTCAACCTCTTTCTGCTGTAGATCCCGAGGAGCCCACCCCAGGACACCCCATTTTACATCACGGGTGCATCGCCGTGGGCAAGAGGCCAGGCAGGGCGTTGGGGAGGGTGCTGCTAAAGCAGTCGTTTGGTGCAGATGAACCCCCATGCTTCCCCGCGGACTGGCATGTCATTGCCCGTGGCTGTTTGAGATGAGATTGACAGCCTTCAAACTTATTTTGGAAGCCACCTCGCAAACATAAAGGAGGCAGCTGGGTTCATCCTTGCGGCATTCGCAACGCAGCCACCACACGCCGAAGGGCAAGCGGTTCCGCTGTAGATGTGCAGGGAAGGGGCCAGAGATGTTTTCGGCAGCTTTATACTTCCCATCTCATTTGCAACATACGGTGTTTAGGTCTGACTTTAGCGCTGAAGCTCTCCTTCCCCTCCAAATGGGCTCTGTTTTTCGTAGGG
>NW_009650103.1:1730308-1755181 GCF_000708025.1 Charadrius vociferus | reverse complement strand
TAGGGAAAGCAAGAAGGCTTCCAGCTACCATGAGCTCACGCCAAGTCTCCAAACAAATCTGTTTGAAGGTTCCTGGTCTGGTAGCGATTATTCCAAGATGGGGGGTGGGTAAGAGAGAGAGAAAGGGAAAAAAAAAATCAAGATAAGAAAACCTTTCTTGAAGAAATACTGTATTGCGCTTATTTAGGGTTTTATTTTATGAACTCACTGAGCTCTCATGGTGTGTTCATCTCCAATTTGTCTGCGGTAAACAACATGCCTTTCAACAAGGCAAGAAGAAATTGAAGCTTGTTTCAGGCTGTCGCCAACGTTTATATTCTTGTGCCGGGCCTTGAAGACCATCAGCGAACACCCATTCCCCAGGCATGGTGCTGCAGCCAAGAGGGAACGGGCTGGAGGACACCACATCCATCGACCCATGTCAGGAGGCCGACACGTTCCTGGGGAAATGTCCAGCAAGTGGGCTGGAAGAGCTCTGGCTATGAATTAAATCGATTAGAGTGTTTTCAGAACAGCCTCTACAAAAGATCTTGGCTTCCTTATTGGTGAGTCAAGTGGAAGAGCACAAGGAGCATGTGGGAATGTGGCCACTACAACGGCATTTAATTCATTCTGCTGATGCTCTTCTGCAAGAAGAGCCTCCCATGAAAAGGAGCGCAGCGAGCTGGGATTCGCAGCCTCGACTCCTGCCGTGGCAGTTAACAGCTTTTTACGCTGCTGTAGGGAAGAAATCCAGCCTCCAGGTTTCTAGTTCGGTCGTCTCCAGGAGAGGCACGGCCACAGCTCGTTACCTGCGCCTTCCCCTCTCGCTGGCTCCAGAGACGTGGGAATTGACTCCCAGCTGCTGTTAAAGCCATCGGAGGGGATGGTTCAGCGCCGGGGCAGCACGCTGCGGTCCCAGGGCTGTTGCAGCCTCCTCTTTTGGATGCTACCAATGCGAAGCTCAAAATTTCCATCCGTCCCTCCAAGCTCTGTTCCCTCTTTAGGGGTCTGATGCTCCATCTCTGCTCCGAGCCTGGCTTCAAATCATTGTTTTAAAGAGTGATTGAGGAGAGCTCCAGCTAGTCTTTCTCTCTGGGACTTTTTTCGCTTGTTTGGAAGGATGTTGCTGCCGTGTACCTCGTCCCCAAACCACAGCATCCTGCGGTGATGCCGAGGAGAGGCAGCGGGCCATTTCCCTGCCGTGCCCAGAGGACACAGGGCTGACCCTTCCGCAATCACAGCCAGCCCGGCGCATCCTAGCGCTGGGCATCCGAGCCTGCATGGTGAATTTTGTCAGGCTCCCTGCAGAGAAAACTGGTCTCCTTCTGAGGGAAGCCTTGGAGCCATCCCCACCACCTGTAGGTCCTCCAGCCAGTATTTGCATATAAAAGGAGCATTTCTTCTCCTCCATCACTATTTAAAACCGGGGGGAGCACACAGGGTTGTACAGACAGATGGGGAATACACAGGGTTAAAAGCAGCCCTGGCTCCGGTGAAAGTGATTTCGAAACCCCCTTTGGCTCCAGTAAAGCAATTTTCCCACCACCATCACCAGTTCTTTCTTCCCAGAAAGGTGCAGGACATGACAGGAAGTTACAGTCAGAGCCGGGCAAATAGTGCAGATATTTTATTATGAATACGTGCTGGCGTTTCTGTAGCAAATCCAGTCCTCCTGTGGCCGTGCCTCGCAGCTTTGTTTTTGTGAATACTCCAGGGAGCTAATTTAAAAAGCAGGTGTGTTCACCAAACAAAAATGACATTCTGGACCCGTTGCTGGTCCTGTTAGCTGGGAAGTGGAAGGCAGGACCAGGAAACCTTTGAGAAAGGCATAAACCCATCAAATCAGGGCAAAGCTATCACTCACTGCAGCAGAGACAGGATTTTACCTCTGAACTTGCTTCTAGCTCTCCCCTGACATGCTCTAGAGAAAGCAGTTGTCCTATTTTTGGTTAAGCCTACAGCCTCCCCCGCAAACACGGGCTCCATAATTTAGGCAGAACACATTGGAAGTTGACCTGCAGGTGCAAGGGAAAATGTTAATAAACCTATTGCGTCGCTCCAGCAGAGAAACAGAAACAAAACCTAAACCAGCCGCAGTTTGGGAAGTCGCATATGTAAAATTTTGCAGACCAGAAGTGTTTGCAGAAGCATTCTGAGTAATGCGAATGATTAAGAAATGAGAGTTGTCTTTCCTGAGACAACACAGAAATCAATGCATAGACTAATGGCAGTTTGGGGAGAACTTTTTAACGATTTTTACGATCACCTGTGCGCTGACAACAGCTTCTGCTGTGCGGTGTCTTTGCTGTTCTTCATACCAGAGTCACTGGGAAAAAAATGCGTTAGTGCTGATGTTTGTATGCCACTGATGGGGGATGAGAGTGTTAGAGGAAGGCTCTGGGCAGCTAACGCATTTATTCAGGATGAATAAGCCCCTTGTGGTAAACAGAGCTCCCTAATCTCCCTCTCTCGTGGTGTAACTACTCCGATGGTATCAGATCTTTGCTATACCCGGCAATTTTTCCTACCAATTACCCGTCGGTTACAGTCCATCTCCCTCTGAAATAACAGGCAGGTCATTAATGTCAAATTCCAATAGGATGATAAGGGAATTTATTGCCGAGATGATCACTGAAGCCGCGGTGATGAATGGGCTCAGAAGGATTTTAGGGTATTATTTCCCAGGCTTCACCAGCTAGTTATCTCCAGTGCTCGGCACTTTGTGTCCGCAGCTTGTAGGCTGGTTGCTCTTTGGCTTTTCAGTTTGCTTTTAGGGGGTTATTTCCGTACAGGGATGCGCACGTTTCTCCAGGCTCTAATTTTGTTACAGCTCGTCTTGTTCAGGAAACAAGACAATGACAATTAGACCCATGATAGGGGCGATGCTTTTGATTGGGTTTGTTGTACTTGGCACCCCGTCAGCAGACGGGGCTATGATGAAGAAGGTGCACGTTTAAGGTACTTCAATCATTGCTGAAGTGCCGTGTAGTGTGTTAAAATGAGCTGCTTTGCTGTTGAAGCTGGTGAGGAGACGCAGTTTGAAGATCGGCTCCCCACTGCTGTTCAGCTCCAAGATCTAGGTTGTTCGGCGTCCTTTCCTAGAAATGAGCTTTGCGGCTTTATCTGAAGCTGTTTAATAGCAGAGATGGATCAAAGGGAAAGATTCCCAGCTGCGGCCCAATAAATTTGGGGCACAGGCAGGTGGTAAAGCAGGTTATCATCTGAAGGGCTGGTCCAGTCCATGGTATGGTTCGGGCTTTTTAATGATCCCAGCCATCAGGGAGCAGAAAAAGGGAACAGCCACTCTCCGTCACCCAACCCAGAATCACAGAATCACAGAATGGTAAGGGTTGGAAGGGACCTCTGGAGATCATCTAGTCCAACCCCCCTGCCAGAGCAGGGTCACCTACAGCAGGTTGCAAAACCCAATTTAGACCAGTGGCCAGCAGCAAGAAGCAAAGCAGAACCAGGGAAATCCCTAAATTGCTATTTCTGGTGAAGAGGAGGAAGAAGCTGATCTTTTTAGCAGCCCTAGTAAGCCTGAAAACCTACCAGTAAGCCCCAGCAGATCTTCACACACAGTTTTTCTCTCCAAGCCAAACCCTTCAGTGTCCCTTTCTCATTAAGTATCTTCTGCTGGATCGCTCTGCAGGAGCGATGTGATGTACAAAGCAGTCACTGCCGTCTCATAGCTGCCTTAGCACAGACAGCTGCTAACACTGGTGCGTGCCTGCCATGGAGCAATGGAAGAAAAATATAGCTGAGGACACAGGTTTACAGTTTGTTTTTGCAAAAACATGATCTTTTCAAAATTTGGAACTGTACCCTAACAGTGGCCTAACAAGGAAGGACAGGGGGCACTTCCCAGGGATTATAACCAGCTGGAAGATTTAACCCTGGCTGTTTTTATCATTCCTAGAGATACGATCAGGGCGAACATGCCTTTTTGTTATTATAAGCTGTGTGGATTTTTCTTTTTGGGCACATAAAGATAATTTCCCAATGGAAAGAGCTGTCCCTTTCCCTAGCTCTGACTTTGGTCAAGCATAGAATCACAGAATCATAGAATGGTTTGGGTTGGAAGGGACCGTGAAGATCACCCAGTCCCACCCCCTGCCCCGGGCAGGGACACCTCCCACCAGCCCAGGTTGCTCCAAGCCCCGTCCAACCTGGCCTTGAACACCTCCAGGGATGGGGCAGCCACAGCTTCTCGGGGCAACCTGCCCCAGGGGCTCACCACCCTTAGAGTGAAAAATTTCTCCCTAATACCGTGCATGATATTTCTTCCTAATATCAAGCATGGTGCTGTTCTTGGCTGGTGCTCTGCCTGCCAGCACAGCCAGGGCTTGCAGCTCTGCCAAAGCACGAGCTGGGGTTTGTAGAGCTGCTCAAAAGTTATCCGATCTTACGGTGGGAAGGAACAGGAATTAGATGTGGCTTTTATTTTTAGCTATATTTTTGTGGCTTTTTGCTTTTGCCTCTGCAGGTGGGTAGGTAAGAGATATAGGGTAAGCCACGTCCAATGAAAATCTCCCCCAGATGTGTCTAAAGTCAAAACAATTCAGAAAGAAAAGTCACTCTGAAATATCTACATTTCTACAAGAGTAAACACCCTCCTGTTCCAAAATGTAAGGCAAATTCAAGCCTTTATGACTGAGGAAGCAACTGCACTTCTGGAAATCTCCCCGTGTGTTGTGTTACAAGGAGCAAACGTAAAGCAACAAAATGGCATCTCAGCATCGTTCCCATCAGAAACCCACCCCAGGTACTGGGAGAGCCGGAGGGAGCAACCACCATCCCACTCCGGTGGTCTCTGCCTCCCACCTGGCTACTGAGTGGTTTTGGATGAGTCAATTCATCTCTTTGTGCTCATGTTTTCCCCCTGTAAAGTAGAGATTTTGATCTCCTCTAGCTCTGCTCTACATAAAAGGCGGTGGGAGGAGTGCTGCTCTGCCAGGTTCGGCTGGCCTCTGCTGAAACGCAGGATACTGATGTTTGGAGATCATTAGTCTGATCCAGGCGAGCCTCATCCATATCTCACAGAGAGAAAAGTCCAAGGTGTTTAGAAGCAAGAGCCCTTGCTAAACTTTCATGGAGGAGCAGTTTATACTATATTTAAAATTGACCAGAGGGCAAACGTTTGATCTGCGTTCAGCCTTTCCCCACATTATTCTGAAGATAGTCACATTTGGGGATCTGAAGTCTGGATCTAATATATAGCACAGTATTAATAGATGTTGGAAAGGGTTGCTACAAGCTATTACTGAGGCAAAGTAAAAGAAATCAGATGTTTATATACAATTATGCTATTGTGCAGATCAGTGGCTGGCAGAGAGCAGAGACAGTAAAAAGGAAAAGTGGCTTTTTGCGTTTGGGGATGGCGTCGAGATGGACAGATAAGGAGACAAAGGCACAAGGGGCTCAGGTTTCCCTGACATCTCTCTTGCAGAGCAGCGCGGGGGCGAAACAAGTCCCAGCTCTGCCATCTCCCGCTCCGTGAGGACAGGGGGGGTTGTGCTGCTCACAGCGCCCTGGCGAAGCACCGAGCCATGGCTGGACATGCAGCACGGGAGCGTGAAGCCAAGCCTCTACCCTGCCCGTGGTGACAGCCGTGCCCGGCCGATGGCACGGCCAGCAGACCCTGTCAGCTCAGGCCAGCACCCAGAGGGGCTGCTCTGTTCTGCGTCGGCTGCAGCAGCAATAAAACAGTCTTTAGAGAGGTTGCTCTACTTCTCCTTTAATCATCTGGCTCTGTAGCCCGCCCTGCAGACATGGGGATTGCCAGCAAATCGAAGAAGGTGGCTCATCTCCACCACGACGTTGGGGTTGGCAGTACTTCTCCCGCCAAATTTCCCTCTGAAACACACAGGCACCTACATCAGCATCATGCTTTTGTTACAGCCTCCGTCCGTACCTCTAGCAGAGGGTTCCCCAGGCATCAGCAGTGCCGAACCCGCCTGCACCAGTGGTGCTGGCCCCTGCCCTGCTCTGGGGCCATACCTTGTGGCACCGAGTCCAAGTGAGAGAGCCGCCTGTACCCTTTGGGATGGCAGGACTGGCACGTCACCCAGCAGACGGGGACACGCCACGACCCGCAGCCACCCTGCAGTGCTGTCCCAGCCGGAGCTCGCTCCTCGCTGCAGCCACGGGCTGAGAAAAAAAATCCACCAGCATCGCCGGGAAAGTTCCCATCGCCAGCGCCCCGGCCGTCCACGCGGCCCGTGGGAGGATAAAGGCAGAAAGAGGGAGAGCGGGGAGAGAGATAAACAATTTCCTACACAGTGGTGGCTCGAGCCCATCTTACAAGAAACACATGGTCCCTGACACAATATTTAGTTCTACTGTAACATGGTCCATTTGGAGGCTGGTGGCTGTGTGGAGAGCTGTAGTAAAACATTCTTTGCTGGTAACACACACATAGACAGAAAAACCCACCCTTAGTAATAATAATTGTGGTTAACTCCATAAAGGCTGGAGAACGGGATGGTGGTGAGCTGCTTCTGGAGCTGGGATCTGCTCCGGCATCTCGGTTCCGCTGGTTTGAAACGCTCGTCCTGACGGGTGCTGAGCCCTTGGCTTTGCCCCATTAGACCCAGAGGAGAGGAGCCAGGGTCTTTTGGGGCTGGATATTTTCCTTCAGTGTGCTGTTTCTCTGCTCAGAAAACAGTCCCTGGGAGGATCGCTATGTTAAGCCAAAGAAAAAGCCTTTTTTTTTTTATTTTTTTTATTCAACTTTTCTGTTCATTAGCTCAGGAACTTACAGTTGGAGTTGTCACTAGGATCCTCCTGCCAACATATTGCAGGGCTTCGCGGGAGTTACATCATTTGGCCTCGGAGGACCAGCTAAGTGGAAACACATTTGCGTTCGCTCATGTTGCTCGGACTCCTTTTCGCTCGCTCCCCGGTTTCACGAGCGCAGAGCATGAGGTCAGGCAGCTCTCGGCGCCCGCGCAGCACGGGGCCCGGCGCCGGGGCACGAGCTCTCCCGGGAGATCACATCCCAGGGGGCACCAGGCTCCCCCAAAACATGCGAAATCCTCCTGCAACGTGTCCAGATCACCCCTGCCCTGGTGCTGGGCAAAAGCGCCAGTATTTAGCTCATCCTGGCTAACCCCAGCAGGGAGTAATCCCTTCTGCCTCTTTACGTTTTCCCTCGAATTTCTCTTTACCTCTGAGCCAGCGTGACCCCACGGTCATCATTCTCCTCTCTCTGCCTTTTTCACTCCTTTATTTTCTGTTCTGGAGTGCAGGGTCTGCTTTGCCCAGGCAGAATTTCTCTTTTTTCTGCCATTTCTCCGGGAATCAGATGGTGTGTTCCTCCTCGGTTAGCATCAGTAAGGAAATGGCTGTATCTAACGTGGTCCATCACTCTGATCCTCATTATCAAGAGCAGGAGAAAAAAAAAAAAGGGGGGGGGGGGGGGGGCTAGATGGTCTTTAAGAACTGTTTGTTTCTTTAAATATCCAACATTAAAGTGGTTTGTAAAATAACTGAAGGAGAGGAAAGTTCAGAAAGGTTTTTTGCATCTCCCCCTCCCCTTTCACAGCTGGAAAGTTCAAACAGAGGGTTTTCATTTACAGCTAACGGGGTCACATCTTTCATCTTACGGCCTGGGGGCAGAAAGCGATGTGCTTCTGAGCGCTCAGGGTACCTGCTGTGGGCAGTAGGTGAGTAAACACCATGCCATTCGCAGGGAAGAGTCTTTCTAGAATAGGTAGCTAAAATTAGCAGTGGCCCGGTCCTATGTGGTAGGAAATACATGTCTCTTGGCTGTGCTAATGGTGCCCGGAATTGGGGGAGAAAAGCCTGTGGTGGTGAAAGCTCGCCTGCTGAAATCAAAGCAAACCATGAGTTGTTAGAACAGAGAACGTCGCATTTCTGAGCCTGCGAGTTCGGTTCAGGTCCTGGAACAGCCCCATAAAGGATGTCCATTGGGACCCGTTCGTTACCCAGCAGTGCTTCCTCTGCCGCGCCAGAGGATGATCCTTTCTATCTAAGAGGAGGACGCTTCCCCGCACGTGGTGGCTCTGCTTCCATGACTGTCTCCACAGCTCAGGAGAAACGGGCATCAGCGGCCCCGCAGCACCACCGGCCGCCTCCTCCCCAAACCAGACATCCCGATTTCCAGCATTTCCCTCCCACGGGGCCGGGAAAAAGGAAATGCTTTTTGCAAGAGGTGTTGCAGCCACCGAGCACTTTCGTCTCAAGGCATCACTTTCACCTTCCAAACAGCTTTTGCAACCTGCTGAAGGTAAGTAGCATCTCAGTGACATCCCAGGCTGTGTGCACAGGGCAATTCCTCCCACCCTCAAGGTCTGACCCTTTCCATCGCTGTCCCGGCACCAGCTGCCCAACGCTGCCTGAGAAATGGGGAAAGATGGCAAAAATGATCCCAAAAGGTGACAGGGAACCGCAGGAAGCGAAGTAACACTGATGGCTTTCTCCGCTGCAACCTGGCTGTCTGCGTTTGCAGGGTTTCCATCACGAGAGAGCTCCTCTGCTAAAGCCATTCCTCGACTCAGCACAGTATTTGCATTTCTGGCCTGTCGTATGGATTTTCCACTCTCTTCGTGCCGGGACACCCCAGTGCTCGTGCAGGGCAGGTTTCCGCGGGAGCCCCAGGGCTGTCTGCCACTCCTCGACAGCTAAAACGGGTGGGTTAACACCTTCACTTCGAGTGCCATAAGTTGGACACCTGAGACAAATCCCCACCCAGAGTGCGAGCTTGCTCCTTTACATTATATCAGGTCATTAAAAACCGAACTTAAACAGTCCATTAATGCCTGTTCATTTAAAAGAAAAATCAAGCTTTACTAAAGAATTGAAAACACTGCCAGCACCAGCCCAGCCCATATAACCAAGGGCAAATAAGATCCTGTAGAATAAAATTTATTAATGATGTAGCCTGAAACATTTCTGATCATGATGGGACTGTGCAGCGTTAATATTACCTACAATGGCTTCATTTGCTACTCTATTAGTCTATTAACAAAATTACAAGGGTGGCTGGCACCCAGCCATGCCTACAATAACTCTCTGTCTCGCGTGTTCCTTGCACTTTTCTAACCACCCTCAAACCCAAGGAGAAGGGGGATGATAAAGCAAAAGATGAGGGTCCTGTCTGGCAATGGCTACTGGTCTACCCGTGCCCCAACCTGCCTGGCTTGCAGAAAACCAGAGCTGATTTGCAGCTTCCCCACCAGTTTGCGTGTCAGTACAATCCCAGCTGCTCCTCTCCTGGATGCCACAAGGAGCTGCTAATAAATAAATCATTATTTAGACTAATAAAGCCAAGAAGCTCTCCTTTTGGAGGCTACCCCAGCAGAGACGCTGGTCATTAGCTGCCCGGGTCATTACCTTGCCACAGGAAGCTCTTTGAAAGGGGTTGTGTTTGAGCAGACCTCATCGACACAAGCAACCGCTCTCCCCGCATCTGCTTCACGCCGTGACATCGACACCAGACTTTCCTCTGGGTTGGGCAGTCACTGATGATTTTTAAGTAAATTTGTGGTCATGGTTCTTTTTTTTTTTTTTTTTTTTTTTTTTTTTCCCCCCCCTCTCCGTTGATGTTTAGTCATGAGAAAGCAATCTCTGCAGAGAACACCCTGAGCTTCTCTTGGTCCTGTGTGGGTTTGTCTCGGAGGATGTGGTGCAGGGATGGCTGCAACAGCTCATGGCTACGCGAGCCCCATGGGAGGCAGAGGAGCCCGGTGAAGCAGAGCCGGCACGTGGCAGCCACTCTGACCGTGTGCGTAGTTGTCCTCACAGAGAAAGCTGCCACTCAGCCCTCCTCCTCCTCCCTGCATCCTCTCTGCCTTTGAACACAGTGTGTGAGGAGAAGAGCTTTTGATTAAAAGTGTCAGGGACTTATTGGCTCAGCCTGATATGATCAGACCCTAAAATCAGGATGTTAATTACTCCCATGTGTCTGATCAAGCAACCAAAGCTGCTCACCTGGCCAGAGGTAACCTTCTGCAGCAAAGCGGTGTCAGCTGCTGAACGGAAATGATGTCCCTCTTTGCCTGCACAAAGTGGTTCCCTGCTGTCAAAGTGGTTCTCCATCCTGGAAGAGACCTGTTGGTGTCACCAGGAGGTGGGTGAGGTCGGTGTGACAGCTGGCATTTAAGCCTGGGTTTGCCTAGGTCTCTCTATGTGGTTTCCTTCACATCTCTGTGTTTCTGGCTCCAGTTATCTTCAAAGAGCAAGAACAACTGGGGTGGTGGCACTGGCATTTGCACTGTGAGTGGTGTGAGGATCGGCTGAAGCCATCACCTGGAAAGCTGGGGTTTCTCACAAACAGGGCAGAGCTCATGGGTCTCTCATAACCTCTTACGTGGACCTATGTGTTGGCCTCAAACATGTCACTTCCATGGCTGAGTTGACGATGCTCTGGAGGGTTTGCTCGCAGAGGAGGGTAGGAGCAAATAGGAGGAAAAAGCTGGGAATTCAGCAAACTGAAGCCTTGCTTTGGTTCTGTCGCAGGTGCTCTGCCATCCCTGCCCTTCCCAACAGGGCTCTCTGGAGACTTGAAATACCCATATCTTGTCCAACTCCGTAAGAAAAATTACAATTAGAAACCTTTTCCTGCAACAATCTCTCCATCCCTGCAGAAGCTGGAACCCCTTTGGATGGTGGGCAGGGTACAAATTGTGCCTGTGCTCTCTCCCCATGGAAGATTTCCTGCTCTTGATGGGACATCTCTGCTGCTTTCTGCACTCGGGGCCACATCCCGAGGCTGGGGCTGACCACCCCAGCTGGGAGTGATCACAGCCTTGACGGATGCTGCGGGAGAGCACTACCGACCGTGTCCTCCTCACCTGCTGGGATCTCGTCCCCTTACGACAAGCCACTTGGTGTCCTCCAGGTGAGTCAGCCCCATTTTCCAAGCACCAATTTCCTCCGAGGGACAAGGAGGGGCAGCTCTGTCTCCCCTGCGCTCAGCCTTGCGCGATGCGAGGAGTGCCTGGTGAGCAGAAACACGACATTCCCAGACACATTTGTTTGGTGTCTGGCTGTGGCGGCTTATCAGCATTGAGTCAGCTGTGTGGGTGAGCCCTGCTCCCTCCTCCTTGTGCCCCAGCGCTTCCCCAGGGCCGTTCACCCAGCCAGGAGGGGTAAGATGAGCCGGCTGTACCTCAGGCTGTGCCTTGTCAGCCGGGCGTTTGGAGAGGACCTCCCAAAATCCAATGATCCTTCCTCAAGAGAGAAAGTCCCCATCCCACAAGCTCCCATTTGAACGCCTGACTCCACCAGTGATGGGAGGACAAGACCTGCAGAGGGCTGTGCTGCCGCAGTAGGGACCCTGGGGAGGCACTTGTGCGTGTGTTCCCAGCTCACCACCAGCGCTGGGAGCACCGACTGGGAATTACAGCCAGTTGCCCCAACTCACGCTGCAGCTTTGCTGCCTTGGTCTTAAGAAACCCGTGTCTGGTCAGGGTTTGAGTGAGCGCAAACTGATGCAGGGAGGGACCGGGGATCCCTGTGCCCCATCGCAGGCTCAGCACCCGCAGTCGGGAAAGGAGAGGCAGCAGAAAGGGCAGGTTCCCCTTCACACCCCGGGGACGCATCCCGCGACGTGCTGAGCCCAAGCCCTTCCCCTTGAGAGCCCGGAGACGAGCGGGGAGAAAGCAATCATCTTCCCCATCGGCGATATTATTGATGGCAAGCCCGGAGGAGCGGGGTCGGAGGACCACCGGGTCCCCCCGCAGCATCCCCGCGGCGCTGCCTGGCCGGGAGCCCCCTGCCCGGGCCGCTGCTCCGGCAGCTCGGGAAAACTCAAGCGTGAGCACCACCTAGTGATGCCGACTGCCGTCCTCTCTGCGGAGAGCTTCCCCGGGGAAGGCCCTGAGCCAACCGGCCCCAAAAATCCCCCCGGTAACCGGGCTGGGCGCTGGTGTGCTGGGTTGGGTGCTGTGAGTGGCAGTCCTGCCCCAGGGAGGGGGTAAAGGGAGTATCAGAGAAGGGGAAATTGGGTAATCCCATCCCAGGGGTAGATCCTGGGTGGTGCAAACCCTCCCGATCCCTCTCACTGCGCGTCCTGCAGCATTTCATCCATCTGTCGCGACCGATGCCCACTCTTCCACATCAGCCTCCGGCACAGCCCTGCCCAGGAGCACATCGCAGCGATTCCACTGTCCTTGGGGCAGCGCAGGGGGTGGTTAACTCTGCTGGAGCCACTCCGGCTTCCGAGCATGTAGGTCCCTGCCCTGATAGTGCATAAGATGCAGATGTCGGCAGGATCCCGGCTGGGCTCATGGGACACGATGGCACTCACTAGGAAGGGTCTCAGGGTAGCAGGTACTCTCCTTAAAGATGCATTTCCCAGAATCATGTGATTTTATAAGAGTCTCAGCTTTCATTTATTAGTACTTATTTAAAACGCAAGGAAAATATAAGGTAAGAGGGTGGCAGGGCTTCAGAAGCTTGAAAAGCCAAGTGAAAGATGTATTGCAGATACTGAATTTTAGAGATGAGTGGTAAAAGGGCAATTCCATCTAGTGAAAATTTTCAAGGTATCGAGGGAAAATGTGGCCTGTTCCGTACTGAAAGCAAAATGTTTAGAAGTCAGGGGGCTTGTCCAGAAAATCAACCCTGCCCAGGACAGGCACCTCTGAGGCTGAGGCATCTCCAGCCCAGTTTTGTAGAACTGCTTTTTGAGCGATGAAGTGGCAGCGCAAGCCTGCTCTGCTCTCTCACACCGGCTGGGGGTTGTTGGTTTGTTTTGTTTTA
The DNA here is from genome assembly GCF_000708025.1 of Charadrius vociferus. NCBI lineage: Eukaryota > Metazoa > Chordata > Aves > Charadriiformes > Charadriidae > Charadrius > Charadrius vociferus. The sequence continues at coordinate 1,742,470 of NW_009650103.1, read as the reverse complement.
AAGTCACAGCTTTCAAGATAAACCACCAGACTGGAATCAGAAATGATGAATTTTGCTAACAAAGCTTAGCCTGACAGCCTCTGAACTCCTCACACAAAATATTCATCATATTCTAGCTCTTTGCCCAATTCTAACTGAAAACATCCCAAGCACCTTGTCCCAGAACAGCTGATATCTGAAGCACAGCAGGGGACGGGCAGGCAATTTGCGGAGCGCGGCAATAGCACGGATCACTGCAGTTATAATAACAGCAAGCATTTGGGAAAGGATTTTCAATCATCTCACTCTTCGGGGTTTAGGTTGATCTGTCGTTATGAAAGACCAGGATGAGACCTAATATGGGCAGGCACATCCACTGCTGGGGGAGTCCTCCGCCTGCCCCCGCAGCGGCGGTGTCTGGATGCTCTAAGAGGTGCAGAGGGGCTTCAGGTCCCATTCAGCTTGGGATTTCCCATGTCCTCCCTGAGCAAGGTTTGACTGTGTCACTTAGACCTGCCTGCCGAGCATCAGCCCGCTTTTAGGTTGCATCCAATGATGCTCTGCATCCCACCTTTGCTGGTGCCCCTGCACGAGGTGAGGGTTTTGTCGCTGTGAAGGAGAGGGCAACCGCCAAACCCCAGTGATTTCCACTCCCTGGGATGGTTTGGGGTCCCCAGCAGGGCAGTGCTCGGTGGGGAATAGCTCTGTTCGCAGCCGAGCCCGGGAAGGCAAAAGGCAACGCGGCGAGGAGGGCTCCCCCAGAGCACGGGGCTGCTGCCCACGCCTCCGAGCCTGAGTTGGCAGCTCCGCTCCATCTCTCCCTTTTTTTTAAGGAACACACAGCATGTTCCCAGGCTGGGCTGGCAACCAGTTTCCCCTGTGTCCAGGGCCCCGCTGGCCCTTTCCTAGGTGAGCTAAGCAAGCACAAATGTCCTCCCTAAACAACAACAGAGAGGAGACAGCTGGATTCGATGCGCGGTTCTTGTGCAGGCTCCTTTTCAAATGAGTCATAAAAGTTCCTTGGCAGCTGCCTCTGTATATCTAATTGGGATCAGGTTAGGGGCAATGTGGATAGCTGAGGATGGAAAATATGTGTCGAATTTACTCCTCTGTCCCACTGCTGATCCGAAGGCTTGGGAAAGCTCCTGCTGGAGCCCTCTGCTACATGCCGGCTCCTTTCTCTCTGCTCTGAGCTGTTTGGGGGCTTGTTCTCCTTCTCATTCCCTGCTCGAAGCTGTACTTCTGTTCTCTCCCGTATGTCCCTTTGTATTGCCCACCCTGAACCCGAGGCAGACCCATTGCCTCACCACGTTAGCAGGGTACAAGGCAGCCACAGTGCTGGGGGAAGGGGGGACAGCAGGCAGCAGTATCGGATGCCCCAGGCGCTCAGCATGACTCACATTGTCCAGGCCACAAAGGAGGCGTGAGGACGCAGCCTTTTCCATCTCTTTTTTGTCTGAGAGAAGCAGCAACTGGGAAACAGTCCCATCCCCTCTCGGCAGGCAGGTGGGGAGCAGCAGCACCCTCCTGCCCCACTCACAGAGGTTTGCTCGTTGGCAGAGAGACCTCGCAGAGCTCCTGCTTGTGCGGAGCATGGGAATTCATAGAATCATAGAACGGTTTAGGTTGGAAGGGACCTTGAAGATCACCGAGTTCCAACCCCCCTGCCCTGGGCAGGGACCCCGCCCACCAGCCCAGGTTGCTCCAAGCCCCGTCCAACCTGGCCTTGAACCCCTCCAGGGATGGGGCAGCCACAGCTTCTCGGGGCAACCTGCCCCAGGGGCTCACCACCATCAGAGCGAAGAATTTCTTCCTAATATCTGATCTAAATCTACCTTTTTTCCAGTTTGAAACCATTCCCCCTCATCCTATCACTCCATGCCCTTGGAAAAAGTCTCTCCCCAGCTCTCCTGGAGCCCCTTTAGGCACTGGAAGGGGCTCTGAGGTCTCCCCTTTTTCGCCTTCTCTTCTCCAGGCTGAACCCCCCCAACTCTCCCAGCCTGTCCTCCCAGCAGAGGGGCTCCAGCCCTCCCAGCATCTCCGGGGCCTCCTCTGGCCCCGCTCCAACAGAACCATGTCTTTCCTATGTTGGGGGCTCCAGAGCTGGACGCAGTACTCTCCCAAACCTTCTCTCTGGTGTGGACCCATGAGAGTGGCAGCATGTTAGATCAGGCTGACGATCACCGGTGTCCTGCCGCTTGCCCACTCAGTGATATTATCCCCATGGAAATCAGATGTGCACACCTCCAGTGCAGCCCAATTTGAGTCAGTGGAGAACAAACTCAATGAAAAAGTTCTCAGTCAGCTCTGGGTGGTTTTTTTTAGATTAAAAAAAAAAAAAAAAAGTGGCAGGGCCTGGAGGGAGCACAGTGTTTCACAGTGCACGAGGTTCAGCTTGGAGGTGGTGCCCAGCATCTCGCTCTGTGCACCAGTGCAGCTGGATGAGAGCATCCCCCCTGTCCTCGGTCCAGAGGTCTCGACGCTCGCCCCACACACCTCCTCCCCACAGACCCACAGCGAAGGGAGGAAGGACCAGCGTAAAGCTCTTGGAAAGAGATTCCCGGGAAATGGAAACACTAAGTAGTCCCTGAAATCCTGATGGAAATGGAGCTCTTGGCAGACACTGGAGCTGTGGTTTTTAGTAGATTTATATTTGGTTGAGAAAAAGAAAAGCCCCTCTAAGGAGCCTCTGCTTTCAAGGCAAAAAACAGCACCCTGGTTTGAACAGAGCTTGGAAGGAAGGAGGGAAATGCTACCAGAAACATCCTGAGAGACTGCAAATCCCCTTCTGCACCCCCCACCCTTGCCCTTGTCACAGCATCTCAGCTGGCAGTCCCACCACCAGCCGTCAAACACTGCTGTCCATCTGCTCGCCTCCCACTCCCACAGCCCTCCTTTCAAACATCAGCCGTGATGAAAGAAACCCTGGAAACCCCCACTGCAGCCCCCGCTGCCGCTGGGCACATCCCCACATCCCTCCCGGCATCACCATCAGTCAGCCAGATAATCTCCAGACCTGTGGCCAAAACAGCCGGTCGCTCTTCTTTTCTCAGCCATTTCTCTGCCTTAAGTGGACACCTAAAGAGGAAAAAGTGAGAAATGAGTACTGGGACTGCACGTACAGTCTCGGAGGGCCAGATGTGAGATGCCTCACTGCCAAACTCCCTGTTTGCTTCTTCCTCCGACGTCCCCTTTTTGGTGGACACTTTCAGGGGCTCCTTTGAGGCGTGAGCCTGTCACGCTTTCTACTTTTTCCCTACAAGGGTGTTGGAGACGCAGGAAAAGCACAGGCTCTGCTTAAATGGTCCCATATTTGTAATCCCAAACCATTATATGGTGTCTTAAAACATCTCACCTGGTCAAGCCAAGGACAAAAGGTGCTGGGGCTGCTCTTTGCCAAAGGGGGACTCACTTGGCAATTTCCCTGCTGTTTTATGGGGCAGTTCCTCCCAGATTTGGGAGCCGGTGTCCAGCTCGCAGCAGAATAATCACAGCCTAACCTCATCACAGCTGCTAGTCTCCATACAGGACAGCGAGCAGCCAAGCCCACAGAAGGATGCCTAGGAGGGAAGGATTTGCCTGGGCAGAGGGTAAGGGGCCGGCAAGGCTCATCCCAGCAGGGAGGACCCATGCAGAAGCTCTCTCCGGGGGATGTTTGCAGAGCAAAGAGCTGGCTGTTGGATGCTCCTGGCTCCCAGCCCAGCGGCGTGCCCCTGCCCGTGGTGGGGACCAGCCGCTACGGCGTCCGCAGTTTGGCTAAGACGTCTGAGCTCTTCTGCTGCTGTTTTTGTAAGCATCGTCCTGATGGTGTGTGGCGCGATCGCGAAAGGAACTCTGCCCTTTCTCAGCTCACACTTCTCCCAAGAAAATAAGTTTGGATCTTCGCCAAAAAGAGTCAAAAGCCAAAAAACTTACCTTTAAAAGTTAAATTCTTCACTATTTTTGGTGTTTGGAAGCTTTATAAAGGAAAACTCTGGACCAAAAGTGCTTCTACACAAACTCTAAAGTAGTATTTTGAGAGAAAATTGCTGAAATTTCTCATGGAGGAACAACAATAATACTTGAAGCCCCGTCTCAGCAGTGATGCTGATCCTGGAGCCTGTGGTAATTTCAACCACCAGATACTCGCAGGGCTTGATCAGATGCTCAGCATTAATTTGGAGAGAGAGAGACTCTTCCCTTACAAGAGGAAAGACTGAAACAAATACAAGGAGGAGCTATAGTCCTCTGTTTTAGGACACTAACCTCTGATGGATGGGAACTTCTCACAGGCAATGAGAGGTCACAGCTGGGGTAGGATATTGGGTAATGTGGACCATTGGTTTGATCTCTGATCTGCTCAGCAATTGTACTAGTCCTAAATTCCTAAAATTTCATGGTGAAAATATTTTTAGGTTAACAATCAAGCAGGGAATGATTGGCTCCATATTCTGGTAATCTGTGGGATAAGGAGCGCAGAGCACCGTCTCATCACGCCGGGTTAGCACAGCCGACGCCGGGCTCTCCGCTGCTCTTTGGGAGCTATTTAGAAACCATGGAAGTCAATAAATCTTTGAAGTTATTTTGGGCTGGAACCCAATGATGTTTAACCAGAAGCAGATGCGGATGGAGGTCTTTCCTGGAAGGCTGGTGTGGGGACAGGCATATGGGCTCTGAAACAGAGAGAATCTGTATTATTGTTATATGTTAATGTCCATGCTTTAAAAAATATTTCAGATGTATTTGGATGTGTCATTGAGTGCCTCACACCAACAAGAGGCAACAACTATACATTTCAGAGGAGTTCAAAGCCAAGTGAGAACGGGGCTTTGATGAAAACCCCCAAATAATTTGATTTATTTAGGCTAAATGTTCCTGCAAAGTCTGCCGGATTGGATGGATGCCGTGGATGGACAGCTGGGTGACCAGCAGCGTGTTCCTCCATCCCTGGTGCCCTCAGGCTGTTTTTCCTTGGGATAAAAAGACCATGCTTTTTTGGATTGCCTCCAAACCTTCAACACTGACTTAAGTATTTCTAAAACTGCTGCTTTCTGGCAAGAAACAGCCTGCCAAGGCCAGGAGCTGGGATGCTGCCTTCCAGATAAAGGCTGCTGCCTTCATCCCAGCCCAGCCAGGGTGGCATCCCTCCCCACAGCCCGGCCGCAGCCCTGCCCAAGGCTCAGAAGATCCCCTGGGCTTCCCTCGCAGGCGTGAGCCACACACCTCCTTGCATCCACAGCCCTTAAAATCACCTTGAAATGAAGAAAGGGGAACACACAATCCTATTACCTTTCCTATCCCGTAAGAAGCAAAAGGTGAGACAACTCTGCTACTGCTCTGCATCCAAACCCTTTGCTGTAAGGAGCCACAAGAGGGCATTAGCTTTATATTTTTCCCTACCCGGAGAAATCCGAGACAGTTTCTAGATAATGTTCCATTTTCCTATGCCCAAGCAGAACTGTGGGAATATTAGCTTGTGAATCCTAAAGCCATAAGAAGACAGGTTGGCTGATAATGATGAGCCTGACTTTCTTTTCATTCTTGCAATTTGGCTTTTTAGTTGCCTCTGTGTAATAAGAGAAAGGCAGAGAGTGTTCCCTCTATGTGGGAAAAGAAGAACATTTTGAAAATGAAAAAAAACCAAACCACCAAACAAACCCAAGCCACACCACTGCCAGTGCCTGAAGAAACTGAATAAGAATTAAGAGCAAAATTTTTGAAAGCGTTGCAAAACACCGTACTGATTACACCGCATGTGTCAACAATTTTTTAGGTAACGTGAGTAGGTTCAGCGTGCCTGCTGGCATCCAGCGCTTCCTTCTGAGTTTGATTTCAAAGGAGATATTTCCTACCCCGACAGCATCTGTGCTCATGCATGGCTGGTGTCACTCCAAGGCGTCCCACTGTCCTTAGCTGAGTTCACTGCCTCCAGTATAATTACGCTTGCTGGATTAGGGCCGTATGCTGTAAGTACCCTGCGAGCACGCAGGGATATTTTTTCAGCGGTGAAGTGCCATTAGGCCTAGCCCCCTTAATGAAAAGATCATGCAAACCAGATGAATGTCATCAGACCGAAGCAGAAAACAAATCAGCAGCACAGTGCCCCTTCCTTCGTCTTCGAAGTAGTTTAAGTTTTTCAGCTATGTCAGTACTGAAACAGAAATAGGTAGAGAAATCAATATAGACCAGCGAGTATAAAAATGAGCCTTCTAGACTGGTGTTTAGAAGAGGAAGGTGCTGTTAAAAATGTTACAGCTGCTGTGTCCATCCAGAAGTGAAAGATAACGTTTGGTCTGCAAGGACTGGTGCAGCAGAATCTAAAAAGAAAAAAAAAGCAAAACCTTGAAGCAATTTTCTGAAGATTTATTTCCTTTTTGTTTTCTGCTCTCCTGGGCTGCCTGACACATTTGGAAAAGAGTCCAGAGAGATGCATGGGCCAGAGGGAAACTTTCCGGCACACAAGACCAGGTAAATGCAGACGGGGTCAGCCCAGACTTTGCTTTCCCGGCGTGGGGCAGCCCACGGCGGCTCAGGCAGCACCGTGCCCATGGGGAGAGCCGGTGTCAAGGCCGGAGCATGAGCGCAATGTCACCCTGGTGGAGGTGACAGCAATGCAACAATGTCCCAGTGCTGACCCCCTGCTCTCTGTGCCCGCCTGGGGCCGTGCCCACCCCTGCCAGGCTGCAGCAGGGATGTGTCCCCCACCCAAAATGGGACACGTCCCGGTGACATCGGTGCGTGGCACTTCACACCCCGGGGTCTGCTGGCAGAATCATGACCTAGGGAAGTGAGGTACCTCCAGAAGGGCGAAGGCAGATCTAGACTGGTGTTTGGCTTGCGCTGGTCTCCTTGTGCCGTATGAGTTGTTGGTAGACACAGCCCTGATCCCGGTGTTCCCTTGTGAGCTGCCTCCCTGTGGAGTGAGGAAGCTCTGGAGCTGATCCTTGCAGATCCTCTGTCATTTCTGGTGTCCCCATGTATGAGGCAACACAATGGAGTTGCTCAGAAGCCATGGTCATAAAAGCTTTTTGAACAGAGTTCAAAAATGCACCTTTAGCTGAAACTACGGCTTGGGGGAAAACGCATCCACTCTGCATTGGAGGCATCATCCTGGAGGTGAGAACAGACAGCAAATAAATGGGAACGAGTGGTGAAGGAACACAACAGTGGACAAGGAATGAAAACAAAGGAATAACTAGGGGAACGACACATCCTCAGTCAGTTCCCATGGGGCTGCTCACTGCTGGTGTGGGTCTCAAGAAGGGTTTGCTCCAGATATCTTCCCCGCACTCGTATCCAGAATAGACTTTCTAATTCCCTGTGCTCTCTCCCTTCCCTCTGCCGGCCTTTCCAGAGGTCTGCTGGCCTCCTATGAGTCTCTGCCTTCCTTCTTTTCCTCTCACCACATGCCAAATTTGATTAAAACGTGGCTAGTCTCTGCCAGCTCATGAGACAGAAGGAGAAGAGAGGAGAGGAAGGAAAATGAAAAACAACCAGCCCTTTTTCTCCTTTCCAGACTTTGCACAGGCTGCATGAGGTCTCGTCTAGGATGCTGCCGTACATGTCTCTGGGGTGGCCAGGGTCCATGCCAGGGAGCAGCAGACGTCCGTCCCTCCCAACGGCAGCACTTGGCTCGAACACGATGCTTATGAGCCGGACGGTGGTTTCCTTCTCCTTTGCTTCTCCTCTCCAGCCTCAGCAGCAAACACGCAGCATCCTGGGATGGTGCAGGGGTCCTGCACCCATCTGCATCACCGGGTGCCTCTCAGTGACACCCCTGAGGGGAAACAAGCCATCGAGCAAGAAATGTAGGCGACGGCATAAGCCCGTCCAGCTCCATGCGGTGCTACGGCCCTGCAACGCCAGAGCTCTGCCAGCCTTCAGCAGCAGAGATCCCCACCTCCTGAGCAAGGGAAAAGTTAGAAAGACACAACCAGAGGGCTCTCATTCTCTCCACTGACCCCATAAAGTCAGGGGATGAAAATATTGGCAAATCTGTCCTTAAACTAATTAAAGATTGACGAATGAGGCAGCACTGACACAGGCCCGTGACAGCCGTGAGTGATTTTCCCTGCATTCCCACTCTGCAATTTAATATTCATGAAAAGCCAAAAAAGCCCATATCACCTCTTATTAGGAGGCTAACTAGGAAAGAAAAACAGCAGAAGAGGTTTAGAGGACTGAGCCAGCCACAGTCATGCCATGTATTTCTGGAGGTGCAATGAGCCCCAGCTCAGGTGGGGGGAGAGCATCCATCCAGCCGTGCACCTGCATGAGAGACTGCAAGGTCTGTGCCATCAGCTGAACTTTGAGATCTCTCTACTGGGACTTCTATAATGGGGCACAGGGATCTGGTCAGGGCATTCCCCTGTCACATCTTCCCCTTCTGTCCCGAATGGCCCAGCTGAACCGTGAGCAGCTGAGCGTCACCAGAGCCATCCTAGAACTGCTCAGACTTCATCAACACCGAGCAAATCTCTTAATCCCCAGACGCAGAGAGGCAGAAAGGTGGAATACGCAGCCCTTCGGCCACGAGGAATTCCGCCGCCAGCGCCGCACCTATGTGCACACGCCTGAGTGTGTTTGCAGGTGTCTGTGAGATGAACCGTGGTGTGGGGAGGGCTGGAAACTCTGTCTCTCTTCCTCGGGGGATTTGATGTTCTTCCAAACCATTTGGAGGCTGCCAGCTTCTCCAGCTCAAGGGGAAACAACAACAACGTTCATTAATCAAATGAATTTCAGGTTCCTGCTGCCAGCACGTGGCTGCGGCACATTCACTTCCCGAGCTGACATCTGCCATCGTGCAAAGACGTGTGGGTGGGATGCCAGCCCTCGTGTAGCAGCACAAATACCTACCACAACTAACCCACCCCAGGCGACGACGGGATGGAGCCGATCGCGCACACCGAGAATGAAAAATAAACCTTATCTCTGCAGGAAGCAAATCCCAGCGGACAGGGCACATCTCTGCTCTGCCCAACCACCTCTCCTGGTTCAGGGTCCTTTCCCACCACCACCCTCCATCCCTTGGTGACCGAGCCAATGCTGAGCTAAAAGATGTTAAAAATCCCAACAGCCTCACAGCTGTATCGTCCAGGGCAGTGGCATCCCTGGTGTCTTCTGCATTCTTCAGAACTGCCTTCTCCTCTTTAATATGATATATTTTGAAGGCCAGATAATAAGGCCATTAATTCTTTGGCTCACGCTGTGAACTATTTAATGGAACATGACAAGAAAACAGTGTTTCTTTCCTGGGAGTAATTATTGTTTGACTTTAAGTCTTTACCTACGGCAATAGCTGTAAGGAGAATAGTCCCATTAAAGGCAGGTGGGGACTCTAAATCCTTAGAAATGAGGACCGTTTTTTAACCTGAAAGACATCATAAATGACCATAGCCGGGCCAGTTAATTTATACCTGATTTCAGAACATTTAATGGTGCTTCTTTTCATCACTGAACCAGGCACTTGGAAACACTAATAGCTGGTGTTTTCCCACATTGCACCTCTTCCCACGCCTGGAGCCAGCCCGGCCACGGGGCTGGATGAGCAGGAGGCAACAAACTATTCCTCCTCACAGGGATGTTTCGGAGAGCTGCCCGGTTTCTCTTTCCAAGAATCGGTCTTTTCCAACAGCAAAGACAATGCGTTTCAGGAGGAAATATTTGCCCCAGGTCAAAGTAGCTGCCCCTTTCCTCGGCCGCGGCGGAGGGATGCATCCCGTGCTGAAGGCAATGTTCAAGCGTATGCTTATATTTCAAGGAAGGGCTTAGTTAAAGTCAACCACGTGTGAAAGCACCATCCAGACAAGATGCACTGCGCAGGCAAGGCCTGATTCAGAGCCTGCTGCAATCCCTGGAGAGGCTCACGCTGCCGTTGGGCAGCATGTGGACCTGGCTCCCGATGCGGTCCAGCCATGGCCAGCAGCTCTGGCTGACATCAGCTGGGCTCTGGGGACACCGCTTGGCTGGGAGGAGGTCTGGAGGTGTCCACGTGGCAGTCTGTGACAGCTGCCGGACGTGCAAGGCCATCCCATGAAAGGGATTCAGGAAAAAAAAAGCTTTAATAGAGAGAGATGGATGGGAGGAGGATGAGGAAGGAAAAAAAAGCTGGTGGAGGTGTGAGAGCAGCAGGCAAACGCAGAGCCCTGACCTCAAGGCTTCATCACACAAATACTTTGCCTCCACTTTCCCTCCTCACAGTCGCAGACCCTGCCGCTGCCTGCTGGAAAATCTTCATCAAACGTAATTAGCTTATATGGGTTTGCTCTATAGGGTTATGAGAGCTTCTCCCTCTGGTTTATTATTGTAGGGTTGCTCCCAATTGCTAGGCTACGCGGTGTTGCTGTTGGCGGTGAGGGATGTTGGCTGCGTCGGAGCCCACATGTGCGGCGGTAGGTGACTCATGAGATCTGGAGCGAGCGTTTCAGGCTGCCTTTAAAATTTCTCAAGAAGAACATTCCCTTCTGCTGAGGCACGGCTCCGGTCACCCCGGCTCCCGACAGCCCGCACCGGCACCCCAGGCAGGAGCGAGTCCCGGGCAGCCCTGCTCGGTACCCGAGCACCCGTATGACTCCAGATCTGTGGGTGAAAAGCCCCAGAGGGACTGATCCTGTCTCCATGCACTGTGCCGGGGGATGCTGAGGGATGCCATGGCATGGGGAGGGGGGGGCAGAACTCCACAGCCCTGGGGCAGCCCCGCTCCTCACCCAAACCCCCCCCGGCTGCAAGCTCTCATCACAGCCCCCTTTCTGAGGAATGCTCAAAAAACTCTTGCAGCGCTGGCAGATTTCCCTTTTCAGAGCAAGCCCCGGGGGATCTCTCACTAAATACTGCTCTCTGGACAGACCACTCTCCCGTGAATCAGCTGCTCTTTGCCTGCACAGCCCAGACATGTGCTTTTGTCATTTTTGTTGATTATTTGGATGTTGCTTCTTCTGGCTCGTGGCACCTGAACTGGCGTGGTCTGAGCGCCTACTTTGAACTAGCAAGTGCCAGGAGTGATGGAGGCTCCACGAGTGAAAAAGGCGCCCCTGGGGAGCCATGTCCCCCCCAATGTCCCGGGGGGTCCCAGGGGACGTGGCTTTCCCCAGAGCCGGGGCCATCCCGGGGCTGGGCTGCAGCTCTGGGAAGTGTGTAGGAGTTCAGGAGTTCAGCCACGGCTGATGTGAAACGTCTCCAATCTGCAAAATTGGCCTGGAGAAAGCCGTGTCCCAGCCATTGGCTTCCCTTTAAAGATCAAATCCCGGGAGCAGATAACAAACTCGGGGCAGCTCAGCCCCTCTCCGGACAGGGCTTCACACTGAACTCAGCTCCCAGCTGAGAACCAGCATCCCACAGCCCCCATCTCCTTCGTTTTAACAATATTTTGCTCCAGAAATCAAAGGGCTACAGGGAAGCACAGCTCACCCACAGCTTTGCATATTTACTGGCAAACACTGACCTAAAGCCCAGACCTCTGCATCTCCCTTCCCTGCCTTGCTCCCCGATTTCCCGCAGCTCCCCAGCCTGCGGCTCCCGGCAGCCCTGGGAGACACCGAGAGGCTACAAAACTACATTACAGGCAGACAGAAGCCTGGTAACTGCGAGGGTCCTGCTAGAGGAGGGCCTTACCTCTTGTCCCTGACCTTAAAAAGTCCTGGCATGTCTCTAATCAGCCCCTCGTGCGCCTGCCGGATCCCTAGATAGGAATAAATCTGGGATTCCAGCTTGCACAGGTTTAATGAAAGGAGAAAGGAGAAACTGTTCCTCAAAAGTCGCCCTTTAATAGCAACTGCTTCTGGGATAGTAACCCCATTTTGTCCCAGTTTGTGGGGCAGCAAGCAGAGGGTGCCATGCTCTGTACCTGGGCGCTGCAGAGAAAACGTCTCGTAGGATAGTGGGATGGGGTCCGGCGGGGGCTGTATTTTGGGGTGCATTGCCCTCTGCTCTGGGGATGCGGGGTCCTGCTCCGATCCCGCATGTGTGGCTATTTCCAGTTTATGTTGGGCAGCTCAGGAGTCACTGGGGTAGCAGCGGTGAGCAGAGGCAGCACCTGCGTGAAGGGGCACAGGGGTTCCCGAGCAGGACCGAAATGATCTCTCTTTCTAGCTTTCAGCCTACCTTTCCGCAAATACGGCCATCGCCTTGCCTGCACAGCTGTCAGTCCTCCTCCCAAACCTCCTTGCCAACTTCTGCCAAATTTGGCAGAGGCCCAGAGGCCCGAGG
>NW_009650103.1:1713365-1730166 GCF_000708025.1 Charadrius vociferus | reverse complement strand
GGAAGGAGGGACCCGCGGCTGCGCCTCCAACGGGACCCCCGAGAGCAGTGGGGCAGGAGGGTGCTGCCAGGCTCCCACCACCGAAAGAAGATGCAGCACCCCAGGCTAGACCCTATGAAACCATCAGTGTTAGCGCCCGCGGGCAGTGGTCTCCTCCTGGATGCTACCAGTGCTGCCCTGTGCCTTTCCCCGGTGTGCAGGCGCCTGCCGGGGATGCTTTCTGCATCCACCTCCTCCCAGTCGCTCTCCAGCCAGGACTGGGTGCTCGGTACATGCCTCCCACGGTCGCAGCCGCTGGAGCTCAGCCCAGGAACATCTCACACCCGTGTCCGGAGGGAGCAGACACTCTGCCAGCTCCGGCAGCGCCCGGTTTTGCTCGGCATCCTGCAGCGCGTTAGGACTGGGTTTGCAGGCTGGGCTGGGGGGGAGCCTGGAGGTACGCCCAGCTTTGCCATGGCCTTTGCAAAATACATGCGAGGCACTGTCCCAGAGGTCAGGTCCCTCTCCGGGCAGGGCCGAGTCCCCGCCTGACCTCAGCCCGGCATCTGGAGCTGGTGGAGGCCGCCCGGCGCTGCAGCTCCGCACCGACACGCTTCTCATTCCTGGGCTTCTGCTCTGGTTCGCCCGCAGCAGAGTGAGCAGACAGTGGGGTCAGCAGCGAGATTAAGGGCGTTTCAAGGCTGCAAGGAGTTTTTCCTGCTTTTTTTTTTCCCTCCCTCTTTCCAAAACTGTTTTTTTTTTTTTCCCACAGCATGGCTTATCTTTGTCAGCAATGAGAGCTTAACCCTCACTGCTGGGTACCCCCGGCACCTCACAGCTCTCCATTGCTGTCTGCTGTCTGTGTCCCCAAAAGCCAGCAGCGAGATAAGAACCCCAATGTGATGCATATGTGAGGGGACATCTCAGAGAGGCATCCCCCACTGCAGACAAGGCTGTCACCCATCCCAGGTGGCTGTGGCTCCACCGAGCACGTATGGAGGCATCACGCTAATGCAAAGTGCTGATGGGATGAGCCGGGAAATGGCAAAAATTGGAGAGGATCCATGAAGCTTAGTGGGCATCAGAGGTTAGGAAACCAGAACTTGCTGCTGCTCCTGGTTAAAGGTTGACCTGATGTTTCTAGCACATGCACAGCAGGAAAGCTCCAAGGACAGCCTCTGGGATAGCCACAGCGTGTTTTACCCTGCTGCCAGGAGATAAATCCCAGCTCCTAAGTCACTCCGATGGCTTATGAACTTGTCGCTGTGTGTATCAGATACTTGCCCTTTTCCTTATGCTTTGTTCCCAGGAATCTCAGATACGAATTGCTTAAGGTTACAGAATTGTCCAGATAGCATTTTCACATAGCAGTGCTGGGCAACGGCCATACTCCAAGGAAACAGAGTATCCATCTCAGCCTCTGGCTTAAAACTGTTTATAAAAATCAGCAATTTTGAAAATGGAAAGATTAAATTAGTCCAAACAAAAAGGCCCACTCCAACCACTGCGGATTGCGCTGGAATGATGTCATGTAAACAGGGAAGGGGTGGCCACAGTTATTGTCAGGAATCAGATGGAGCTGCTAAAGAAAATAATGAAGTTATTTTGTCCTTTGAGGATTTCAGGGTTTCACCCCAAACCAGATGCAGGTGGACATCCTGGGATGCACCAGGGGTTCCCGCCGGCACTGCCACTGAGGCCGGGAGAAATGCCACCCGGCAGCATCGGGGTGAGCAGTGCCACAGCATCCTCAGCCCATGGGATGGTGGCACCCCCAGCCCTTCTGCAGACCTGCTGCCTGGGCTCAGGGACAAGCTGGGGCCCCCTTCACCCCGCACTGGGCTTAAACAGCCTGGGTTATGGGAGTTAAAAAACAAAGCAGCTTTGGGAAAGCAGCGTTTCCCCTTCTCTGGCTCAGCTTCCATTTGTTAACTTCCCTTTCAAAATGTAGAGGAGTTTGCCATCAGGTGGTAAATTATCCCTGGACCCTTTAGAATAACAGATTACTCGTGCCTATAAACCACAGTGGTTTATTTGTTTTGTAAACCAGGGCCTCTTCTGCTGCCCCAGCACACACTCCCTCCCTGAGCTGAAATCCAAGTCCTTCGCACTGAACAGGAACGCTATTCATTCCCCTGCCCCGTCAGCCCACCCCCCTTCGAGAATCCCCCTCCTGTCCCCCCACGGCCACCGCTCACCCAGGCACTGTGGCGTTGGCCAGCCCTGGGGCACACGGAGAGGACGGCTTTGGAGGCTCCCGGATGATGCTGGCGCGGGTCCTTTTGGATGGGATGCTTTGCCCCTGCCCTCCATCCTAGAGCGACGTTTTGTCCGTGGGATGAGGGTCCCGCTGCTGCCTGGGACCGGAGCCATGCAACCATCCGCAGGCTCGGGTGCTGCACCCCACGCTCGGTGCCAGCTGGCTGGTTGGGGACAGAAATGACATGGCAGCTGCTTCTATGTCTCCAAATGCTCTACAAAATGAACAGGCACCAGGACACTTCTCTCTGGTCGATAACCATGATACAGAGAGGAGAGCTCTGCTGAAAAAGGCATGGGCATGGGCAAGGACATGAGCACGGGCATGGGCATGGGCATGGACTGTTGATGTGTCCCATGGCCAAGGGGTTTTGGGACAGCAAGGATGGCAAGGCTGAACATCTACTGCACACCGGCAGAGGGAATGCAGCCCGGCCAGCCGTACTCGTGCTCCAGTGCTTTTAAGATGGAGAAGGGGTGTGTCATGCCAAGTCCGCAAGGCCGAGGGTTTTGAAAGCCCCATGTTAAGCACGACATCTAGCACTGCCTTGCTCCTCCACGGAGCAAAGGCAGGTGGACAAAGCGCCCTGGTCACCGGAGTCTCCCTTGAGAAATGGATGGCAGGTCGTAAAGGAGGAATAGCAGCTTGGCAGGAGATAGAAATCAAAACCAAACGGAAAGCAGCCTCTTGAGAGGTGTTCCCCTCCTGAAATGCCAATAGGAAAATACACGGGCAGGCTCAAAGGTGGGCTGTGGGACACGACACAGATTGAGGCAGGAGGATACCCCTGTCCCAGAGGCGATGCCCGGGGCAGCAGCCCGGCGAGCTCAGTTCAGTGAGTGCTGCCGCTGTCTTCCCTCTCCTCCTTTGCCCGCACTCAGGACCTGGCATAACCAGCCCAAAGAGCACATTATATAAAAATGATGAGCTGATTTGCCCATTATCTCCAGTTCACTCTTCAAATTTCCATTGCCCCCATAAAAATCTCCTCCACGGGCCAGCAGGTTTGATGTGATACTTTGCCTGGCTCTTCCCACCCATTGCATCAACGCCTCCGGGCTGCGCAGCATCGCGATGTGGCGTAGCCTTTCTGTATGATTAACGGAGAGCCCAGCTGGGCTCAAAATGCAAGGCTGAGCCACACGCTATCCCAAATGCGTTCCAGATGATAGCGGAGTGGCGTGCAGCAGCGTCTAGATTTGCAAGCTGCAAACACCTCGTAGTAACTCTTTGTTGGCCAGAAAAGTTTGAATTTGGGGAACATTTCTATTTGGGTACCAGATGCTTTCCGATCGCGGGGCCTGCTGGAGACCTTTCTACTGATTTTTTGGTTAATTCTGCTCCTCGGGGAGGGGCAACAGCACTTCCCAAAGGGTTAGACAGTCTTATGTCAGATGGATTACAGGAATGTCAGGAAGCCCCAATCGTGGACAAGGCTGCAAATTCCGGAGGTGTCAAGCTGAACAGAAAATACCAGCGAAGGCAGTGCCTGCGCCCGCGGGGCTCTCCAGGGCTTCCTGATGCTCTTCCAGCCCAGGGCAGGGATTTCTTTCCCCACCTGCCAGCCGGTGGAAATGAACTCAGAGCTGACAACGTGTCAGGACCTGGGCTGTAGCTAAGCAGAACTCAGCTTGGCAATGTCAGCTGAGACAGCTCTGAGAGTCCAAATTAGCATGGTCCAGGAGACCCCCAAAAACCCAGCCCCTAAACCCACAGAGACCTTCTCCTTTGCACTCCTGTGTCCTGGTAAGGCTGCACAAGGTGCCCATTCACCCATAACCTCCTTATTTCTGCGTTGAGCAGTGCCCACGTTTCCCCACTTCTTTGCGTGCCCATATTTGAGGGCCATAACCATGTTTTATGCCCTGCCCTGGGGTTCCACTCACACTAAAGCAGTCCTGCTAGCGAGAATGGATCGGGCCCCACACTCCCCCACATACCCACTTTCTCCCCAGCGTTACCGGGGAGGGTGGGTGTGAAAGGGTGTGCAGCCCCTGGCAGAGGTGCTGTCCTGCCCGCTCGTCCCCACGGCGAGCTGACGGCTATGCTGGCCCAGCGCAGCACTTCTCCATCCCTTTCGGCTGCTCAGCTGGAAGGAGTAACCCATACTTCGGCAGGGAAAACGGGCTTCAAAGCCATAAGGCAGGCGTCCTAGCAGCAAGGTGTTTGGCAATAAATGAGCTGATCTCGTTGGAACAGCAATGAATGAAGAACTGGGTGAAAAAGCGTTAACATTAATGCCACATAAAAGTCAGCCCCAGTAACCCTGATTTGTCAAGGATATACCGAGAAACGTCGGTTACCTGGTCAGATAATCACTTTATTAATAAAAATAATAGATCAATGTCCACCTTCCTTCTCGCTTTCTAGCGCACTCAGTGCTGCAGCTCTTGGAGGTTTACCGTCTCAGTGCCCAGCACTCTGCCCCCAAATGCCGTCTGTCACGTCCCGCTCAGCCTGCCGCTACAGGGCTCGAGGGCTCCTCATAAGGGAGTGCAACACATCTGCACTGCTTCCAGGGAAGGGGCAAGAGATGCGGTACGACCCGCGAGGACCTTTTTCTCCCGCAGGAGTGGGACACTCAGCGTTGAAATTCCCCAAACGCCTTTCAGTCTCTCGACGAGGAAGGTCAGCAGGACCAGGCTGCAGAAGATGGGGCTGTATCTTTGCTCCACTGCAGATTTCCTGCAGACTCTAACAGGTCCCCTGCCTTTCCCGTGCCTTTGGTTCCCTGCAGCAAAGGATGCTCTTCAGGGAGCATATGAACTACCGTTCCTGTGGAGCAGAGATTTCCTTGCCCAGTGTTTGCAAAGAGCAGGTCTCATTTCCAGACTGTTTGAGTGGCCTTAACTATGCCCGTGACTTAGTCCTGCCCCGGCTGTCTTAGCTGCTTCCAGCAATTCCCCCTTTAGCCCTAGCAATGCACAGCTAAAGCCTGAACTGCATCTGGAAGGCTGCGGCAAAGGCTTCTGCAGAGACCACCTTCCCAAAGGAACCCTCTTCCCTGCAAACCCAAACCATCCCAGAAAGGACATTGCAGCTCCGGTCACAGCTCGGGATGCGCAGTCAGGACGCGCCATCGCGGTCTCCAGGGCCACGAGCCACAGCTGGACGTGCAACTTGAGCAGGAGCGCTTGGGGAAGAAAGGAGGAGGAGTTTGTTCCCTGTGCAGCTGAGTGAAACCTGTACCGTTTAGCAAAACCACACAAAAATGCCATGATTGCGCTGAAGGCAAAGCCGTGTGAAACGCTCGTTCCATTTCTGCAGCTCATCAGCCAAGCAGCCGAGACATTTGTAACGCTTGTGTCTCCTCAGAGGTTTTGGTCTATGCAACATTAGCATGCAGTCAAAACTAAAACTCTGGGCTAGGCTCTTCACAAAACAAAAAAAAAAAAAAAGGAGGAACTGGCTTAAATTAAATGACCCATCTCACTCTGTCAAACTCAACTGCAAGAAACCATGTGGGTTCAGCAAAAAATCTGCTATCTTGCACTAAGTAAACACAAATAACCCGTGGAGCAGATGGGAGCAGCTGTCTAGGAAAATGTGTACTAATTGTTGTTTTGCTGGAGAATTCACAGCCTTGGCCGCGCAGCCTGGACAGCTACTGAAGTATGGGTGCTGTGCAAGCTCTGAGAAACACCATGATCAGCTCTGGTTCGCTTTTTGGAAAGGAAGAGAGGCAGGAAGGCTGGGGGTAAAGCTGGGTAAAGGTCTGAACCCTAAAACCAGCAATGCCAAAGCACAAGGAGGCAGAGGAAGCCTTTAGAGACCCGGGCACGGGGACCAGCGCGCGTGCCAGCCTGATAGGACCATTACCACCGTACCCAGATGCCACTCGGTGGTAAGATTTGACCTGATTTACTCCAGCATGACTTGGAAACACGTATTTGCTGGCAGACAAACATTTCCTTTCCTGCACTACCGCAGATGGAGAACGGAGGTTGCCTCTTTTCATTTAGCTGAGAGGAGCGTTCAGTACGGGGCTTGGTAGTTTCGGGTCATCTTTAAACAGGATTAAAGGGTAATTGCGAAGTTTCTCTCTGCTTCAGAGAGAGTATCGACCGCATCGGGCTGTAAGTGCTGCAGTGTGGATGTGACTGAGCTCCGGCTACTCCCGAAGACTTCAGATGCGGAGGCCAACAACCCCCTGCATTCGCAGGGAGGCTCTGCACAAAGCTGCCCTTTCAAAACCAGTCCTCGGTTTTCCACACCCAGAAATCTCTGCCCAATTTGCTATATTATCCTCCATCCCATTTACCGTCCCCGTGGAGGCCGGAGCTTCAGCACAGCCGTGGTGGGAAACCTGTGCGAAAGAGGCGATGAAATTGCCCCAGCTTCTTTCATTCTCCAGGCTGAGCCAAGAGCTGAAAGACGGTAAACCTGGGGAGCTTCAACCTCCCCACCAGCATTTTCATGCTTAAGTGGAGTCACTGACTCTGTTGGGGTTCGCTGGAGCTCAGGAGAGGGAGATATTATGGCCTAATGCAAACGGCACAAAGACGACTGAACATAATTAAGGCCCTAACGACAAATGTTGGACTTGGGTTTAATCTGCCAAAAAATCTCCTTCATAACATCCCCGCAGAGGTATAAAATGCTGAGCAAACCTGGAAAAGAGAAGATAGCGCTTCTCATTTCCTAGACTGATTTATGCTCTACAAACAGTATCACATGCTGTCGCTGACAATTTCATGCTGAGTTACTTATGCCGCTTTCCCGACATAACGATACCTACAGATGGGAAGGAGATTCGGTATGCCTTGAAAAGAAGCGAGGGAATATTTCTATTTGACAGCTTGTTTTCTTTGGTCAATGCATCGAAGGATTTTAGTTCATTATTTCATGTCTAGGCTCAGTTCCCAGTCACCAAAGGGACAGCCGAAGTCGTGGGGTTAGAGAGAAACTGAAATACTTTTCCTGATTTCGCCTGAGCAAGTGAGCAAGATGTGCCTGGGGACACGGAAATGATTTAATTGCTGTAATCTGAGTCCTGAAGTCCTTGAATGAACGTTTTAATTGGGTTAAAAAAAAGGGAAATTCAGTGCTTTAAAGCACTTCTAGAGCCAAATGCCCTAAGCTGCAAGGCACCCTCCGGTGCTCTGCCGGGACTGCAGCCCCAAGGGACCCTCTGGGGAGGAGATGCTGGTGGGAGTGAGTGGAAGAGGAAGAGGAGGAGGAGGAGGAGGAGGAGGAGGAAGAGGAGGCAGTAGCAGGACAGAGATAGCAGTGGGGATGTGGCTGATGGGGACCAGCAGCTCCGGCTCCCAGCACTGCCAGGGCTCCTCCACGTACTCGGGGAGTAAAGCCAGGCATGTTGTGCGGTGCCCTTGCCCTCACCCTACCTGCCTAATATCCCCATTCATGATTCAGGATTAGTCTTGGCTTCAAACAGTGAGACTAGAGCTGTAACACGAGCTGAAATAGCACAGGGTAATAGCCTGTGTAAAGAATAGCAGTAAAGGAATAATATTTTCTTCATATGGCGACTGGGAAAGCAAAGGCGGGTGTTGGGAGAGGGTCTGGGGGGGTCGGGTATCTCCTATTCAATACCCCACTGAGAGAAACTGGTGTCACTCACATCCCTAAATATCTTTTCAGGGCTATATGTATGTGTCTGTACGACACAAAGAATGTTTGGACAGGAGAATCCCTTGCAAAGAGGGGCTGGAGGAGCCTGGCTGCGAGGCCCCATCGGCTGTAAACACTTGAATTCTTATTTGCACTCCTGCCTCCCCCTAAGGATTTGCAAAAAGCCGGCAAACCCTTTCAGGATGCTGGGAGCATCTTGTGCAGGGTGTTTATGGTGTGTTACCGAAAGGCCTAACCTGCATCTCCACAAACATGTCAGGAGATGCTATTTACAGCCACCGCCAAAAAACCTTGGAAAGGGTTCAAGACGTCACCCCATGGACAGCGTTAACAGCTTGAAAAGGTCAGGCTAGTAAAAACATATATACACGGGAGGGCTGCACAGGCTGCGTGTATAAATGGGGCGTTCACTGAGCACGGCCACCTCGAAAGCTCAGAGCAAAGACAAGAGCGACGTTGTGCTTCAGGGAGAGGTCACGTCCCGGGACCCGCAGACCTGATTTCTTCTCCTTCTGCTGAGGGCTCTGCAGAATGAGTCTCGGCAGGTTTACACTTCACCGGTCACAGCTGCTGCGCTCATCCTGCCCCTCTGTAGATGTTATTGCTCCCGGAGCAGGAGGGACCCCGAGCCTGCACAGGGCTTGGTTCACCATCCCAAGGACACCTCCCGCATCCCTCCCTCTTTTGCATGGGCCTTTGCTTAAATCCAACTACAACTGTTAACGCGTCCATATTTGCACTCCTTATGTATGTGCTTTCCAGGAACATTTGTGTTTCGTTGTTTCCAGCCTGCACGGAAATCAGCTTTTGGCTTTGGGAACCCATAAAAGCAGCAAAAATCCGGTTCCCTCCGAACAAGCCTCACCGAAGCTGCTGGAGCGAGCGGGAGATTTGCATTGGCTTGAGTGAGCTTTTAACGCGGTCCTGGCTGTCGTCTGCGATCACGGCACACTTCAGGGCTTAGGGAAAGCAGCTCCAGCCAGGCTGGCCGGACTCGGGCTGCCTTGCTTTGCTGTTTGCCACAGCGCGGAGTGGCCGGCGGCAGGCGAGAGCTGGGCTCTGTAGAAGCTCACGCTCCGTTTCAAGTGATCGCATTGGAGAAGGATGCAGGCACTCTGCGAAAAGCTTGAGGAACTCCCTAGCTAAATGGTTAAATGTGCAACAAATTGCTCAGCCCCAGAGTCAGGATAGAGAAAAAGGAAAAGCAGGGCTTTGGCATCCCTGGAAAAGTTGCTGCTTCTTCCCGTGCCTCCGCTTTACGCGTTGCCTCTCTTGTCTGCAAGAACTTCGAGGTCAGCGATTCTAAAAACTCAATGTTCGTCCCAAAGGGACTTTGACCTCATCTGAGTGTAACAGCAGACAACTAAGTGAATAATATTCATCACTGCAATCACCGTTCTAATTAAGGTTTAGCTGGGTGTGAGGCGAAGGTGCAGCGCGGAGGTTTCTGCAGGAACCTGGCTGAAGCTGAACTCCAGCGGATTCCCCTTTGGTCTTTCAAGCTGCACCTAGGTGGGAGGAGAACTCAAAGCAAGAATTCAGCCCGTGCCTGGACCGATGCCTGCGTGCCCACGGGCCCGTGCTTAGCGCAGAAGGATCGCCTGGGACCTGGGCAGGGAGCCTTCAGCCTCCCCGGGCTTTGTTCAGGTTCAAATGGGAGGAAACGCTGCATATTTTAAATGCCTGCAGATTAAAGGCTGCTGTTTGATTGCCTGCAGACGAGCTGCGTTGCTGGGATGTCTTTCCCAGCAGCCGAGCGCGGTGGGGATGTCTGGGCCGGGGCGGGCGCTGGCGGTTCCCCCCCGCACACCCTTCCCCTCCGCGCAGCCCCTGCATCCCCGCTCGGCCGGATGCCCGCGCGCTGTGGGAGGACCCTCAGCCCAGAGCCGGGTCCGAGGTTTGCCCCTGGCTCCGGGCTCCGTAAGGGGCTGAAGCAAAATCTCAGTTCTCCAAACACAGCTTGAGCTGGGAATACGGGGATGTATTTTGGTGTCCGGCCATTTGCCAAGCAAGAGGGACATCCAAGGGAGGGAAACAGCCTTTTACTCCAACCCTCCAACTATTTGAGCTGCCCAGAGATTGCCCACAGCCCCCTTTCCTGCCAGCCACCAGCACACACACACAGGTACCGGGGTACCTCAGGTCCCGCTATGGGTACATGGGCTCCATTCCCTGAGGTGGAGGTTGAGGACGGGATGAGTTTCCTCCTCCCTTCACCTCCAGTCGCTTTGTGACTGTGGAATAAAATCCCTGTTGCTGCAAGAAAACAAGGAACGTTTCCCAGCACCACCCAGAGGGACATCCCCTCCTACACCCCCCACCCCCATCTTGTATACTTGTGCTGTTTGTTCACCCAGATCCGGGGAAGCTTTCGTCTGCAAGTAGATCTTTCTCTAGTAAACAGGGACCTCTATGAAGTCTCCCGCAGGACAAATCCCTGGAGGATGATGCTTTGGGAAGCTGGGGAAGCAGCATCATTAAGCTCTGGGGAAATCAGGCTAAATCTTGCACAGAGCAGCGCAGTTGGGTTCGCTTTGCTTTGATCTCCCCCATCTTT
Source organism: Charadrius vociferus (assembly GCF_000708025.1). Classification (NCBI taxonomy): domain Eukaryota; kingdom Metazoa; phylum Chordata; class Aves; order Charadriiformes; family Charadriidae; genus Charadrius; species Charadrius vociferus. The sequence continues at coordinate 1,719,778 of NW_009650103.1, read as the reverse complement.
GGCTACTCCGGGTTTTACTAGGAAATGACTCTCAGAGAGGAACCCAAGAGCTCGCCGAGCATCAACTCAGGAAGCTCTTAATCAAGCCAGGAGCTTTCCCAGGCGCGGAGCCGCCCCCACAAGCCTGGAAGAAGCTCTGGCAGCCCGGCGTGGGCGCTGGCCGCAGGCAGCCGAGGCCAAAGGCTGAATCACGGTGACACCAAATCCCTCCCCAGCCAGCACAGATGCCAGAATCCACCCAGAGGTCAAGTCCCACCTTGGGGTGCTCCCCATCATCACCTCCCTTCCCTGCACCCAGAGGCACCCTCCATCCCGCGCAGCCCTGGCACGCAGTGAGACACGGCTGTGAGAGCCGCGGGAACTGGGCAGAGGACAGAGCAGGGCAGGAGTGAGGGTCTCATGGAAAGCTGGAGGAAACGGGGAGCACCGGGTACTGCTTTACCTGTTACTGTCAAACCAGGGGATGGGCTGGAATGGTCTCACACAGCCCATGGCACAGCTTTGCCCCGGGACAAGTCACACCCCCCAGACAACGCCGGGGACGGGGCTGTGTGGAGGCAGTACCCGGCTCTGGGGAGATTTCCTCTCGCGGGGTGCAAGTCACACTGTGCCGTTTGTCCACACGGCCAGAGAGCAAACCTCAGCCCGGTTTATAGCACGGCCATCGCCATGGGGTCCTCAGGGTCTCCCATCCCAGAGGAGGGTGAGAGGAACCCAGCCCTGAGTCTCACAGCTCCCGGTGCCCAAGATGTGCCCTGCAGCCTCCGGCACACCTCGAGCACCAAGAAGCTCAGAAAATCTGGCCCCTTTCCCAGGATCGCTGACAGTTTCCCTGACTGGCCTTGGGCGAGTCGTGTAATTCTTCCACTTTCATTCTCCGTCCAAAAAAAACCCCTAAGATAATAAAAATTCCTTCTTCCTGTCCGTTTAGACCATAAGCTCTTGATGGGATCGCTCTGGTGATGTGCGATGAAGATGTGCGTACCTGCGGCTGTGCTGGTAGGGGCAGGGTGCTGTCTGCCACGAGCCCTCCTGGCCACAATGAAAACCCACCCGTGGCTCCCCACTGCCCCGGGGGATGCTCAGGACCCACAGGAAGGAGTGCGTGGTCCCTCGGGGGGCTGCCATCCCCCTCACCTGCTTAAGACTATATCAAGGCAGGAAAGAACTGACCTCTGGGTTGGACGGCCAGGAATTTTGGGGATGGAGCTGGGGAGGAGGGCTGCCAATCCCCGGCTGGGCTGTGGCCCCTGGGGCTCCATCTGATCCCTGGGTTTTATGAACTCCCTGAATTTATCACCAATTCCCTCCACACGGCCAAAGCTCTGCCGGGATCTCTCTGTTGTTTTAAACTGCAAAGCAAAAAAAGAAAAAAAAAAAAAAAAAGGTTACAAGTTGATGGAGAGGTGCCAGGAAAGCCCCAGGAGGGCTAATCCATGGCAAAACCTTCCTGTACATGAGCTGATGGGCTGTTTCTGAGTCCAGCCCGGAGCCCCAGGCTGGCAAGGAGCCCCCAGGCACCGCAGGGTGGGGGTCCCCGGGCAGGACAGGCAGGGACCAGGCAGGTTTCAGACAAGACAGGGAGGTTTTACTCAAGTTGGATGAATTTTTCCGTCCCTTCAGCGATGGGAAGGAGAAGGGAAGGCGGCGCAGGCAGGGCGTTTTGCCACCAAGCATCACGCAGCCTTAGGTAAGGGAGATCTGTGGTAAAGAGGGGCTGTGGGGCATCCCCCATCACTCCTGCCCAGCTCAAGGCTCCTTCAAAAATCCCAGCCACGCAGCCCAGCGGCCTGGTCCAGGGGATGCTGGGGACCATCTCTGCGGCCACTACAGCCATCCAGTGCGCTGTTCTGTGCCTGTGAGATGACACTCTGTCCCACTCAGACAACCAGGAGCTCGTTCACTTCAGTGTTTCCAGCCGGACAGGGCAGGGCTTCCCCTGCATCTGATTTTAGTTTGTTTTTTTATTTTGCCTAACAAACTGATGAAACCCAAGTTTTTGCATTGGATATTTTCCTTCAAACAATCCTGGGTTTGTACTGAAATAATCAGGGTCTGTGTCTTCAGTGGTGAAGAGCTGAGAAATGCCAGCTGAGCACCAACGTTTTCTGAGTTTCAGCAGCCAAAAGATTAGCAAATAATCCTTTTTTTCAGCCAAAACTCCTGGAGATTCTGCTCTCATGTCTGATGAATGAACACACACGCACACATCCCCCTCCTTTAAAAAGAGACTTACACGTGGAAGCTCCAGCAGCGCCTGTTCCCTCCTCACTGTTGAGTACAGAGATGTCCACCCGAGCCATGCCCCTTCCCCACCACTGTCCCCTGCCCCGCAGGGAGAAGAGACCCCAGCACCACCCCAAAGGCTGACGGGCACCTTGCACCGGGGTGACTGCCCTGATCCTGCCCTGCCGGTGAAGCCCGACGTTGGGTCTCTCCAAAACTACTGCTCCAGAAAACCCCCAATCACTCAAGCTTTTGTTAATGAAAGCGAGTAGCTGATGTCCTCTCATCAGCTGCTTAATCAGACACGCTGTGATCTGGAGCTGTTCATTAAAAAAAAAAAGAAAAAAAGAATGGAAAACATGAGAAACCTGAACTGCTTCTCTGTTTGCAGCCAAGGTGAGACTCGCACATTTTTCTAAGAACTCCGCTCAGTCGCTGGCTCCCCCAGCATCAGCAATGGTGGCCCTGGGCAACTTCCTTTGGCATGGGATTTTCCCTCCCCTTTTGGACAGCTGATTTCTTCCCATGGGAATTAGGGACAGGGGAATTTTTTCCATTATTCCCAAGCATATTTTATGACAGTTTAACCCTTGTCAGCTGAAAGCCTAGCTCTCCCGCAGCCTCCTGCTTTTTCCAACGGAAAGTCCATTAAATCTGACAGCGACATCTTTATCCTTTCAAGTGGCTCTGTTCCAGTGCTGGGCTCCAGGCTCTGCACAAAGACACCACATCCAACCTCCCAAAACGGGCCCAGGAGGCAGTGTCAAATAGGCAAGGACAGCTGGAAGTTGCCTGAAAACGGGAATCCTCATGGTTACTAAACTGGGACCGATAGCTCCTGCTTACCCCGTTCACCAGCTGGGCTTCCAAAATGTAAATAGTCCCTTCTCAGTGCAAGTAAGAAGGGCCCAGCGCAGGACGTGTCTCGGCTGGGGGCAGTCCAGCCCCAGCTCTGTCCATGGGGCTCAGGGCAGAGACAGATTTGCAGGACAGAGGAGGTTCATTTGGAAAGATACAGGAAGCATTTCCCCCTCTCCCAAGGGATCAGCAAGACATAACCAAGGTTAGGAAAGCAATAAAGAAAAAGCCCATCTGGACGGTGCCCTTCTTCTGATTCATAATGTTAAATAAAAGGCCAGAAACTGATCTCTCTTTTTTTTTTTTTTTAAGCAGCCACTAGGCCCTTCATATTTTCCCACTTACATCATCCAACATGGTTTGAATCTACAGTGACTGGTAAAGCCTCAAAGGCATAATTGCAGTTGTCTTAGGAAAGTGAAATCATATGGTGTTCCCAAGATCCCCTCCCCCTTGCTTTTTTCCTCTTCTTTTCTTTTCTTTTCTGTTTTTTTTTTTTTTTTTCCTCTTTTAATGTTTCTCACTTAGCTTCCAGATGTTTCCTGAGGAAAAAAGCAAAAGAGCAAGAAGCAAAGCAAGGCAGAGAGGAGGGTGCTGTACTGGAAAAGGCCACGTGGCAACAAGAGCTCTCTGGCCAAAGGAGGGGAGCGGTGAAAGGCACAGCCTTTGCTCAGAACATCCCGGTGGCTCCCTGGCTGCTGGGGCACAGCGACCTTGTTGCCCGGCGGCCTGATACTGGACCCTGATCTCCCATCCCATCCCATCTCATCCCATTCCAATCCCACTGGGAGCTGGCCCAGCCTCTCCATCACTCCACAATCCAGGCTGGGAAGCCCGTAAAGGTCCTGAGCTGAGCAAGAGGGGGTGAGCATCAATGTATGCCCTGGACACAATCAGCTTCCACATTTGGGGAAATCCCAGAACCGTGTAGGACTTCTTGCCGCCCTACGACTCAGACCGGGTTCCTCACCTACTTGTCAGCCCGTGACTCCTGACAGAGCCTTTGCCAGCCCCTTCCTGAGCTCTGAGCACTTTCAGGGCTTTGAGAAACCACCCTTTCTACGGGTTGTTAATGCCTTTGTGAAAGTACTTCCATGCACCCTGGGTGGTAGTCCATGGGCTTGGGAGGTGAGTTTGCATCTAGACAACCTCACATGAGGCATTTGCATCGGTTTTTTAAGACCCCCAAGCGCTGGAGGCATCCAAGCCCCACTGACCCTCATCTGTGATGGAGGATAAAAATTTATGACCAAGCTGCGGTGCCAAATGGTCTGTTAGAGAGAGAGCCCTGCACACTGACCCTGGAGGAGCACCTCTGTCCCTGCTAACAGTCTCACTACAAGCAGAAATGCTCACCCCATCATTTAGGCAAGCATAGCCTAGGCGTGGTTTCAATTAGGGCTGTAATTTACTGAGCTGGCTTGGAGGAGGGTAGCACAAACTCCAGCGGAGGTGCCTGAAACCCTGCCTTCTCTCTGTTGAGCTCTCTTTCCTTGGGGAAAGGGAAGAAGGAGTCACACCCTGCTGAAAATGCCTCTTTCTTCCTGCACAACCCCTGCTGTGCTGGGACCAGAAAAGTTGTGGTCCCAGGGGATCAGGGATAAACCCCATCAGTGGGGCAGGCTGTGCTAACCCCGCCGTGTACCTCTCCCTGCCCTGCAGTGGGAGGAGAAGCCACAGTGTCCACAGGAGGAGGTGGCGAGGGGTGAGCTCAGAGCTGAGGACAGAAGGGCAGGGAGTACTGGCTGTGGTAGCCAGACCAGCCTTCTCTCTCTCCCCAACAGTCAGAGAAACCCCATCTTCAGTGTTTGCCTGCGGTTTTGTAGTGGCTGTAAGAAAGCGAGGGTGGCCCCATGCTGCAGGAACGACCTTCCCTTTGAGCTGACAGAGCACATGATGCAGCAGTGATCTCAGCATCATTCCCTGACAGCACACAGGGTGCTGCGGCCCCAGGAGACCGCCATGATCACACCACTTGACCCATGGGCCAGGCACAGTTGTTACGGGTTGAGGCAGGTACAGTTTACTAGAAATTAATCAGGCACTTCCTAGGGACTAGAGAGCCCTCTGAACTAGTAGCACGATGGGGCGGGAAGGGAAGCAGCCAGACAAGAATTGTTGAGAGTCTGGGTCAAACTCATCTCTGAATCAACTTAAAGACCTCAAAATTAAGTCATATCCAGTGTCTTCAGAGCATCAAACTCCTAATAGCGAGGGGGTGGTTTCTAGCCTCCTGTTGGGAGTGCAAATACAGCTCATCTGAATCCATTCCAGATGTTCTACCCTTGCTGGAGAGGAGGGAGGAACCGTATCTACAGCCCCCTCGGTCTGTTGCTGAGTTGTTTTAGAAACAACAGTGAGTGCAATGCATCCCGTCTCTCAGCTCAGAACAGGTAGCAGGCTGAAGGGTTGTTTACTTGTGTAAGAGTCACCCCAGGGCAGGCACAAAAAGGGTTAAATGTAATCTGCATGGGAACACATCTCATTTGTACAGAGCCAAGGCCTGGGAGGGCTTGTGCTCCATCCCACAGGCAGTGTTTGAAGGGCCTTCTCTATCCTCAGCACGCAGTTTACCATTCCCAGTGGAATAGAAATCTAGCTCCACCCAGGGCAAGAATGAGACCTGGCTGGAAAAGCCGGCGTAAGAAAAGGAAATTTGGCCTCTAAAAGATTTTCTTGAGTTTCTAGATAGTCTGTTCTTTTGCTTCTTAGCCTAGGCCAACCAGATGTTACTGTCACAGGACACTGCCCAGCTCCACAAAAAGGCCTGTCTGCATCACTGTCCACATTCAATAGAGCCACTTGTGTTCTTCCATGGAGAATTCAGCATGTTCGACCCTTGAAATGGGTATCTCAGTCCACACACCGTGCAACACCCACCAGCACAGCAGCTCGGGAGTTCAGGCAGTGGAAAAGGAAAGAAAAAGGGGCAGAGAGGGAATGAAAGAAAGAAAGAACATGTCTGGTATTCAGGTCTGGGAGTGGCAGAGCCACCGAGGCAGCAGTAGCAAACTGTTCAGCCTTGCACAACCCTCCCTGTGTTACAGTGTGACTTGGTTTTGGCAGCAGTTTCAGCCCGGTTTTTCCCCTGCTGTCCCCCCGCTCGGGGCACGCTTTCACCCAGACCTCCCCGCTGCCGCTGATCCCCCGGGACAGGGACCGGGGAGGGCAGCGAAGGGACAAAAAGAGAGCGTTTGTGGGACCCCCCCCGCGGTGGAGGAGAGGGTGGAGGGATGGAGGCGGGGGGACCGCAGGACCAGTTGCCAGTGCGTTGCCATGGCGACGCGCCGGCGCAGCCAATAGGAGGGCGCGGCGGCGGTGGGAGCGGG
>NW_009650103.1:1706844-1713339 GCF_000708025.1 Charadrius vociferus | reverse complement strand
TCCCGGCCCCGGCAGCAGGGCCGAAACCCCGGGCACTCACCCACGGGCGCACGCTGAGGCCTCCCCGGTAATCCCGAGCCCCACCGGTTTGCAAACCAAAGCTCCGTCACGGCTGGTTGATGCTGGAGCAGAGTGCAAGAGTTAAGGGAGTTTTTTTCGGTGATGTTGATTTAAAAAAAAGCTTTGCTTCACCACACAAACTTGCCTTCCTGTTAGCAAGCCACAGGCTTCCACTGGTCCTCCCCAAAACTGCTTTGCAAGGGGTGCAAGCTCGAACTTGTTCACACTGGGAAAAAAAGCTGGTCAGGGACAGCTTCCTGAGACTTCCCGAGAAACCTGTCCGTAACACTACCTTCTTATTCTGGTTCCTCACACTGGTTTCCATACTCTTATCTTCTTCGGATCATGCAAATCATGCCAGCACAACAGGCCCAGGGAGGTTCCTTTCCCTTATGACACCAAGCTGATGTGCTGGATTTTCCATTCAGGTTGAATTTTTCCCATGGGAAAAAGAAAAATGCTGTTTATTCAGCATTGTCAGGCGTGGAAATAGCCCCCTTCCCCCTCCCCAGCATTGCAGGTTTGGGAACCAGCTAAACTCTGCAGCACCAGGTACCAAAATATTTGGCCTCCCAGCAGAATAGAGAGTGTTAGCATAGTTCAGAGATGTTGTAGGCAAAAAAAACCCCAAAACAAAACAACCACCAAACAAACAACAACCCACATCTTAAGTCGTGGAAACTTACAGGTGGGGATAATTGGGTTTATATCTATGGGGAGGTGAATGGTGAAACTGAACTTTGGAGCTTTCAACCAGAAGCCTGCAACACACAATCTGCAACCAGTGCAGGCTGATTGTAAATTTTGATAAAAGAAAGTGGCATATCCTGAATCCTCCAACTAATAAGAGACAAGAGACAGAGCCACTGATTAGGAGGCTGATCACACATTGTGCTCCTGCACACAGACTGTTTAGATCAGGAAAAATGGTGGGCTTACATCTCTGGAAGGAAGACGAGGTCAGAAAGAAGGGTTTCCGAACTGAGGAAGTGTTTTTGGAGAAAAGTAGGAGGACTGGAAAGAAAGGAATTTCCTCATGGATGGAGGAAACATCCTGGGATTGGTAAAATCCTGGAGATCGGGGCGATGCGTGGAGGCAAACGCAGGAGATGCTCAGGAGCACTGGAGGGAGCAAGTGAGTCAGCGTGAGGGAGCCGAGCCCGGGAAACGCTCAGATCCCGCTGATAAACCCCAACATCCAGCTCCACTCCGGACTGTCCTTTGCTGTCTTGCCTGTGACAAGGGGACATGATTTTGCCATACCCCTGTTTTTGTCCCCTGTGCTGAGGATACGACCAACTCAGTGCTCCAAAGACCTTTTGCTGTTTTCTGCTCAGGTGGGGAGGCAAAGGGCTCCTCTCTTTACTCCATTTTTTCCTCAGACCCTTTGTCCTGGCTCTCTGCCCAGCTCCTCTGCCAAGTCACTGCCCAAGTGTCCTGCCTGTCCCCAGGGTCTCTCTGCCTTGCAGGCCAAGCGCTGTGAGGGAGAGCTGCTCCAGAGGGGCAGACGCAGAAGGTAGCGCCACCAGAGTCTGCCCCTGAGCCCCACAGACCTCCCTGTGCTGTGGCAGAGGACACGTATTCACAGTCCGGCTCTCTGAATCAGGGCTTATTATGGTGATGCTCAGGAAGAGGCTGCAGAATGAGTCTTCAGCTTTTTGTTTAGCTCCTTAGGACCCGGATTTTGACTTTTAAAACACTTTTATAAAACTCTATAAATAAATCACATTCTGTGCGCTTGAGTCAACATTAGCCTAAAAACCACCCTCCTTATAGCTCATGTCAAGCAAAAAAGACAGGCTTGATAACTGGAGAGAGTGATTTATAAAGGCACCATATGGGAGCTTGTCTAAGAATTATAATTGATTAGTGAGCAGCAGAAATATTGCCATGGTACGGTGCATGAATACCTCAAAGGTTTAGTTCCTTCAAGGGGCCTGGCACTACAGTGACTCTGGCGTTCGTTTCATCCCGAATCCTATAAAAATCACTCTCCATCCACATCCCGGTGGCAGCCAATTCCTTGAGGGGCTTCTCACCCCTCTCGCCCAGGAGCAGTGGTGCTGAATCTGGAAACATGCTGGTAACTGGAGGACGTGATTCATCCAAGGATAGCAGAGGTGGGCGCAGAAGTGCAGCCGTCCATCTGCCAAGCCCTTTTATTTTCTTAGCGCTCCAGGAAGAACTTGTGGCCTGGGATCTGTCTAGACACTGCAGGCAGGTATCAGGAGGCGGTTATTCTCGTGGCAATAGCTCCAGGTGCCGACAGACAGTCCCAAGCAAGCAGGGAGGGGAGGAAAGCACCGTGGTTTCCTTCTTAATCCGGGATTTGGGGCTCAGGGAAAGCAAACAAGACCCCATGGCACATCGAGCACTTAGTACGTGTCGGATTTGTTCCCCGCTGCGTTGCAGCTCGCCCCCTTTGCCCAGGGCTGTCCTGAGTCTCAGCGTGAAGTTGGGGGCCTCTCCGTGCCGTCTGTGCATAAGAAGTGCTCCTTACAGACCTGCAGCCTGAACCGTCTCGGTAGGCAAGAAGAGAGAAATAAAAGACTCTATTTCGAGTGCGTGACAAAAATTCATATTTCTAGCAGTAGGTAGCATCCCGAGCACATTAGACAAGAGTTGTTGAGTTAATTAGAAATGTATATTTGATACCCAGTCTGAACAGGGCCCTACACGCTGCTAAGGTTTAATAATTGATTTGTAATTTATTTGCCCATTAATTCTTCCTCTTTCAGAGCGAAGCCCAGAGCTCATGCACACTCGTCCATCATCCTGGCCAGCAGCGCCGCAGCCCCTTCTCCCACAGAGCTGTCGGGGGTGACAGACTGGAGCCTCGTGCAGGCTGTAATTAGTTACTTACTTCAGAAGCTTTTTATAGGAGACTGCGTGCCTCTCGAGAAAGATTAACAAAGGGTTTATTTCCTGCGGGCTTGGGCCATGTGTCAGCAAAACCCAGGCTCCAGAAATTATTGATTTGCTTTCCATAAGGTTTGCATTTTCAAGGTAAGTGATTTGGCTGTTACAGGCATCACGTCCCAGGGCTCCATTCATCACGGTACAGAAACGGGGCTGACCGAACCGCTGGGAGCAGGTTCAGGTTTAAACAGAGGCTGCAACGCTTTCTCTCACTGTCACCATGTATTACAACAGGAAAAAAAGGGTTTCCAGGGTGTCCATTCCCAGCTAATCAGAGAGAAAGCGTAATTGCAATCCCCAGGTGACTGCAAGAGCCCCGCTCCCTTCAGCTGTCACAGGATCTGGAGGTTTACAGGCTCATACTTATACACTCGTTTCTTTTATTTGCCATATGTTTTCTGAACCTTCAGGACTGTATCAAAGTGGTATTTTTCAAGCCTTCTACTGCAAAGTGGATTAGAAGTCCTCGTTACCTTCCAGTTCTCTGGGAACAGTTTCCCAGATGACTGGGAGATCCCAAGGTCCTGGAAAACAGCAACAGCCCTCATGGACCAGTGAACAGAGACATCCAGGAGCGCCAGGACAAACAAGCAACATACCGGCAGGGTGGAAAAGGGCCCAAACAACAACAGCTGGCGAGCAAAAAAGTATTTTGAATAGTCACGATGGGCATTTCACAGAGGTAAAGATGACATTTTTAATAAAGAAAGATCCGGTTTACACTGTTTCTGCTCAGTGCTGCAGGGCAGAAGCGACCATCTCCCCTCCCATCTCGGCAGTCCTCATCCTCTTTCCACTGGCCTGAAAAACTCTGGCTGTGAGAAAGCGCTCTAAAGACACGGGCGATAAGGAGAGAAAAAGAGGTGAATGTGGGTAGGAATGGGGTAGGAATGGCACCTCCCCACATGGGCATGGCAGAGGCATGGCAAAGCCTCCCCTGGGAGGCCCAGAGACAATTGTGGCAGGAGCGAGGCCATAGAGCAAGCCAATCTTCATGTGTGAAATCTCCCAGAGACCTGCTGCTATAAATAAGGATGATGGATTGATTGCCATAAATCATAACCCTGCTGACACCCCAGAGCTCTCGCAAGCAGCGGGGATGCTCGTGTGGCTGGTTGTTCTCCCTTGGCAGAGGCAGGAGAGAGATTAGTCATTGGTTGTGTTTCCTGAAACCACCTCCTCCCTCCCCCACAAGATGATGGCTTGAAGAGAAGGAAGGATTTGAAGCTCCTTGTGAAAAAAGCTACCACAGGTCTTAATCATTGAGTTCCCCAGAATCGTAGGATCGAGCCCTCATACTCCGGGGGAAAATGTTGTCATCAGCAAGGTTACTGCTCATTTTGAGCACAAGAAAATGAGAATCCAAATCAGCTTGAGATGAGAATCCAAATGAGGTTAAAAACCTCATTTCTACTGTGTTTACTGGGATGACACATGTAAGGTAGCCCTGTCCTCTGGACCAGATCAAAGAGGACGTGTCTGCTCCCACCAGAGCTGGGTTCGCCCTTGGCTGCCGGCTGACCCGGTCCAGCAAACGCTACATAACTGCGTCAGGCGAGAGCCGCAGAGCAGGATTAGCTGTGTGCTCCGCTCACACACAGCGATGGCATCTGCCGGGAGCACCATCCTCCGCAGCAGCACAGAAACCCCACCCAGGGCTCTCGGTAGAGGCACAGTCGGGTTTAGCGGTTACAACCCGGGGCTGCACAAAAGCACCCGGTTCCTTTGTTTGATCTGTCTGTAACTTGCCTGACTTCAACAGCGTTGCTGCTGATTTACATCCCCGTGAAGATGTGACAGCCTCAACCCGGCCACGGTCCCTCGGCAAAGCACCACAGCCCCAGTGACACAGCGGCAGCCCAGGGGCTGCTCCCCTCCCGTGAGCCCTTTAGCGCCTTTTCGACAAACGTACTTTTCTTAAAGTTCAAATCGCTCTGGGCATAAATCCTTTTCCTCCCTTCCACGCTGCTGGAAGTTTGCTACCGGCTGTATATTTTTAGATTTTAAAAATGTCACCCTCAACTGCTCCGAGCACACATAAGTACTGTAAGAAACAAACCATATAGGCTTCCTGTCAATAACACCAGCCTCAGATGGACTCCCTGCAGCCCTGGCAGGGTAAATTATAGCCTTTCCCCCCCAAATGATGGCTGGCTGCTTATTATTGGCTTTCATCTTTATTGCCTCTTAAGGTAAAATGGTTGGAGTGACAACAGCAAATAGCTAGCCACAAATTGTCTCTCCTACTGGCCTTCCTCTCACTTGTCGGCAGGCTGAGATGCTCGGAATGTCCCCAGCACACAGCAAGGATGCTGAAATGGGCTGCGTGCACCCTACCGAGCCATCCAGGGGCCTTTCCTAAATCCCACCCAGCCCTTCCTCTGCCACAGTCCCTGCAGGGAGCAAGCACCATAGGAGGGACACACACCAGAGGACACACTAGGCAGCTGGCTCTATTTCACCCTCTCATTTACACTGCTACATGTATTTATTGTGTGAAAGCATCCCATATTAGACATCAGCGAATCCACAGCTAGCTGGATGCTGCAAATGGTGAACATGGGGAATGTTTCGTGTGGCTCACCCCTTGCTACAAGTCGGCCCCCAAGATCCACCCCATTCCCTCTGCTGTCACCAGAACAGCCTGGTTTGTGCTTGGGGACATGGTGCTGTGTAAGGTCAGAGCTAAATACTGGATGAGCTGAGCTGTACCGGCTCTGTGACGCAGAGCCTGAAACTCGTGGTGGGCACTTTGGATGTGCTCAAAGGAATCTCCTGTCAATGAGACTGTTCCAAGGAGTAAGGCAGAGAGGTTGGGGCGGGAGAGGTGGCAATTTTCAGCAGAGGCAGTGGTCCCCTAAAAAGAAACAAGAAGATTTATCAGCACATGAAGACCAGATCCTTCCAGGGAGGGGTTAATCCATGGGGTCTTTGGGGACCCACCTCCACCCTCCAGATAGCAGGAAACTGTGTACAGCACGTTCTTTGCCATAAGGAGGGAAACATTTTTGGAGCAGGAACAGACAGGCCAGAGCAAGCTTTTCTCATCCAACCGGAGTCTGACGGGAGGATCCGGTTTCAGAGGATTAGGTAATGTCTTCGGATCGCCCAGGAACCCATGTCCTGATGTGTCTGCTCAGGCAGCGAGCCGGGAGGGGAGGCAGATGCTGATGGCCATGGACGCACAGGAGCAGCCCTCCCAACCTGGCCCCACTCAGCCTCTTCGTTTGCCTGCAGTGTGTGGGCAGGGATGGGGCAGGGATGGAGCAGGGATGGGGGAGGGATGGAGTAGGGATGGAGCAGAGATGGGGCAGGGATGGAGTAGGGATGGAGTAGGGATGGAGCAGAGATGGGGCAGGGATGGAGCAGGGATGGAGTAGGGATGGAGCAGAGATGGGGCAGGGATGGAGTAGGGACGGAGCAGGGATGAGGCAGGGATGGAGTAGGGATGGAGCAGGGCTGGAGCAGGGATGGAGTAGGGATGGAGCAGAGATGGGGCAGGGATGGAGTAGGGAC
>NW_009650103.1:1702916-1706815 GCF_000708025.1 Charadrius vociferus | reverse complement strand
AGCGAGCAGAGATGGGGCAGGGATGGGGCAGGGATGGAGTAGGGATGGAGCAGAGATGGGGCAGGGATGGAGCAGGGATGGAGTAGGGATGGAGCAGAGATGGGGCAGGGATGGAGTAGGGATGGAGCAGGGCTGGAGCAGGGACGGGGCAGGGATAGAGTAGGGATGGAGTAGGGATGGGGCAGGGATGGGGCAGGGATGAGGCAGTTATGGGACAGGGATGGAGCAGGGATGACAGGTCCTGGCTAGTGACTGATGGGGGGCAAGAGACCTGGCAGGGGGTGGAGTGCCATCCCTCTCTGCTCTTCCTGTGGCACATTGTGGTCCGAGTCCATTTGATTGCCAGTCCAGGGGTGAGGAAGGGGTTTTCATGCTGGGCTGGTGGGATGCTGCAGGGGCAAAGGTTTCCTCTCTCTGCAGCATACGGAGTAACCCCCTCCCAGGCTCTACCACGACATTGGAGACCACCTTCCCTGCCATAAAGATGAAGCCCTCTGGCTCCTCCAGCCCTTCTTGGTGGCACAGTGTCCTTAGGGCCCCACCACCCTCCTGTGATGGTGGCAATGCCATATCCCTGCTCCTTTCCCACCACAACCAGGACAAAGTGTACAGCAACCCCTTGAGTGGGCAAAAAAAGGGGCAGGGAGCCCCAGGAACGAGCTCCAGCCTGCGAGGCTCACAAGCGGCGAGGCGGGAGGGTGGTGGGAGGCTGCGGCGGGCGGACAGGGGTGGGTGGGAGCCCCCCCCCGGCTCTGCTCCTCGCTGCCGGCCGACCTTGAGCCGGGCGATTCTCCCTCTCTCCTCTCATCTCCCTCCCCGGCTGCCTCCAGCTCTGCGGTGAACTCCTACGAGGTAGCCCCTACCTCGGCGAAGGATGTGGCCACACTTGTTACAAGGTAGGGTGCTTTTGTGTTGTAAATTAAAAGGTCCAGACAAAATGAACGCCAAGAGCTGTGTCCTCAGGAATCACAATGACTCAAACGCAAGCTTTTTATAAGAAAATAAATTAAATGACTCAGCTGTTTTACTCATCGGGCTGTTCTACCTTTAAGAGTATCCTAGCAAACACTTGTGTCTTCATTTAATTTTCTTCAAGCCTAATACCCACCATAAAAGAAAACCAGCAGAAAGCCCGTCTGATAACTTTTGCGAATTTCCATTTGACCCTCCCCCTGGGTTTTGGGTTGAGTGTTGAGTGAATGAGCTTTAAAAGCATCTTTTCATTTAGTCTTCCACAGCAGAAAATCACTGAGCCAAGAATCATACCTCACTTTGTCAGTAGAAAAACAAGATGTGGGCTTAGTGGAACTGAGCTGCGTTGGAGCACGGTATGGAAAATCTTGCATATAAAGCCAAACAAGGTTTCACTGCCAGTGTTGTAAGGGAGAGAGAGGCAAAATTTTTGTGGCTAGTATTTCTCGCCTGTGCCTTGGGATCTCAGGCTCTTTGGAAATGAAGGATACTCATTTTAGGCAATGCTTTCCTTCGAGCGTTTTGTTAACCCTTTGTCACACTGCAAGGAAAAAGCAGGTGCTTGTATTCTTTGAAGGAAAAATGAATTAAAATACTTAAAATACGGTGGTTTGGGCGGCGGGCTGTTGATCCACACAACTCGCTGCAGCAAGAAAATTCCGTCAGGGCAGAAATTTCAGAGTCAGGGCAAGGAGGAGGGAAGGAAAGGGAGGTGACCATCAGCGAAGTATCTTCAAGGGACAGAAAGCTGCTCAGCGGAGGGGCTCAGAAGGGCTGGATGTCCACGCGTGGCACCAGGCACCATGCGGGGGAAGCACAGCTTCGCTTCACGAACTTCACAGCCTTCCAGGACGCTGTCAAAAGCGAGTGACAAACCGAAATACCTGGATTTTATTATTATTTTTTTTTTTCGTGGGTTGTTCTGCTCCGATACCAGGGCTGCCCTGGGCGGGGGGAGTGGGAGGCTGGGCAGGGGGAGAGGGATAGGGGCAGGGGGAGAAAGACCAAGGCAGGGGGAGAGGGATTGGGGCAGAGGGAGAGGGAGTTGGGCAGGGGGAGAGGGACCAGGGAAGGGGTAGAAGGACCAGGGCAGGGGGAGAGGGATCGGGCAGGGGGAGAAGGACCAGGGCAGGGGGAGAGGGATCGGGCAGGGGGAGAAGGACCAGGGCAGGGGGAGAGGGATCGGGCAGGGGGAGAAGGACCAGGGCAGGGGGAGAGGGATCGGGCAGGGGGAGAAGGACCAGGGCAGGGGGAGAGGGATCGGGCAGGGGGAGAAGGACCAGGGCAGGGGGAGAGGGATCGGGCAGGGGGAGAAGGACCAGGGCAGGGGGAGAGGGATCGGGCAGGGGGAGAAGGACCAGGGCAGGGGGAGAGGGATCGGGCAGGGGGAGAAGGACCAGGGCAGGGGGAGAGGGACCCGGGCACCGGTCCTCTCCTCCCGCACGGGCAGGGTTCGCTCCGGTCGGGAGGGGGCAGGAGCACTTTGCTCTTTGCTCGACGGGCCATGCCGGACCCCAGGAGCTGCCCGAGGCACTGCCACCCCCATCCCCTCCCGGGGGGGATTAGCCCCGCTCCTGGGAGCTGCTGGCCCGCAGCCTTCCCTAAACTCAGCCCCTGTGCTTCAGCCTCCCGCCCCGCACGTAGTCACCCAGGCTCACTCCCAGCAGATGAACCAGCCCGGGGTCTCCATCCCAAAGTCCCCCCGGGGGAAACGCCTGGAGCGTGGCTCCCACACCACCCTGGGGAACCAGGGATGGAGAGCGGAGCGCTGGGGCAAGGGAGGGCGATGAGCCGGGTCCTCAGGTGTGTCCCCACTGCCTGGAGCCCCAAATTTTGTTTGTACCAGGGACTGACCCTGTACCACGTCCTCCGAGCTGGCCGTGCACTGGTCTCCCTGTGCTCTCATCTGGTCCCATTTCCCCCCCACCCCCGACACAGGCGAGGTGGCAGAGGCACCCTGGGGTACGCCAGGGGGTGGGTGTCTGTACGGCTCGGTGATGCCATGGGGAGATCTGTGGAAATGCCGCTCAGAAAATGTGCTGCAGAAGGCCAAGGTGGCCTTTGCGGCCCCGGAGCAGGGGGAAGGCTGCCCCGTGGGGGCACAGCGGGACCCCGACCCCGGCCCCGGGGCCAGCTGGGGTGAAAAGGCTACTTGAGAGAGGTCAGGAGGAGAAAACTAACCTGCTTTTCTTTGGCAATTATGAAGTGACAAATTACCAGTGAAAGAGCTCATCTGTCTGTATTTATTTGTAGAGCCCCTCCTCACTGCAAAACGAAGGCACGGAGAGGACCGGGATCACAGCCCTTCTCTTAAGGATTTCAAAACAGTCTGCTGACACCTCACTCCATCTCTGTCAGCACCGGGGACGCGCAGAAATTAAGTGGCCAGCCTGGTGCCACCAGGCAAGATGCATTTCCAAGAGCGAGCACCCCGAGCGTGCTCTGCACCCCCCAACACAGCATCTTCCACCCTGCATCCCTCAAGCACCCGGAGGACCAGGAATGGCGTTTTGCAGGGGAAGTCCCCTCCCAACCCCACGCCTCCAAGAGCTCAGAGTTTAAGGAAATCTGTTTTTAGGAGGCTCCCGATAAACCAGAGAGCTCTGGACCCCTTTGAGTATGCCATCCCTCAGCTCCATGTCTCCACGCTGCTCTCAAGTCAAGGGTGAATCCTGTACACACCCAGCCCCAAGACACAACAAAAGCCCCGAGCCATTGCATGTGTGAGATATTTAATTGCATTACAACTATCTTCTGTTATCAAGAAATCAGGAGGGGAGTCAAAACAGGCACTTTGATCCCCGCAGAAGCTGGAGAAACAGCAAGGAGTTGGCCAAGACTCAAAACTCCTCCTCCTATCTCCCCGGCAGCAGATGGGGAGCAGAGCCCTACCCCAGAGCTGGGTTTGGGGGGGCTGGGAAACCCCC
>NW_009650103.1:1701792-1702890 GCF_000708025.1 Charadrius vociferus | reverse complement strand
ACACGGCAGGAATCACCCACAAGAAAAAAAAAAAAAAATCAAAATCAGTGGCCGGCTTGGCTGTGCTTTTCTTTCTGTTATGATCATCTTTAAATATGGAAGCAAACCCGATTTTCAAAGCAAAGTGTGGTGGGCAGCAGTAACCCGGCCAGCCCACGGTGTGAGGGCGAGCATCCCGGCGAGCATCCCGGCCAGCGCTGCCCCTCGGATCCCAGCTCGCTCCACCCCAGGAGATGGGAAGGGGGATGGAGAGACCCCTCAGGAAGGGATGTAAATATTTACTCTCTAAACACAAACTGCTGCCTGGAGGTTAACAAGACACATAACCAATGGGTGAGTGTGGCCGGCCGGGTGCTGCCCAGTCCCCAGGGTCTCCCAGCTCGGGGCAGGGGGTGGTGGTGGGCAGTGGCCCCGCGCTGGGCAGCAGCAGGTCGCTGCAGAGGGGGATAATCCCCCTCGCCCCTTCCCCTGCCCTCCACAAGACACCTCCCAGGGCTTCCCAAATGAAGAAATATTGCGGCCAAGTGAGAAACGCGCGGATCGTCACTAACCAAATTGAAACTCTTATTTTCCTTCTCGATTTGACCGGCTCTGCAGCCTTCGGGGGAGGATTTATCTCCGCTGTAAACCCAAGAGCAAGTTCAATCTTGTTTGTGCCTGGCAACAAGTCCAGGTTAAGCTAAGGCCAGCGCTAACGGCTCCTGTGCACCGGGGCTCCAGCACCTCCCTTGCAGCAACGCTCCCGCTCCGCAGGCACCGATGCGACTCCAGGAGGGATGACGGCCCTTTGTCACCCCTCGTCACCAGGCTAGGGGTGCTGCCCAGCCTCCGTGGCCCCGTGCTCTCAGGACATGCCCTGGGTCAGGGGCTCCCCCCAAAGCTGACCCCCCCCAGGCAGAGCTGGGAGGGCTTTGCCCGGTGCCGCGATGGCACTGGGACATCCCTGCGCACCTCCCTGCGATGCGTCTGGGGTGGCTTTGGTCACCCCACTGCCACCCACGCAGGGAAAGGCCAGGGTGACCCGCAGGCACCCGGCTGGCACGTCCCCCCCATGGATCCGGCCACCCTGAGCATCCCCATGGCTACAGTGGCCACTCG
>NW_009650103.1:1699620-1701746 GCF_000708025.1 Charadrius vociferus | reverse complement strand
GGGCCCCCCCCCACTCCTGCCCTCGCTCCTCGCTTACAGCCGGGCTGGGTTTCCTCACACTCGGCCCCGGGCGAGCAGGAGGGATGGTCCCCCGGGTACAGGGACCCCCCGGGGCCATGGGGACCGCCCCAATGGGAACAGTCCCCCATGGGGGGACCTGAAGGAAGAACGCAAGACACACCAGTGAAGAACAAAAGAGGACTTGGACTGGGTTATATTTTAAAATGCTCATATATTTTCTTTTTTTTTAATCCTTTTTTCTTTTTCTTTTTTTCTTTTTCTTTTTTTTTTTTTCACAATTCTAATACAATTGTTCATCAAAATACTGGCGTTTCCAGCAGCAATTCTTTATTTTTTTTATTATTTTTTCCTTTTTTTTAAAGTGAATAATAATATACGGTAGTGATTTCACAGTAAAACAGACCTGCGGGAACGCCGGATATACGTGACAAAAGACACCCCCAGACCAGCCCGCTCCCTCCCACCCACCCCCCGAAAAAGATTTTGGAAGTGGGGGAAAAAATAAAAAGTTCATTGAAAAAAATTATTTCAAAAGAGATCTCATATAAAGCCTTTAAAACACGGTCAAAAGTTTCTCCCTCTTCTCCAGGTCCCTGTCCCTATGGTTGAACATTTACAGAGAGAAAGAGAGAGAGAGAAAGAGAGAAAAATAGAGAGAGTTTATAACAATCTCTGTAGAAGAAACCAAACAATCCAGAAAGAAAATATCCAAGAATATGTAAGGGATAAAATTACATTTGTACAAAAATAGATTTTTAACTTTATTGATGCTTTAGATATTTTTTCCTTATCTTTTCTCTTTTTTTTTTTTGTCATTCTAAATTTTAATGTATTTTATTTTTTAGCTATGCATCCCATAGCCAAGGCATCCATCACTAAGTACTGGGAACTGCTAAAGCTATTTTTACTCAAACCCACCTGCTGCTCGAAAGAAAAAAAAAAAACAACACAAAAAAAAACCAAAACAAAAAGGCATCTTAAAATAGATGCATTTCCTTTGTTTCGAGGAATAAAGATCCAGATTTGGCATCTGCCAATTCGGAAAGGGCTTCAGATACAATGTACTCACTTACATGAAGCAAAAAAAAAAAAAAAAGCAAGAAAAAAAAATAGGAAAAAAGAATCGACTTAAAACAAAAAAACCCACAAAAAGTCTGTAATTGCTACGGTTATAATATATGTATATGTGAGTGAGGATATTTATACAGTGTATATATCTACAGTACATACATGTATACACACGCACATATGTATCAACTTAAACCAGATCATGCACGCTCGTCACTGATGGGGACAGCATCAGCTCTTGAGCCACGGTCCCGCCATCTTCAACCCTTTTTCTGACCAGGAGCTGAGCCCGGCCAGCGATGCTGCGGCTCTCCTCCCCGCGGGGGCAGCCAGGACCGGGGGGAGCACCGGGTCCAAAGTGCAGAGAAGCTGCTGGTGGGCTCGGGGTGGGGGGTCAGTGTGGGCTTCCTACACCCATGGGTGCCGGGGAGATGAAGGTCCTTTGCCCCGTAACTCCACTCCTCGGGTCCCACCCGGCAGCGGTGCTCAGCCCTTCGGCGCCGATGGATGCTCAGGAAGCTTCAGCATCCTCCCCGGGGTGGCCCGCGGGCGCGCGGGATCCGGCTCGGGTTGGGTTAGGGCTTGGTTGAAACGCGCACAGGCAAGAAGGCAGCGAAGAACATCCAGGGTGGCAGGCGGGTGGCTGAAAAGCTGATGTTTGTGCTATCTTTAGAAAATTAAAGATTGTCCCACCAAGAAAAAGGAATTTAAAAAAAAAAAAATAATTAAAAAATAGATCACCCTAATCAAACCAGATTTTTGCAAGAGTACTAAGATCTGGTTAAATGAAAGTCCTACCTCTCTAGCGAATAATGTGCCTCTTTTTTCTTTTACCCACGTATCACCTCTTCAAACAAGCATGTAGTATATTTATAATTATTATGATGAGGACAAAAAAAAAAAAAACCAACAAACAAACAAACAAACAAAAGCCCAAAGTGAAGAAGAATACAAATGAAAGACTCAAACTCATGCAAAAGCACGTTGCTTTAAGGCTGCTGTGGCAGATGTTACCGGATGCACAAAAGCTTTTCCTG
>NW_009650103.1:1697962-1699536 GCF_000708025.1 Charadrius vociferus | reverse complement strand
CGGGCTGGGCCGGGGTCCGGGCGCTGGGGGTCGGTCACACATGTTCAGGCCCCACTGGCAACCCGAAATGCTCGGTGTGGCTGCCGGGGGAAATCACTAGAGCTCTACTGAAAGCAAGAGTCATGTCGAGTTAGAGCAATGCTGGGGCGCCCTCGACACCTGCTGAGAACAGAAGACCCAGGACAACGCTCAGCCTTTCCCCAAAACCCTCCTCGGCCAGGAACATGAATGGAGGCCATGCGCTGCTCCAGCAGGGAAACTGAGGCATGGAGACATGTGCCCTGACCAAGAGCCCCGGGCCCGCAGAGCCTTCTCCTTTGCACCACGCTACTCGCTGAGGACACCCCCTTGGTTGTGGCTTTTTATTTTTGTAGGGTCAATTGCTAACCGGGATGGGATGGAATGGGATGGGATGGGATGGGATGGCATGGCATGGCATGGCATGGCATGGCATGGTATGGCATGGCATGGGATAGGATGACATGGCATGGCATGGGATGGAATGGGATGGGATAGCATGGGATGGGATGGGATGGGATGGGATGGGATGGGATGGGATGGGATGGGATGGGATCGCATGGGATGGCATGGCATGACATGGCATGGGACAGGACTGGACGGGAACTCCTGCTCTGCAACCCAGAGGTGCCCAGGACCACAGCTGGCCAGAGCACAGCCTTGCAAGCCACCACAGCTCAGCACCCAGCACCAAACAGCACCTTCCAAGCCATCCATCAGGAAAAAAAGTGGTTCCACCCAATGGAGAAGGACAGTGGGTTTATTCTAGTGCAATGTCCACCGACTCTTTCACAAAGCACCCTCATCCTCTCTGGCAAGCGAGCTCCAGGCTCCTTTCCGCCGGCAAGAGCCGGGCCGGGGGCTGGTTTGGCTCGGGGCTGAGCTCCGCGCCGGCTGGATGGGAGCTGACACCTCCCCGCGAGCCCCCCGCGGGGCTGCGGCAGCCTTACGCTGGCAAGGAACAGCCTGCTCGTGTTTACTGGCACCCTTTACATATTTCATTTCTCTTGCCTAGTTTTCTTGGCAAATTCTTGCAGGGTGAAGCTGTTTAATAATATTTTCGGCGGCATGCAGGCTGCCAGAGAAACACAGCCAAAACACTTTCCCTGCCTCTGTGGATTTGCCACTTCAGGCCAGCCTAAGGGAAAGTTATGACCTGAAATCCTGAGTATTTATTTAGTGATGAGATGGCCTGGTTAACTGCAGGGGATGGAGCCGGGGACTCCAGCTGCCAAGGCGGGATGACGACAGGCGGGTGACAGCCGCGTCCCCTCAAAAACGGAGGTGGGAGCTGGTGGGCACAGCTCCCTCCCCCTGCAGGCACAGAAGAGATGTTTGAAGAGCCAGCTACAACCCACGGGGAAAAAAAAAGAAGAGAAATACCTCTGAGACCTAATACTTTGCTGTTTTAAAGCACAGAAGACATGAAAGCGGTGGGGAAGCCCTCAGCCCCAGGTCACGCACAGGCACCGTGTTCTTGGCTCTGACCACCCACCCCACAGTGCGTTCGGGACAGTCCCTCCTGCCATGGCAGGAAAAAACCTCCCGCCCATCCC
>NW_009650103.1:1692365-1697931 GCF_000708025.1 Charadrius vociferus | reverse complement strand
CTAACTCTTTTTTTTGGTGGGGTTCTGGAGATAACTCACGAAGGTGAAATGGGGAGGTGAAGGGGAGACGCTCCCCGGCTGAGGGATCCCATCCCGTGGGGCGCGGGCACATTCTTGGGACCATGTCCCTCATCCCCAAAAACCTGTCCATCTCCCTGCTGTCACACCAAACTCAAGGAAAGGACCGTGCAAAAACCAAGGTGATGCTGGTGCTCTTGGCATCCCGGCCGGGCCGGGGATGGGCGCGCTGCCCACGTCCCCCTCTCACCCCCGCGTCCCTGCCCGACGGGGGAGAGTCAGCAGAGGGGGAGCCCTGTTCTTGCTTCACCACTAATTAACAGCCACGATTACCAGACTGGCCAAGCACTCCCACTAATTGTTGCCTTGCAGTGTTTTGCACGGCAGCTGCTGAATCAACAGGAGCAGCGTCCTGGGCCAGTCGAAACCCCCGCGCGGGGCGAGGGCTCGGGCGCTGCGGGCCATGGGGAAACGCTCTGCGGTACCCGGGGCTGCTGCGCACCCACACCAACGGGCACGCAGGGGGTGTTGTGCCAAACCCACCCCATCAGCTGGAAACGCCTCTCCAACCTCACTGAACCGGCTCAGGACCAAAAAACTGAGAAGGAGCCATTGGGAGCACGACAGCTCCCGTCGCTCCAACCCTACAGCCCGCGAAATAAAGCCTGGGTCTGGCAGGACGGGCTGGACCGAGCCTCGCGAGCGGGGCCGTGGCGGGATGCTGGGCGCAGGGCTGAGGGCAGGGGTCCGGCGAGACCCCAAAAGCTGGAGAAGGGTGATGTTGAGTCCCTGGCAGCCTTCAAGCAAGTGCTCCAGACCTCTCGTGTCCGCGTGGGCAGCTCCACACCAACCGCAGAGGGATCTCTGGGAAGGGCAGCGATGCCCAGCTGCCTTCCAGGACGGCAAGAGGGGGTTTTTCAGGTGCTGCCGTCCACGGGACCTTCCGCACAGAGGAAGAGAGGGCACCCCGGCTCCCCGTGCCACCGGTTGCCTCGTTATTTGAGGTGGGGGTGGGGGATAAAGCTCAATTCCAAATCCTCTGCTTTTAATTGAAAGGAGAAGGCTCTGCGCAGCCACGGGTGACTCATTTGCGGGGCATGGGCTCCTTTTTCCAACATTCTTCTCCTTCTGTTCATCTTACAGCCCGATAGCTGAATAACCAGCAAGGGAAGGAGGTCTCTGGGAGGTACGGTCCGCGGTGGCACTGCCTGCTGCCAGCGGGATGAGGTGCAGCTCTGCCCAGGCTGGTCCCAGCACGTGCCATCTGCTGGGGCTGCGCCGAGGCCAGGCATGGTGCCCACCAGCGGTGCTTGCCTTGAGGAGACCTCCCCAAAACATGAGGTGGTGGTGAGTGGCACCCTCCCACGAATCTTGGGTTTGTTGGAAAGCGCCGGAGAGCCGAATGTGCTGAGAAGCACAAAGCGATGCAACCGCCCCGGGGAGACCCGTCTTCTGATGCAGAAAGTAAATGGTACCCGTGGGGCAGGTCTCGGGATGCAGCAGGGACAGCAAACGGACAAGGGTGAAGGCAACAAGGAGGCGAGGACGGCGGGGGGGGGGTCGCCCCGGATCAGACGGTGCCTCCAGCGCTGGGGAGAGGAGGGAGGGACGGGCTGGGGCGGCGGAGAAAAGCGGAGGAAGGGGTCCCGCGAGACCCCGGCCGGGCGAGGGACTGACCCAGCAGCAGTTCTCTAAGTCATTTGATGGGGCGCTTCCAGCATTTCCATCAAGAAGGTGTCAATCGGCGTGTCGCCTATTAGCTTGAAGAAGAAGAGGTGCTCCAGGCATTTCAGGCCGATGGACCGGAGGGCTGGGAGACGAAGCAAGAGCTTTGCGAACCTGCGGGCAGGAGACATGACATGGTCAGACATCCCACCAGCAGCCCCGCTTCTGCCCCGATGCCCAAAGCTTCTGTGGCCGCTCCGGCTCAGAAGGGTGGCGAGTCAGACACGACATCTTTTGCTACCGAAGGCATAGGGCTACACCCAGAGCTGTGCAGAGAAATCATTAATTATGTCCCCAGCCTTGAAGATCAGGCAACCACGGTGGCAATTCACAACAAACATGTGCTGCTAGCTGAGCTGGAAGAGTGAAATAGAAATGAAAGACCATCCCTGCACGGGGATGGCTTCACACATCTGTTTCACGTGTACACCGAGATGCTGGTGGGGTCCCCACACCGCAGCCACGGGGAGGAGGCACCGCGGGGCCAGCCTTGTCCCAGGCAGCGGCACAAGCAGCTTCAGCGACTCAAAGTCGGGTCAGGAAAAAGGGCACACAGCCAGGGAGGGTGTGGAGGAGATGCTGAGTGGGGTTAGCTGGCTCTTGGCCCGGCCATGCCCCTTTCCTGCGTGGTCCAGGCACATCCCAGGTAGCTCCGCCAGCCATCACTGGGGCTGCCCGCGGCCGAGCCCTGGGGGCTGCTGGCACGGCAGAAACACATCTGACAGCCGGGCTGGAGGCACCTTGGGGATGAAGCCCATGGAAGGAGACAAGGGCTTTGACTCAAAAGCCTGAAGGAGCGCTGCAAAACAGCCGGGACACAGGGAGCTCCCCTTCTCCCTGCCCAGCGCGGGGCTCCGACGAGCCCCAGCCGAACAAAAGCCCTTTCTCCGATGCTTGTCAGGTCGAACCCTCGATGCCGGCAAGAGCCGACAGGCAGGAGGGGTGCCCGGGGGGGCTGGGGAGAGCCGACAGCACTGCAGGAGCTGGCTGGGATGAAGGAGGCGATCCCGAGGGCTGGCGGGCCATGCTGGGGAAAGGCTGCGGTGTGTCGGGCTCCGAGGGCAGCAGGAGGCTGCGGAGCCGGGAGAAAGCCAGCGGCTCCTGTAAGGGTGCTGCTGAGCATCCCGTGGGGTCACCCGGGGTGTCCCCACCCCACCTGCCCGTGCCCCGGGGCAGGACGCTGCGGGATGTCACCTCCCCGCTCTCAAAATGGGGAAAAAGCCCTTTAATAGCCGGCAGCGCATTTATTTGTTTTTACTGCTGCACAATCAGGGCTTGAACATAAGCAAAGGCCGGAACCAGCCCATGGACAAGGGGACTCTCTAGAAAACCCACACATAGAGAGAGACATGCACAAACATACAGATATTATACATTCATGCACACTTCTCTTTTTTTTTTTTTTTTTTTTTGCTGAGCTGGCGAGAACGGTGGGATCAGAGCCAGGAAAAACAAATCAGTCCTACCATCCCATTCAGGAAGTTTCACTTTAAACCAAACCAGATGATGGCTCCAGCCCACAGACATGTTTAACTGTGAGATAACCAGTCCGCAGAACAACATACCAGGGCTGCGGCCGCCCGGGAGGGGAGAAAACAGCCCCGATTCCCCGCGGCTGCTCGGTGTCACGTACACACCGTGCCCTCCCTGCAGAGGAGCAGGGGCTGGCGCTGGGGGCAACACGGCTGGGTTTTTCCTAGGAATGCCTCCCTCTGACTCGCCGCTGCGGAGAAGTTCCCTTTTCGGTGTTTACGCGGCGCTCTCAAGCCCTCGATGGCCGGGGACTCGGCTGAAGCCACAGCGCCCAAGGGCATCTGAAGCGGTGGGGACGGCGAGCACCGGCCGCAGCGGGGAGCGGAGCAGGGGAGGGCGCCCGCCGTGGGCTCGACCAGGCGTTTGCTCAACAACCGCAGGAAGAACTTGTTTCCAGCCCCAGATGGTGATCACATTGTGCCATGAGACCAGGAGGATGGAGAGAGCTCCCGAGAGAGCTTCGTTTAGCTCTTGCGCAACTCCGGACTTCCAGCCCACGAGTTAACCCTCCCGAACCACCCGGGCTCATTCCACCACTGCCCCGCACCATACAAGAGAGGCGGTTAAGGTCAGCGATGCCCTGTCATGGCTCTCAGGACAGCCCTAAGCATCTAAAAACCTTTAAGGTCACCAAAAAAGGGCGTGTGAGGATGACACAAGAAGGTCGCCAGCCCAATGTCATTCAAAGCCGGCGAGAGATCAAACTCCAGAGCCCCTGGTGCGGCTACCAGACCTAAAACACTCCCTCGCACGTCGCCGATCGCGGAGGCAGAGCCCAGGGGAACTGATTTTGACCGGTGGCTCAGCGACTTTGCTCAGTCACACACGGCGCCTTTGTGGTGGCGTGGTGGACGAAGAGCGGGGCTCTCCCCATGCCAGCCCCCTGCCCAGTCCCACCACAGCCCCCTGCCCAGTCCCATCCCAGCCCGTGGCAGTGTGTGAGGGCAGCACGACTCGGCTGCGGACACTGGATGCCTGTGCGAAGCAAAGAGTTCGTCCCACCATGGGAATAACCCAGGAGAGCTGCTGGCCACCATCCCCAAGGCAGCTCTCCTCGTGCCAGGTACGGCCGGCTGCTCCCTGTGAGCCCCGAGGGGAGCAGAGCTCTTCTGAAACAACCAGAACACCCACAGTCCAGGGTCTGGGTCTGGATTTGCTTAGGAACTGCAATTTAATAACGCTTTTTGGAAGATTCGGCTTGAAAGTTGGCCCGGGGTCCAAACAAACCACCCTGGGGAGGAGGGGTAACCACCCCTGCTCTGCGCACCGTGCTCATCCCTCGCTCCCCTCCTCACCGCAAAGTCAAACACACCCAACCGTACCTTCCGCCCAACTCTCCCTGCCTCCAGCCAACATGAACACCAAGAAGCCCCTTTGCAGTGTGTTTTTTTTTCATCTGCCAGCACACCGGTACCCGAAGAGGGGGGGGGAAAGTCCAATATTACTTTTGAGCATGTGATCTGCCCGCTGCATTCATTGCTCTAAGAGCATCCTTTTCTTTTTTTTCCCTCAACCATCCAGACACGCAAGACCGGGAATGCAGGTGAGATGCAAATCCCAGTTGCTTGGGCTGTTTTTTTCCCAATATTCACGCCTCAGCAGCGATACGCACCAGCAGCAGTTCCCAGCGCTGTGCTTGGTTTCTCAAATGACTGTCAGTAACTTAACTGGCAGTTGCCAACTTCAGGCTGTAACTGGGAAAATGCGCCCACTCAGCTCCAGAGCGGTCCAGGAAAGCATTCCTAATTCCCCCTCCCATTCCCAGCTGGATTGGGGGAGGTGGGGAGGGGAGAAAAGAGCATCAATTGAGGCTTTCACTTCCCAGCAATGATGCTCATCTGCCACTGAAAATTAACTCCGTGTGCGTCTTATTTTCGCTGTGGTTTGCTCTCCGTGGTTGCCAAAAGGGAAACGATACCCCTTCCCCCATGTCCTCATCCCACTGCTGTGGCCGCAGGAGCCGGAGCTCCTCAGGTCTCGGCACCGCCGTCACTGCCCGACCTTGTCCTGCCTGCGCTGCATTTACCGGCACGGGAATAAAGACCACTCTGCACTTCACAGGGGGCTTTTCTAAGGACGTTCGCAGCCGTAGCGGGTAGAAACGAGTGGTTTTCTCTGCAGACAACTGCTCGCTCCCAGAAGACGGGGGAACAGAGCGCCCGAAATGGACCCAGCGCCCACACGCTGCAGGTGCGGCGACCCCGAGGACGGCACTCGGACCCTGCGCCGGGCTGCAGCACCCACGGCAGTGGCTGCAGCACCCATGGCAGAGGCTGCAGCACCCATGGCA
>NW_009650103.1:1687816-1692320 GCF_000708025.1 Charadrius vociferus | reverse complement strand
CCGCCGGCTGCGCCGCCCACGGCAGAGGCTGCATCACCCACGGCAGAGGCTGCAGCACCCACGGCATGGGGCGTGAGGCTGCAGGAGGACAAGGCACAGCCAGCGACTCACCTCCCGGGCTGGTCGGGGTATTTGTGTTTGCAATATGCCTCTAGCGACGCGTACACCTTCTCCCGTAACGCCTCCACTTCAGCCGGGTTGGAGAGACCTTTCGAGTCTGAAAGGTAACGAAAGGACCATCAGCCAAAAAAACCTCCAGGCTTTCCAGGCAAGCAAGGACCCCCCTGGAAACCTCCCAGCCCCCTCCATCCCTCCCAGCACCACCAGACCAGGGCACAGTGTGGATGCGGGGTCCGAACCCCAGGAATTCGGGGCAGTACCTAACACCTCCTGGGGAGCGTTCAAGCCCTGAAAGGTTTGCCCTGGACCTACAGACCTGTTTCACTTCACCTCATACCCCAACCCCAACCATTTGGGCTCATTCCAGCGGTCACAGACCCTCATGAAAAGGGTTTAAGTCCCCCTCAAGTCCTGGGCTTGTGGGATTTCTCCCTCCAGCACAAAGCACCGTGGCAGGGCTCAACGCAAAGCCCCCGCTCTGGCAGGTCCCCCGCGATGCGGCAACGGTCTGTTTTTAGTAGGGTGAAAGGAACAGTCAAGCAATCGATATCCCCAAGCGCAAGCGCCATGGGAACCTCTCCACATTCCCCTTCTTTTACCATATACGGCTAATCCCAAATTACAGACAATAAATTACTGGTGATTACAAAGCGGGGGGGGGGGGGGGGGGAAAAAAAAAAAAAATCCCCAACAAACAAACAAGTCAAGCAGAGAAACAAACTCAAACAAACAGCAATAAACCCTGCTGAAATGCCCTGGCCTGGGTTCGGTGGGAAAGGCCGGAGAAAAAGTCATGTGTGGGCATAAACCACGCTCCTGCCGGGGCAGCGAGGGGACGGGGTGGCCGCAGATGGGGAGGTCTGTCCGCGGCTGCCATCTGCTTTTGCTCTGGACCGACCCGCTCTTAAATACAGAGAAGCCCCAAGAGAGGTGTACAGGTACGTGCAGGCTGGAGCCTGTCCCCTGCTGCAGAGGGGTTTTGCTCCCCGAACCGCCGGGGACAACCCCCGGCACTGAACCTTCTTCTTCCCTTGGGCAGCTGGGGCCAAGGGGGAAAAGCGAGCGGCGTAAAGCCCCCCTGGAGTCCGTAAAACTAAGCAAGCTGCGGACAAAAAAATAAAGTTCTCGTGTATTTCATGAGCACGTTCCGTGCCTTTCACCCCCTGCAGGCTCTGCAGAGGGCTTTTCCAGAAACGCTTTTATTAAAAAGCCCTCAGATGTTCAGATCAAGAAACAGAGGGCAATAATGTCCATGTTCTAACTTTGCTCTAACCCATACTGAAAGGATATCTAGATTCATTTTTTTGCTCCTATTCAGGGACAACTCCCTCAAGCACCAGAACTTTCTTTTTACAGAGTGGCTGTAAACCTGAAAATAGGAAGACTGTGTAACGTTGATCAAGCCCGAGCCCCTCAAGCTCAGCAGAGAACTCAGCCCATCAGTAGCAATCAGCCCCAAAAGCAGCATTCGCCATCTCCTCGATGGTCACAGCCGAGTCCAGCCAAGGCTGGGTCCTGCACAGGGAATATTTTGGACCATGAAACCGTGCTGCCCTCTGCAAAGGTGTTTTCCACACCCCTTGGGAAGGGAGGCCTGGAGAGCAACCCCGGGCATGGACCTAGATCCATCCCTGACCTCAACAAGACATACTTGTAGGGCGGCAGGTACCACGTGCAGGTCTTAATTTGACTTTCATTCTTGCCTCTCTTCCTTCTTGCCCTGTTCTCGGGACTTGGGTGCCCTCAGTTATTTGCAATGCAGCTTTATAGGTAAGAAAAGAAGCCAAAAAGGACAAAGCATCAGCCAAGAGAGGACAGGAGAGAAGGTAACGGCATGTACCGGGGTTGAAGAGGACAATGGCTCGCAGGCAGCCTAGCTCTGTCTTGTCCATCTGCATGTCTCGCATTTTTGACACGAGTTCTGTCAGTACTCTGCAAAGGACACAGAAATCACAGGTGTCAGCGTTAAAAAGAAATGAAAACACACCCAGGTGTCAGACCCAGAGTGAGCTCCTCCGGTGCACGGTTAATGAAGTCATGGGATAGCGATCGCTTTTATACCAGATGAGGATATGCCCTCATTTTCCTCCTGTATCAAAAATAGCTCATTAGGAACATCAGTAGTTCCTGTGAGATACAACAGAGACCATAAAAATTGGCTTCATACATTCACTGAGAGGCTTTGGCACCCGAGAAAGCTGCCTAAAAATAAAAAATAATAATATAAAAAAAAAAACCCAACAGGTATCTAAAAGCAATTTCCTCTGCCGGTAATTTTTATTACTCCCTTTGCTCTTACTGCAGGTGCTGGTCTTGAAATATTTTCCACTGATTGCCCAGTTTTTCCTGTTAGGTCCTGCAGTGAAGTCATGATCTTGCACTTATGACCTCACAGGAAACAAATGATGTCACCCAGGCCCGAAGAACAATTTCCTTGCAAAGCAAAGAAGCAAAGGTGATTTGGTTTCACCTAAGTTGTCTCAAGATGAGTCGCGGGCAGAGAGATCAGCCACCATTTAAGCGGCGTCTGGAGCCGCACCGTGGGGCAAAGTCTGGCGCTAAAACACTTTCCCAAAGCACAAGATTAAAGAGCCCTCGGGATACGCATGTGGAACCTGCTGGGGATTTTTGGTGCTTTTTCATTGCGAAAATAAAAATCACGTCTTGGACCAATTAAAGATGAAAAGAAATAAAGGAGTGGCCTCCTCGTAACGTTAGAAGGCATCTGGACCCCATGAAAGAGGCTTTGATTCGCACCGGGCAGCCTTCTCCCTGCCTATTTCGGGCTGTTGGTTTCTGCAGGTTTAAGAGGAGGGATTTAACGTTGTCGCCTGCTGCGAGGACCACATTTCCACGCACACCATGGGATGGACACACCTCAGCCTGGACTCCTCCGACCACGAGCCCACGTGCCAACGCGTCTCTATCCCACCCCTCAAGCTGGTTGCAATGTGGGGAACGGAAGCAGATGGAGATGTCTAGGCAAGGTGGCCCGAGATGTGTGTCCCCAGCGTCCATCCCTCCCGCTGCCCACCTGTCGAAGATGGCCCCGACGCCAGCACTGTGCGCGCTGTTCCGGTGCACGTGGAGCCCGGTGGCTAAGAGGATCCCGTCTTTCACGGCTATGGAGCGGTGGGAGAAGGAGGCGATTAGGAGCTCATTCCACCCTGGGGAGGAGAAAACAACCAAGGCCGCAGGTTAGAGCCACGGGGTCCTCAGTGGGTTCGGGAATCAGCAACGTCACCTCCCCGGCGCTAAAAAGAGAGGAGGAAACTGCTCAAGAACCGCCTTGGCGAGAATAACATGGCTGGACGCGGGAAAGGAGGGGGGGAGCCGACCCTTTCTTGGATGTCAGGGAAGGAAAAAACCATTAAGGAACAAATGCACTAAAAATATAACGCTAATAAGGGAAGCAGTTTCCTCTATAAACCTCGCAGGCACCAGAGCAAACAGCTCCCTGCCCTGCTCCTCTCCCTGCCAGCCCAGGAGTGGGTGTGCAGCCCTTGGTTCCCTCTCTGACCTTACACTCCGTGCCTCTGAGCAGTTAAAAGACCTATTAACGCTTTATATCAGCTAATTGGGCTCATTTTCAGGCCGTAATGGGGCACAAAAGTTCATTCACCATCATTCAGCTGTGTAAATGGGGACCATGAAAACTCTGGCTTGCAGGTTTGTCGCTTCTGCCGAATAAATACTGGAAGGGATTGTCCCTCCTCTCCCTCTCGCCTGCCGCTGTACAGGGAGGTCCCACGGCCGTGACTGCTCCAGCAACAGCTTTCCGTAGCTGCTTGGAAATCAGCTTTTGTCTTATTAGTTACTAAACATGCTACTTCAGGAGATAGGAAAACACATCCTCTGAGCCCGGACACCACAGGAGCAGTTCGAGCTCAAACGGGGAAGGGAAGGGAGATGCGACCTCCCTCCCAGCTCCCCTTCCTAATTTAACACATCTGCCAACTCTTAAATCTGCTGCCACCTGAGTTCAAGAATGCCTGAAACAAACCCGTAACAAGAATAAATGTTGTAAAGTTTGAAGGGTGAAAATTTTGGTGACTTTGAACCAGGAGAGGCATCTTCAGTAAGACAAGATGGGTCTTCTGCAACCCTTGGTGACCCTCATGCTCATCACGTGGCTGATTTACTGGTGTCCAGAACACAGGCCTGCTTGGCAGGATCCAGAAACATCACGATATTTGATTTTATTTTTTTGTCCCAGGCTGGAAAAGCAATACAACAATATCCTTCACCTCCTCTTCTGCCACAGAAACGCGTCTTTTCTCACTGACTGGAATAAATACAAGGTCCACGTGTGCTGTATTTACCTACCGTTGCAGCGATGGGTTGTGCCATTAGAAATGTCGACATGGAATAAAGTTCACTCTTT
>NW_009650103.1:1664820-1687805 GCF_000708025.1 Charadrius vociferus | reverse complement strand
CCACAGGATGTTTCCACCCCAATCAAGGGAACATTTATTTGGCTATTTACTGGGCGAGGTCTGGCACTTGCAGAGGGATTGCAACACTGCGAAACCCAAGGAGGACGGAGGAGAAGACGTGGGACTGCACCAGGAGCCTGCAGGAACCGTGCTCCGTGGCTGAAGAGGACTTTCCCAGAGCCAGACCTGCAGAAAGGTGCCGTGGGTGCCTCCCACCAGCCGTCACACGCAGCCCCACAGCATCTCCACACGGCCCCTCCACGCAGCTCCAACCAACGGCAACCAGAGCTGCTTCGCAACGTCCCTCTGCGGCACCAGCGTTCACAACGCTGTCCTGACTCTCGGCCACCACCCAACGCGCCGCGGCTCCACACAGCCCCAGCGGTGCCCAATCCAGCCTCCGGCTTGCCAAGAGTAGGTGAAAGTGGTGAGGGTGCCGCCAACATCTGTGCCGGGGTTATCCCAGCTAAGGAGCGCTGGATTAATCAGCATCCTTCAGCTGAATTATTCCCATTTAGAGTTGGGATCATTTGGCTGAAATGGGGAAACTATTTCTACCTGGTGCTTTCACCAGAGCATCCCCGAAGAGCTGACAAGATAAAGAGGAAAAACTCAGTATAACCACAGGCAGCAGATCTGAGTTAAGAGATCAAACAAGTCTACCCAAAGAGTTTTGCATTTCAGCCCAAGCTCTGGAGGAGCAGAGCAGATTTCTTTGACTCTCGCGACTCCTTTCTCATCAAACAAGGTGGCTGCAGCCTCCGGGGATGCTTTGGCTCTTACAGGGTAGAGAAGGCACCTGGCAGCGCACTGACCATTGTGTTAATCCATCTCACGACCAAGTTTCCCCACCAGCCCCATAAAATGAACTGCAGCTGCAAAGATGTAGTGCTCAGCACCCTTTGCCAGGCTGGATGCGATGCAGAGAGAACATCAGGTTATTCCTGTCGCAGCCATAGCAAGCTTGGAAACAAGAAAACCCAGGGAAAACAGGCGTAAAAAGTTGGGTTTCCTTCTCCCCCAAGAAGCTCAGAGAGGGAAGATTTTTAAATGATTCAGCATTAGAGGAAAGCTACTGCCGGCCCATCCAGCACCGCTCCTCCAAAGATGCGTGCTCTGCTTAATTTTGCCTCCCAGGATGCATGACTGAACCTGACTGACGCTCTTAGCTAAATTTTAATACTTAAATATTTCATGGGCAGCTGTTCTCAGCAGACCACTCTCCCCACTCAATAATAGATAGAGCCACTGGTTAAAAGACTTGGGGGAGGTTATCTGAGGCCCCGACAGAGCTGCTGGGAGCAGGGAGCCCACCGGAGCTGCTCCAGGTGCTCAGCCCACCTCATGGCCACGGGGTTAGAGACACCGTGAAATCTGGGATGTGATGGGGTCTGCAGCCCCCTCTCCTCCTGCCCCGTGGAGTGGCCGCTCCAGGATGCCAGCTCGGAGCTGGTCACAAGCACCAGCACAAAGGAGAGAACATTAGTCTCCAGTTCAGCTTTCATTAGCCTTCTTCTGAAGAGCAAGGAAAACCTTGAACTGTTGTTGTGGGGTTTTGTTTCCATTTCACAAAGGAAAAACGCAGCTTTTTGTCTGAATCCAGTTCTTCCCTGCAATATTTGCAGAAAGTCCTCCAAGATTTCTATAGAGACGCTTCCCCTGCTCATCCACTCTCACAAGAGGCTTTAGAGAAGCTCTTCAAAAATACACTTCTTGTATTTTCCAGAGAGGGCCGTGAGCCAGCTGTGGCAATACTCAAACCCATGGAAAAATCCGAGCAGTACCGTCACCCAAGGGCTAGCAGGAGCCGTGCAGGGAGGGCATGGGACTTGGCCAAGTCTGCAGCAAGAATAAAACCCCCAAATTCTCCATTCCCAGACTACCGCTGTAACCACTAGATGAAATGTGACTATAAAAATCTCCTTTCAGTAATACAAGAAGAGTAGAAAACCTACACCAGTAAATGGTGTGACTTAATCGCCCAGAAACCATTGAGGTCAAGGATTTCAGAGAGGTTGCAAGAGGGACCGGGTATTTGTATGTAGGGCCAAGGTACGAAGTCACACTGCTTGACAGTCAATAAAAAATTGCAGAAAGTATTAAGATTCATGCATTTGGGCTACAGTCAGCCTTATTAAACAGAATGACAGCTAGTGTTTGTGTGGTGGGAAGGGAGAAATACCAACCCCATCATCTTCCAGCTCTGGAGCCCTTACACCTCCTCCTGAAGCAACCTGGAGAGACCTTGGACCGGAGGAGTTCTGACAGTTCCTATGTTTTGTCTTGAAGTGAATAGCTCACACTTGGTTCTTAAAGCCCAATTTCATGGGTATTTATTTTGGGGCACACACTTTCTACAGTAAGACGCCAGGAACACTGCCATCAAGGTGGATCCGCAGTGTCTTGTCCGCAGAGGCCAGAAGAGTGCAGACAGAAGAGCACGCACCCTTACAGGGTTTCTCCCTCTTGAATTCCCTCCAAAAGTGCATTTTGGGGAAACAAGAGGAACTTTAAAACTACAAGGGACTCCAGAGTCCTTGGCTTGCTTGGGTTTGGCTGCCGGGCTGGTTTGCTCCAGGTAGCTCACCAGCTCGCCCTGCTCTGAGGCTGCGCCTCTGCTCCGCACCACTCTGCTCCATCAGTCCCTTCTGAATTCCCTTGACTACTTCGAGCAGCCAAGGTCGGTGTCTCCCATTGCCAAGCGGAGAGCTGGGTGCCACCGCCAGCCGTCGAGGTCTCCTCATTTCCTCTCCCAGTCTCACCCTGAAGTTTGTCATTTGCTGGAAGCCACTTCATCTGTCCCACTGACAACTTGCCTCCCTCTTTGTTTAAGGGAGCAAAACTCTCCGCTGCGTCAAGCCAAAGCCTTTTTAATCACTTATCTGATGACTGGAGCTATGCAAAGAGCTTCATGCCTAAAACGCAGCCTCGTCAAGCTCTGCTCTTCGTTTCTTGCCCTCCCTACTTGAATTTACTCGACAGAAGAAGATCCTTTTCACAGCTAACTGCTTTTCACCTCCCAAAGCCTCCGTGTTCCTCCAGACCCCCTGCCACACAAGGAAATTTAAAATAAGCCCAGAGAATTTTATTTTCATCTTGGTGGGTGGGAGAAAGAGGGCGATATATTTTTCTCCCCTTTCTGGTTTTAATTATGATCAAACATTTTGGTTTGATGAAATTTCATGGAGACCCAAGCCCGCTTGGTCTTTCAAGTCTCAGCTCGGGAGGAAGGCAGCGCGTAGCTGCCTTGGTTTAAATCACCCAGCGCGCATCTCCGAGCGCCTCGCTCGGCAGAGATGAAGCCGGGCCATTTTTCAGCTGATTGGCAGCTGGTGCAACATTTTGGATCGCATTCAGCAACACATCCCTTGGGGCTTTTAAAATCCTATTTAGCAATTGAATTATCAGAGGCTATTACTCAGAATCGGTAATGGCTTTCAAGTTGCCGGGACCTAAATCTAAGTGTAATACTTGTCACCGTTGAGATGGAGAACCCCTACGGCCCCGTGCCGGAGCCCATGCGGGGACAGTTCCCACTCACCTGCTCTGAGCAAGATGACCTGATCGTCCAGGGGCAGCTCGGAGAAGTGGGGGATCCTCTTGGCCCATTCCACCAGGGTGAAGAGCTGTTTGTCCGCTGCCTGGCATATGTTCGTCACCGGGTCATTGGGCTGCCAAGAAAAGGAGATGGAAAGGCTTGGAGAAGGCAGAGCAAGGAGAAGTGGAGATGCTGGAGGAGCAGCTGAAGGGGTTTGCTGCCTCCCTGCTGCAGGGGAGGACCCCAAAGTCAGGAGCACCCCAGAAGCGGACGTTATCAGTCACAGGGAAAGGAGGTGACTTGGCTTTTCCACCACGTGGTTTTAAGTAGTTTTTAGCAAGCTCCGAAAAGAGGAACCAGCAGTGTTGAGACCCAACATCCATCACGCTGACTGATGAACCAAACGAGCTCCAGCCTAGGGAAGGGCAGGCTTCTGCACCCGCGCAGCACGCACCTTCCCCGTGCCAGCATCTCCCAGCTCGATAAACCAGCACCAGAGAGGGCATGATAGAAAAAAAAAAAAAAGAGGAAAAAACCCTTTCCTTTGAAATATTATCCAGTAACAAAAACCATCTGCTCTCAAGGAGGACAGTCAGCCTAAACACACCAAATCCCTGTTTAAAGGAACTGCTAACAGCTCAAGTGGGCTTGTGATTAGGAACTGGAAGAGACTGTCTAACCCCAGCAAAGACAGACCTCACCAGTACAAGTGTGTACGTAGGGTTTACCTCTCCGGACAGGGATGTATGAGCCCCTCTGCATATCCCACCCTAATCCCTGCTGACATCTAGCAGCTTTGATCGTACGATTATTTTTCTTCCATGTCCTTAAAAGAGAAGTTTCCAAATGGGAGGAGGAGCGTTTACTTCACCCCCGGATGGCAGGGGGGAAGGGGTGCGAACTCAGCGGGGCCGAGGCAGCGCAGACACCAACGCCGGCACAACCTCTCCCTCTGGCAAAAGTCTCGGTTTCAGAAGGACGAGGCCATTCCTCACCACGAGCTGGTTGCACCATGGCAAACCCCTCTCCCAAGCTGGGCAGATGAGGACCACACTGTTGAGTCTCACTCCTGCCCCCCGGGAGCCGTACCCCAGACCCCTGCTCATGTCCCCTGGCAGCAAATGCGATCTCTGGGCCTCAGTGGCCAATGTCTCCCATTCTCCAGGCTTAAAATAACCAGCATCTGGCAAGCTCAAGGGCAACCGCCTTCGAAGTATTTTCACCTGTTGCCTGCAGAGATGGATGGGAATGGGCTCGTGTTCAGCAGCGCAGCTGAGGAGCCGGGAGCATCGTTCCAGGGATTTTCCCCCTCCATGCTCTTCCCATCTCCAGCAGCTCCCCGAGGGGCGCAAGGGCAGGGGAGTCTCGCTCCGAGGGAGCTGCGGCTCTTCCCTGGGGAAGGAGACATGAGCGGGTACTGGGCTCTTCCCCGGAAGAGGGAGAAAAGATGGGATTTTTTCTGGACAACAGGAAAACCCTAAACTGGGTGTGAGGAGGAGCTTTGCAGGGTTAAGTGTTTCACGGGAAACAGAAGGAACATCAGCACTCAGAGGCATATGCAGGAAGGGTGAGAAAGGACACCCTTGGCCCAGGCAA
Source organism: Charadrius vociferus (assembly GCF_000708025.1). NCBI lineage: Eukaryota > Metazoa > Chordata > Aves > Charadriiformes > Charadriidae > Charadrius > Charadrius vociferus. The sequence goes on along the minus strand of NW_009650103.1, from coordinate 1,682,671 downwards.
TAGGAATATCACCAATTTCACGTTATCCGAGTGTGGTCAGCAAGCTGGAGCAGCCAGCTGGAGAGCCCAGGCATCCCGGCTGCCACGGGGCGGGATGGGGACGGAGCCCTGCACGCTCCAGAGCGGGACATGACTTATGGGAGACCCCATCCTCCGGCAGAACCTGACCCATGAAGCAACAAATGCCTGCACAGCCCCACGAAAAGGGTATTTTAGGAAAGTTCGATGGTTTTGCCAAAGCTGTTGCTTCTGGGCCGGTTGTCACCATCTCTAGGACTCGCCCTGATGCAGCAAGCCGGGCTCCGGCTCTCCCAGCGGCTGTACCACTGCTGCCTGCAGGCAGCACAAGCTGTACCAACCGTCGGTGATTCGTACAAAGCCGCAGCGAGGGGCCCAGCCTTTAATTACACCTCGGATGGCAGTTCCTGGAACCACCGCGGTGCTTCCCGGCAGAACTTAATCACCGTAGCTTGAGAGGCGGCTAAAAGTATCATCCCCGCAGGTCGAAAGAGCCCTGCCTGTCCCCAGGAGGGGACCTGCAAAGCGGTGCTAGAAACCCTCGCCGTGCGCGGTAAGCAAATCCCCTCCTGCAGTAAATAGCAAGGGCACGGTGCCGGAGTGTGACAGAATGAAAGGACACGCGGGCACCTGATCCTTCTGGAAAAACGGAGCTTGGAGACATCTTCCAGAAAATGGTGACTTGAAACCAGCCGCTCAAAGGCCAATTAAGAACTAATGGGGATAACACCTCTCAGTTACAGGCTTTGCCTTTCAGTGGCCAGGAGCCCATCCGAGGTGGTGCTTACGCTGCAGGAGCCCAGCTCCGCGGCTGCCGGGGACACGGGGCAGAAGTAAACCCATCCTCCTGCCCCATCGTACTGCCCGGGGACCGGTACCTGCTGAGGGCATACGGCCAGTCCCCAGCTCCCGCGGGACAGGGACCACACGGGTCTGGGGGCTTCCCGGGACACACAGCGTGGAGGAATCCTGCAGCCGTGCTCACTCACAGCTTGTGGGAACCTCCCAAAAGGTTTATCCCCTCTGCCACCACCAGAAGCCAGCCAGCCATCGCAATCAGCAGCTATTTGCAGCGGCTGAAGAGCAGTGATCAGGGGCTCACCGCTGCAATTACATCAAGTGAGTGTTTTAGTGACGGTCATCGAAACGTTAGTCTTGGCACTCTCCTACCACCCAAGGCAGGAGAGAAGATTTGCAGGGGCACAGCCCTCTGTCTAAGCTGCTTTCTGCCTGGCTCAGCATCCTTCCCCGTCCTGTCCGTGCCACCCACAAGGATCACACCCCACCGTACTCCCCTTTCCCCATCATGGGCTTCAAACGGTGGACGTACCCCATCCTCTCTGGTGTCAATCCAGGTGTCAGGACAGAGCCACGGGTCCCCTCCCTGGTCACACAGTCGGAGCAGCACACTTCACCAGCAACAGCTTACAGGCTGCAGCCCCCTGCCCTCCCCTTTTACCAGCTCCGAGGACCGCGCTGAAGCCCCACAGTTGGGTCCCACGCTGTCCTAGGTGGAACGAAATCGGTCCCAGTGCCAGCCTGGCAAAGCAAAGGGACCTTCCTCAGCCAGAGTCGGGATCTCTGCTCCCAGAGCAGCCAGGGGACCATGGCACAAGGCGACAGTCACAGACAGGAGAGCACCTGGAAAGGGAGGGCATTAACTCCTGCGGCACCCTGCCGCCTCCGCACAGCCCGGTGGAAACCTCCCGGGGCGAGCGCCGGAGCCCTCCAGCTCGCCGGCAGCCTTCAGTGCAGATGGACTAAGGCTCAGGGGTGCAAAGAAAAGGAGCCAACGCATCAGGCTAATAGAAAACAGGTTGCGTTTTACCCCGTGTCTATCAGGGACTGCGTTGTCCGCCTTTCCATCGCACGGGCTCTCTGGGGAGGGCTGGGAGGAGGGCAGCTCCTCCGTCTTCCCTCGCCTCATCCGGTGGCCTCCTCACTGCGAGCTGCTGATCTCATACATCTGCTAAACCTGCTACAAATGTCACCTCATCGACAGAAGCCGCTTGACAATAATAGGGCATTTCAACAAGCCTCCTGCTTCTATTTAGATGCAACACACATCCTTGTTCACAGTAATGCGTGTTGAATTATGCAGGAACCAGCTTTCAATTTGCTACAAGAGGCTGAGGAGACGCAGTGCCAGACGAAGCCATTTATTTCAGCTCGCTCTCTGGGGTTTGTTTTCAAGTCAGCACAACGCTGGCTACAACTCCCCTGAAGTATTTTTAATCCTGAGAGCCGCCAGAGCCCCTCCAAGCCCCACGCTAACCACGCCTGAGCTGCCTCCTCCCCAAAAAAAGCCCCTCGCGGCTTCCCGGCGCTGGGACCCTCGGGCATCGCTGCCTGCGGGGTGCGGATGGACTCTCTCCAGCACAGGGGAGCACCGTGGCCCTGGATCTGCTTCTGCAGAGTTTCCCTTCAGGAACCGTCTCTGTCCGTAGCAGCAAGCCTGCCGCGCTGGGAAGCCTCACTTAGCGAAGCCATAAAGTGTCCTTGTAGGTAAAGGCCAAAAAAGAGCGTCCCATAAAGGCAGCCAAGACTTAAGACTCCTACAAGGAGCAGCCTGACTCCGAGATCTCTCGTCAAGCCCTGCCAGATAAGGTATTCCCCGCTCCATCCTCCAGCCTCGTACGAAGAAAGAGATGAAGAATTATTGTAGCAGCAAATAAATACTGCAGAGACCTTCCACTTCTCAGAAATAGCTGCATTTCATCATCTCAGCCTCAGCAGACACCCAGCACAGAGCGACAGCAAATGCAGAGGGTTATTTCAGCGTATGTTGCCGCTCTCCGGGGTTAGCCAGCCCGCACGCTCGCGGAGCCCCCGGCTGTGCCCCTGCCCCCCCCCCCAAAGGACTGCTCGGCAGCCAGGAGATGCTCTCCACTCCAACCTCCCCCCCAGCAAGCCTGGCAAAGAGCTAACAGGGTATTGGGGTCACTTATACCCTCTGCAGCCCGGGGGTGACGTTTGGCAGCAGCGGTGTCCCCTCCTGCAAACCCACAGGCATGTGCCTGCCAAGAGGCATCGCCCGAAGGCAAATGGGGAATTAAACATGCGCCGCTGACCCCGGCCCCAAAAGCGCACGCACAATGGCACACGGCAGTTTATTTTTTTTTTGCCTCTCCCTCTCTGTGCTGTGAGACTTCCCAGTCCCGCAGTACCCGGGGGCTTCCCCGCTGTACTCAGGGTGGGGGGAATTAGCCCCACTCCTGACCCTATTGCTATGTTAGTTCCCTCAATTGCAGCCCTGCCCGTTAGAGGCATTCCCTATTCCCACTACTTTCACGGGCAGAGGGGCTATTGAGGAATGGGGACCGCATCCCAAATGCTGCCTAGACTGGGCAGCCAGTACCTTCTCTGCAATAGGGCTCTTTATGGGCGCTTGGCAGGGGGTCCATCCCAGAAACAGGATTTCAGAGGGCAGGTTGGTTCTCACATCTGGAGGCAGTTGCTTTGCAAGGAGGGTTTCTCTAAGGCAGGCTATAACCTGCTGGTAAGGGAATTTCTTAGGAAAGGGACCCAGACAGTTTCCCTTATCACAGCTTCTCACTCCTTTCTCATTTCCCCATCAGCTGCCTCTTGTTTCGACAAGGTCCTGTTAGAGCCCCGATGCTTCAAGCAGGCCCAGTTATAATGCAAGCTTCTGAATGGGGGAGGAACTTGAAAGCAAAGTTCTCCAGGGTTTCTCTTCTTAGAGCCAAGCAGCTGTATAATTCTGCATCTGAAAAGTCACCCCCCAGTTTTACAGCTCTTATCTCTTTGCACTTAAGCCACGAAGCTCTGTTTATTGGCTTGATTGGACTCCGAGCTCTCCAAAGCATGGAGTGTCTTCCTGCCTTTCAGCGCTAAGGTCTGTTCATTACAACAAAATATTCTCTGTGAGCCCTTCTAATTACACCTTACAGTACCCGTTCCTTCGTTACGGCCATGAGACACAGAAAAACCAGTGCTGGTGGCTGTGCAGGGGCAGAGGGGTTTGCTTTCCTCCTGCTCTCATCTAAGCTCACCCATGGCATCCACAGCTGAGCTAAGAAGTCGCACTTCTGAGCTCTACTTATTTCTTTTCCCGTAAGATAACCCCTCTCTGACCCAGGCTCGCTGCTGTATTTGTGCTAGGTCAAACCCTCAGGCCCCGCAAGCCATCCCTCCGTCCCCAGTGCCCAGGCTGGGGTTGGGGCCGGGGGAGAGGTGCCTTACCGAGCTCGGCGTCAAGCCCATATTTGCTTCAATGTACGTCTCTGTCTTTGGCTCCACTGCGAGTTCAGCTTCCAAGATCTTTTCCACGGGCATGTCCTCGTTGGCGCTACTTGTTGACTCCACCTCGTTCTCGTTGCGGTCCTTCCCCCGCTGCCTCTCCTCCTGGACGGCTGGAAGGGGACAGAGAAGGAACAGGGTCACTCTAGAGCTCCCCACCACGGTGTCACAGGCTGAGCTGGGATCACAAAGCTCCACGGAGCGACAGGCGTTACTTAGCCGTGAAAACCTACAGCATCCTCAGACCTGTAGGATCGCACAGACATCTGATGCTTTGTTCTCCCACCAGTGTGGTCAGTGGGTCTCGGGCTTGGATAGTCCGAGGGGGTACGAGGTTTTAGGGAAGCCGCCGAGCAGCCCTGGGCTGGGAGAGCTGCTCCGTGCGCGCTCCCGCTCAGACCTGGCCTCTGCTGGGAGACTCCCCCTTCTGCAGAGGGAGAAGTCCTGGAAGCAAAAAAGTTAAAGACAAATGATGAAAAGGCAAGGAAGCACCACGGCGAGTCACCACGGGAGAGGGAAACGGATGGGGGAAGTGATAGCATAAGGGAATCCTAAAGAAAAGAGATTATCGGTCAGTTTAAAGCGTAAGTCCAGAGTTCAACGATCTTCTGAGCCTGTTAGTGCCGAGTTTCCGTGGAGGTCATGTCATGCATCTCGCTCCCTGGTCCAGCAGTGATGCTAATGGCTGCCGCGAGGCTCGGTGGCAGCACGGTGCCAGCGTGGGACAGGAGGTGGGGGCAGGGATCAGCCGCAGGCGCCCTACGCAAACCCCCGCCCCGTCTTTGTCTCTGGGCAACCTCTAAACAGACAGGAGAGACCTGTCCCAAATCCTGTGCGGTAGGAGGAATCTAGCCAGAAGCATGTCACATGCTGACGAGTTAATGTCTGAACAGCACAGAGATGAAAAACACTTATTAGATGCTACTAACATCATTATTAATGGTCTCCCTTCGAAACCAGCACACGCGCTTTCCCTAAACCTGGAAAGTAGCTTCATGCAGACAGTTACACCAGTAACTATCTCCTTCTCAATCACCACGTTGCATACCCTAAATCACGCACTTCTCCACACACCGTTGTTTCCCACAGTACGTTTTAGCCTGGTTTCACTGAGAACAGCCCGAGCAACGGGAGATTCCACCACTGGTCATGAAACACAACTCCCTGAACCGATCCAGCTCTTTGCTGAGGACCGAACGAGGCATTCAGTAATGCAAAAAGCCTCCTACTTATTGACGTTTATCCTGACGCTTCACCTCCCCGCTGAATCTGAAGCTGGTTTTGTGATGTTAAGAGAAAGCAGCAGGGGCACAGGCGTTGCGCTAAGGAAATCAGAGCTGCCTGTAACACAATAAGGCTCTTGAGGCAATCAGTGGGACCAGCTCTACGCCAAGTGCAAAAATAAAACCTAGAATATAAAACGTATTTCTTAAAAAGCAGGAAATTAAGACACGTGCTAAAACAGTCCTGTACGGAGGTTGATCCCATCCACCCCAGCGCGCAAAAGCCTGGGGCCGACTTCCAGCGCTCGCCCTCCCCTCCCGCCGCAGCCGCCGGCGCAGCGCTGCCGTTCGCTGCACGTCAGCAGCGCTCACGCTCCTTCCATGCGAAAGCTGTTATGCAAAAAAGCGTAGAGGGTTATTTTTTGCAAACAGCTCTCAAGTTTACGGGCTGCAGAGGCTCCCGAAGGCCCACGCAGCTTTTTCTGCTCGGTCTGCCAGAGCCAGGTAAGCTGCTGCCGTCAGAGCTCAGATTTGTGTCGTGGCTTTTGTCCGTCTGGCTCTCGTCTGGCACGGATTCTTCTCTTCGCTTTTTTCAGGCCAACATAAAATCCTGCTTAAATTTCTCCCCCCCCACCCCTACTCCTGTTTTCTCCATCATCAAAAGGCTAGAAATTTTTGCTTAATGCCAACCCTTCCTCAACAGCACAGATGCAGCGAAACTCCTCTGGGCACATTAGAAGAGATAAAACACCTACTAAATAACAGAAAAGCCTAAGAGAAAGGCAAAACCTCAACACATGGGATTTTATAAAATGACTTAAATGCCAAAGACCTGATGCACAGCCGCAGCAGGTCTCAAGGATAAAGGTGCAAAGCGTGGTTCCTCGCTCTGCGATCAACCGCCTCCACTGCTGGGGAGGGGTGTTAGTCCAAAAAACACGTCCTGTTGCTCAGCCGTCAGCGACTTCGCTGGACACTGGGATCTGTGGGAAGGCGCTGCAGAGGTCTGGGGAGACAGTGGCTGCTTCAAGCCTTAAATCTGCAAATCTCAACCCCATCAAAACCAACAGCCACGTTCTTGGAGGTGAAGAACCACGTACACCTGGAGGGTTATAGGAGGGCGAGTCCCACAGGTCACCACGACAGCATTTGCTAGTGATTAGGCTGAATCCAGCCGATGGAAACAATAGATGGAAGAGACGGATGGAAAGAGATTATACATATAAGTCGTTATTTTTATTGACCCATGCTTTGAGCTGCTACACCAGCGAGTCGGTGCTGCTGCTCGCGGCGGAGCCGGTCGGGGGAAAGCTGACTCATCCCCGCCTGCTCAGCCCCACGCGGAATCCCCACGCTCGCCCCTGCCCAGCCCGGCTGCCGCCAGCAGTGACGCTCCAGGCAGAGCAGATGGCGTATTCGCACCGACTATCTCAGCTCCAAAGATAAACCAAGCCTTTGCCAGGGAGAGCGTTACTTCCTCTGCTACCCCCGTGTTTCCAAGACCAGAGAGACCTCTCCAAAGCCAGGACAAGCCTGGCATCACTCGGCAATCCCCCCTCAGAGTGGATGATCTCCATCCATCTCCTGCCCCTGGCTCTCTGGGCTGCGGGAAAGCAGTGCTCGTTTCCCAACGCTGCGCTCAGAGATGCCGTTATCCTCCCTTCCCCCTAAGAAGCAGCTTCATGCGCAGGTCTTCACCGAGGTGTGCATCTGCAGGACGAGGTGACTCTACTACCTGAAGTTCGGTCGCTGCTTGCTCGCAGGACCCACGTTACCGGGCGGTTATGAACTTGACCTGTTCCTCACTCGGAAACGACGCAGGACGCCTGGTTGTTGGACGTCGCTTTCGGGGCTGCCTGAGAGGCAGCGACTCCTTAGATGTTAAGACTCAGTTGTAGGTGTTATTTTTTCTCCCTGTGGGGCAGCTCGAGGAATGATGTGGGAACTGCTTCACTCTTCATGGGAGCAGAAGGTTCACTCCTGCAACTGCTCTGTGCCTGGCCCTGGGGTACACTTCCCAGGGCACACATGAGCTCCTCTCCGATCGGCATCTTACGGTCACCTCGTTCTTCCAGGCGTGGCACTCCCAAAATCCCTCTTCAGCATCCAGAGGTTGAATTAATTTCAAACCTGGTGTTTCCACTTTCCCAGTTTCAGATTCTCCCTGAAGCATCGTACAGCTCCAAGGGCTGGAAAGCCCAACACGCCGTCCCGAAAGGCGCAGGGGTTTGCAGATGCATTCAAGACTCTTGTACTCTGTGGGTTCCAAGACTTGGACTTCCCTACAGATGCAGCCATCCTTGCAGCCTGTCCTTCAGAAGCTCAGCAGAGCTGAGAGGACATCCAAGGCGCAAGGAGCAAGCAAAAGTATCGAAGAGCTGCCAGTCATACCGCTGCTTAGCAGAGTCCTCCACGTCTCTGATCTCCACTGCCATAAACCCAGCGGCAGATGTCTGCAATCTACTGCAATCAGTGTTTCCCCAGACCTGCTGAGCACCTGACAAGCTGGTGTTCCTTCTTAGTGGAGATGCTGAGGGACACTTCGCCATTTCAGAAAAGAATGGGGCCCGTGTTTCTTGAGATGTAGGAAAAAATAGCAGGTGGGGTAGGGGGAAGGAAAGAAGAAGCAAGTGTTCAAGCAAATCGGCTTTTCTTTAAAAAAAAAAATAATCATGAAATATGGGATGTTTGTGTGAAGGAAAATCTTCAGTAGTAAGGAGACCCCTCACCATAAAGACCTAGGACCTCACCTCTGGAGTGCACTCCCCACTCCCACTGGGAATTAGTCAAATAAACCATGGTGGAGATGACAAAAATACATTTTTTCCAATGGATTTGGTTTGGGACCTGAGTTTCTTTGTGGCTTTGTTTTTTATTTATCTTTTTAAAAAAAAAGAGAAATGCAAACATGGCAGCTGCACGGCAGCTTGTCTGGTAATATTGAAATGGGAATACCTTGTTCTTCTCGGCTTCCCAGAAGTCTTGTGGGCCGGGATGGATGGTGCTCCATCCCTGTAACACAGTAAAGTTTAGAAACAAAGATCATTATATCATTTGGTTCTTGTTGCTTCTGCTGGATCTTTCTCTTCCTTTCATGCATGTTGTAAACTCACAGGCTAAGGACAAAAAAAGCCCTGAGGGGTTCTGCGACCGGCTCCTCCAACCCAAATTCTCCCCTGTGGCAGAATCAATGCACATTTACGAAAAAAGAAATATTCTCAGCTCTAGAGAAGCCACAAGATGCTTCTCCCTCCTGTCTCACAAGTGATGCTTTGCGGGATTAGCAAGGACACAGCTCCCCTGAACTGCCCGCTTCTGCTGCTGGCTCGCTCATCACCGATGCCCGCTCTGCACTGTGCCCTTCTGCTGAGCTGGGTGGGTCAGGGGACATCCAACTTCTGCCCAAGAAGACCTTGGGAAGAGGATTAAACTACAGAGTGGTAACAACGCACTTGATGGCGTGACCTGCAGGGACCTTTCCAAACCTCAGCTGGGCTTTCTTGCTCTTCCTGCAATAAGAGGGTGATAACGAGGTGACGGGCTGCCGCTCACCAGGAGGAGGGAAGGGCTGGCAAAGGCTCTGCAAGACCAGCGTGACCCTCCCGTCTGCCATCGCACTCAATTACTGCCTCAGCAGATGGGCTCGCCTGAACAAACTCCAGGGCTTGTCTGGGATGGATGTGGGGAAGCCATCGAGAGGAGCCCTTGTCCGTGTCCTTCCACCAGGCTGCAGTCCAAGGAGATCCAGTCTTAGGACCGCGCTTTTCCCAACGACGCTGATTTTTCCGGTCATGAGGGTGGCACAGCATTTGATCAATGGTGCGGGTCTGTTCATCCTAAATGCAGGAGGCGAGCCAGGCACATTGTTTGTGGCAACCCAGAAAACACTCTCCCGCGAGGCAAAGCCGTCCCAAGCTGTCGTTACACCAGCCGGGTCGTTACACCGGTCTGCCGCGCCGGGTTTTCAGAGATGAGCTTCCGCACGCTCTCCTCTGCGTTGGTGGCTGTGCCAAGGCTTTTCTTTTTCTTCAAGGAGACTCGTATGGTTGAGAGGTTTTCTAGTCTGATTTTCTTAACATAAGGGAAGCATTTAAACCTTGCAGTCCGCTTGAGGAGAAAAAAAGATGTTGGAGTCGAAGAGCTCTGAGAGGCAGCCCCACCTCCTCCAGCTATGTCTCAGCTGAGCCAAGGACAGAAGCCTGTGTTTTCCATGGCACCTGATGAAGAGGCTCTCATGTCATTCTGCTTGATTTGGCCTGTGCTCGCCTACGGCCGCTTGCTGTCATTTTTCATCTCGAGCTTCTCCAGCCCATCTGCACATCCCCAGGCCATGGTACAGCAAGATACAAAGCCCCATGTGTCAAGACCACTTCTTGGTGACCTCTCTCTGTTTAAGAACCAAAACGTCTCGTCCCATAGCTTGCGACCTGCCTGGGTTTGAGGGCTGATGCGCAAAAATGCCAGATTCATCCTCTGCTGGTGTGCAGGTACCTTGCACAGTGTTACCCAGGTAACACTGGGTACCTTGCTCTCGGTGCAGCATCTGACGGCCACATAAGTGGACTGGAGTCCACTGCAAGTGAGCAACCAACCCAGCTCAGGTGCCCAAACCAACCAGGGTGGGTGGCTACGGCTGAGTGATGAACTTTTCAGCTGCTGGAGAACAACAAGCTGCTCGCTGAGGCTCTGGGGAGGACTTGGAGGACACCACTGAGAAGCCACTGTAGCATCCCCGACTCCTGCCACTTCATCACAAGCCTTGTGATCAACGTCGCGAAGTCCTGGCTCTTTGAACCACATGAACCCGCCCTGAATCCCAATCCTCCGGCCAAAGTTTTCTTTCCTTCTTAAGCCTTGGGCTTGCGGAGAGAAACCTGATGCTGTGATCTGCAGACTAATTATATTTAAAGAAAAAAAGACAGACATCAAGTGCATGCTCTGTTTTCAAAGCCCGGTCCTAGATGCAAGGCGGGTGCTCGCAGCCGCGTCCCCCACGCCGTGGGCACGGCCACCCGCCACGGGCACAGCCACGCTCGGCGGGCACCGGGCACCGCGCTGTTGTGCCGGAGGAATGTTAACGAGGAGAGGAAGAGGCACAAAAGGGACAGAATTTTCCACCGAGGCAGAGGATTTTCTGAGCCCCCCCGCCGTGGGTAGGAGCATCGCAGGCTTGTTTGTTTGCTTGGAGAGAGCTGGAGGCGACGGTGGCTCCTAATTACCACTTACCCAGCGTTAATACAGATGAGCGCTTGTTTCCGAGAGGAAAATCCATCCTTCCAAGAACAATAGCACGGATGACTGGCTGGGGTTTGTTTCTTTTCATGGGGGAGGAAGTGGAAGGATAGTTCACTCCCACCGAAAATGGACTGAATGGGGTTTTCTCTGGGGGAGGGACCCAGCGCCCGGAGTCCCTGGGCATAGAATCATAGAATTGTCTAGGTTGGAAGAGACCCTTGGGATCATCGAGTCCAACCATCTACCCTACTCTACAAAGTTCTCCCCTACACCATATCCCCCAACACCGCATCTAAACGGCTCTTAAACACATCCCGGGATGGTGACTCAACCACCTCCCTGGGCAGCCTGTTCCAATGCCCGACCACTCTTTCTGTGAAAAATTCTTTCCTAATGTTCAGTCTAAAACACGACATGGGGAGCCCGGCACCGCGGGGGGCAGGCACCGATGCTCAGCCTGGTTCTTGTGCAGTGCGAAAGCCATGGGTGAACAGAAGATGCATTTTTTGGCCTTGGCTCTTCCACGTTCACCTTCTCACTCTCTGATCTTCTCCCGCCTTCAATCCCTTTGTTCCCTGCCGTTCCCCGACAGACGCGGGGATCCGCAAAGGCAAACAGCGATGACGATGCTTTCCAGACCGCTTCAACCTGGATGTATTTTGGGGACGTGCCCCTGCATCGCCAGGGCACACCACCCTCCTCCTGGAGAACCCAGAGGGTCCGGTGGCCTCCAAGACCCAAACCCGCTCAGTCTCCTCTTAGCCTACGAGTGGGTGGCTGCTTTATTTATGAAGTGCTGGGTGGAGGGTTATTGGGGATTTCCGTTTCACTAACGGTGGAATTTATTAGGCTCTGCTGCCTTTTTATGATGCTACATCTTAGCGGTGTATCATTGGCATCTTGAAGCGCTTATGCCTGAGGTACCTGTTTATATCGAAAATGCCACGACAGCTGAGGAAACTAATTCAGACAGTGTTTCTTCTCTTTTGCTTTTGTGTGCCTCCTTTTTTTTTCCCCCTGAAGATGCAGCTTTCTACTCCTTCAAACAACCTCAAAAGCTGAGATATAAGAAATAAATAGTGGCATTTTCTCCAGCATTCTCAGTTGAATGCTGCGTTTTTTAAAGGCAAAATACTGCTGTGATGATAAAAAAATGTAACTTCAGTGAAATGGAGTGTTAAAAAGTGGATTGAAACCTTTGCATGTTGTCAATCCACATGGGGAATGGCTCTGGAAACCAACAGCAAAAATCGCTAGCTTGCTTCGCTCTCAAAAGCCGGACACTGCGAAGTGTAAGCAACACTGCTAAAGCAATGAGAGGAAATCATCCCCCAAACTCTTTTTCTCAACCTAAGAGTATCCTTAAAAACAGAAAACAAATCCAGCATCATTTAACCAGCTGGTTTAAAGAGCAGCACTTTAAAAGGATATAAGAAACAAGCTCATTAAGCTGAAAGACATTTTCCATTCCAAAATTATTACTAAAAATAACCATGCTCTTGAACTCTGCCCCTTCGCTGGGGTATGGCCACTTGCCTGCTTCTACATTCACTCAGATAGCGAGTTGCAGACCTGAATTTCTGCTCCTTTTCCCAGAATCCTCTTGCTCCTGTGGGTCCCGAGGGATGCTCCAGGAGCTGGGATGGCCCCGGGAGGCGCCGGGAGCTGCAGAGCCGTGGCGGGGGGACCAGGCAGAGCTCGACCACTGCTGTCTTACCGCTCGGCTCCAAGTCACTCCGGGTTAAAACATGGGGAAACTTGGGTCCCTCCGCACAAAGTGATTTATCTGAGCAGCTCCCTGGAGACGTGTGGAGGTCTCCGAGCTGCAGACTGGAGTTGCTCCATTCAAGGCTGCAAGTCAAACCCCTCCTCGGTTAAATCCCTGAGCTCGACGGCGGCGCGCGCCGGAGGGGGAAAACCAACCCGCAAACACAGGGGAAAAGGAAGAATTATCTCAGGCTGTGAAGTTTAATGAAGTCTTGAAGTCAGAGATCAGGCATGCAACTGGACAGAAGATGTCCTGGATCCTCAGAGCACGATTCTCTGGGGCAGCTGATGGAGGCAAGCTGCAGTTGCGCCATACCCAGGCCACCGCCGTCACGGTATCTGCACCTGGATTTAGGAACGATCTTGGGGGCCAGTTATGCAGCCTGAGCCGCAGTCGCTGGGGGAGGACAGCCTTCTGGTCTCCAGATGGGCTACGAGCTTCCCGGCAGAGATGCATCAACACCCTTTTTACCCGGTCAGTGCTCCACAGCGCGCTCGGGCTGCCGGCTTCAGCTCCGCAAGCGGTAGTCCCCAGTTAACAAACTGGGCAGCCCAGCAGGTCCAACGGAGACAGTCCGGCTCGCGCCAGGAGCTGCTCATGTCCGGAGGCAACGCCGGGGGAAGGAGAGGCAGGAGACGGAGCGGGGCCGGGCTGCGCCGGTTCCCAACGTCTGCTCCCTGTGAGCCGTCCAAGGGCGGCCGGCGGGAGCATGAGAAAGGGCTCCTCGCTGGTATTTCCTGCTCGCTGTGCGATCCGGCGGCGCTGCCAGCAGCGGTGGGGCCGGGACCTGGTCACACGAGACAGCGACAGGCTGCAACGCGAGGCCGGGGAGTTTGTAGTCTGCCATGACCCCCTTCACCTCTGAAGTTAACCCCAGCTAACGGCATCGCACGCGAGGCGCCCTTGTCCCAAGACCCTGGGTGTTTACTCCCACCTTTTCACAAGACCTCTGCCTCCCTAACTCAAAGGCAGTTTCCACTTTTCCCCTTTAAAAATATAAGGCTGCCGATACACAGACACCTTAGACCCTAATGAGTAACAGATCAAGCAGAGGGAGTTACGCCGCTGGATGCAAACAGGCACCCCCACAACAATAACCCCTGCATTAGTCAAGATCCCCGATGGTAATCTTAATTTTGTTGACCATCCAGTATTTAGCGGGAGACAGAGTACAAAAACCAAAGCCTCACACAGCTGGCGGTAATTCATAGGGGAAAAATGCTCCCAGTAGCTTATTTATTATAGCTGCAATACCTCAGGGTCCATGAGGCTCATTCAGCATGAAGAGGGCACCAGGATCTATCTTAGATGTTTTTAACAGGGAGCAGCAAGAAGAGATGCACGCACCATAGAATCATCGAATCAATCACAGAATCTCAGAATAACAGAATCATAGAATCATAGAATGGTTTGGATGGGAAAGGACCTTAAAGATCATCTTGTTCCAACCCCTCTGCCATGGGCAGGGACACCTTCCACTAGACCAGACTGCTAAAAGCCCCATCACCTGGCCTTGGACACCAGAAGGAGTCTTCTTCTGCAGGATTTCACCCCTTTAAGCCAAGATCCCCGAGACCTGATTGCAAAAGCAAAGCCTTGTAGCCCTGAAGCAATCTCCCGTCCTTCCAGCAGTACCCCGCAGCCACCCCTGCCTCCCTCCTCTGCGGGCACACTGCCTCCTCTGCCCCGGCCAGGCTCCTTCCCAGAGCACGTGGTCAAGGTCCATCCCTCCCGCTCTGCTCTTGGCATGTTCACCTGAAGAGCCTCCAGGTGTTGGGATCAAACCCTTCCAGAGCTCCATCAGCTGCCCAAGAGGTCCCACTGATTTGAGTCCTTGAAGCCAGCTTCTTAGCTACGCAAGAGATGCTTTCCTTTCACCTTTCTGGCACAGGGTTTTGGGTACAAACGTGACCCTCAACCCTCTTCCCAGCCCCCCTCTGCAGCACTGCTCCCCACCATGCAGGATGCCTTATTCTCTCACCAGAGCACTTAGTTTAGAAGGTTTTACTGTACTTCCATGACATACAAATGCCTTTGGGCTACAGGAGAGAGACTTCCCCAGCATGAATCTGCTATGCATTTATGTAGCTATAAATTAGGTCTCCAGAGCAAGGTATATTTTAGGGAAGTGAAGCCCATTACCCTGGCTCTGTTACTTAGAAGATGCAACAGTTTACACCAGAGGATAAAAAGCCAGCTACGTTGTAAGTGAGTATTTAGGCAAAAGGAATTAACAATGCAGGATTTAGCCCAAAACTTGCCCAAAACAGAGGTGGTGTGGAGGCAGCGCGACTGGTGGAAAGCCAAGGACAAAGCTCCTGGCTGGCAAAATGGATGGGCAGCAGCAGTGAGCTGGGATGGATGCGATGGGAAGGAGACCTTTTTTTGACAAAGCAGGTGGATATCACATGTGAAACTCAAGAGCTGCTCAAAATCAAAGCTTAGGGAGATCCAGCTTCTCACTTTCAGGTCTAGGACAACACTAGGACATCTCCAAACCTCCCATGAGACACTGTGAATTTTTAGGTTTATAACAAGAGAGAGCTTTATCTGGGGACCGGGGTAGTTATTCTACCCTTCCCTACATGGGGATTATACCCCAAACATCTACTGACTGCCGATGCACCGGCTTTCTGCCCTTCTCTGAAGCTCTCCACGCCACGCCAGCAACAGAAGATCAGCCAGCACCGCCTGAGTACACTTTGCGAGTTACGAAGATCCCATCTGTCACACTTTTAAATAATTGGCTGATCGTTATGAATTCATTTGGTATTCATTGTCATAATGTTAATCAAGATGAATTAATAGAGTCCTTATACTGTGCGCCCTCCCTGGGGAATTCCACCACCATTTAGAAATTAATTAATGGACCTATAATCTTAGTGGTGCTGCCCATGCAATCACCGTTAACGGTAGGCACGAAGCAGGTACCCGATCACAGGATGTCAGTGCAGGCTACAGCGTTGAAAGCATTACTGCTGATGGGCCCTTCCCTGCAGACCTTGGCCGAGGTGTTCTAGGGGTCTGAAAGGAAAGCAGGTCTCCAGGTGCCGGGGCAAGGCTCCGGAGGCAATGCCAGGGTAATGGGATGCTCCCATGTCTATCTATCTACACTTGCATTTCTCCCCTGAGAAGCAAGTGACGCTGCTGCTGAGCACACAGGAGACTTCTTGGCTTTATTTTAGTCACCCCAGTCTCCTGTGGTTGGAGATTAGACTTTCCTCCCTCCATTTCATCCTCCTGCCACACATCTCCCGCGGGATCCAGCGCACTCCATGGCTCTGCCCACCTGCAGAGCAGCCAGGACAATGCCAGCCCCGCGCACGAAGCACCGCGCCTGCACCGCACCCCTCATCTTCAGAGGCATTTTCTGAATGTCTCAATCACTCCGTTTAAGACGAGAGGTTTTCTCTTTCCCACCAAGCTGGAAATGATGCAAACAGGACAAGAAAGACAGGAGCGAGGAAAGGGCAGAGAGTGAGGAGTTGGGAGACCTTGCAACTGCTCCACGGTGATGGCTTCATCACAGAGAAACCCTCTATCAAACACGTATTGTTTTGGGCGAGCGTGGGGAAGGGGCCATGAGCAGCCCAAGCTCTGCCCGGTGGATCTCCTTGGAGGTTCCAGCTGTGCATTGTGTTTCTATCCAAAGCAACACATTATCAGCTCTTCCACTCCTTCCAACCACGTGCTCTTTCCAACTGGGTTTCTGCCTACAGCCACAGTTGGCAGAGCCACTGCCTCTCCTGCAACGCATACCTGCTTGGGCCAGAAGACTGCGTTTCTGAGCACCAAAGGATTAAGCTCTGCAGGGCTGGAGAGGTCCCCTGGGCGCCTCCCAGCCCGCTGCAATCCCCCCACACCTCGGAGCAGAGACGGCGTGTCGTGGGTCCTTAGGTAACCCCATAAATCGAGCGTGGCAGGGTCTGCTCAACACTCGGCGCAGCTCCGGCGCTGCCCTGTTTAATCAAAGCTCCAGACAAGACTAAGTGCTCTTCAAAGAGACCCGGGCTGGAGCGCTGCTCGCAGCAACCGGAGCGACTCGGCAGAGGGATGGGTTCATCGGCCAGTCGGGGAGGCAAGTGTGGCTCTGAAGATGTAAGGGGAGAAGGCAGCAGAGAACCGAGCAGCACCACGGGGTCATTTTCCCACCACGGCCGGCAAAAGCCTGTTCTGCCGGCGGTTTAAAACAGATGCCGTCAGCATTTAAAAAGAGCGTTTAAAAGAGGTGCTGCCAGGGAGTTTTAGATCCTAAATTTAAATTCTAGTAAGGGGAGGGATATCTTTTTACGAGACTGAATTTCTTTTTTTTTCTCCCAATGAGGAAAATACCCATTATTGCTACTGCTAGGGAACGCTACCGAGTCAGAGCAGCCGGCGCTCAGCACTGATGCCCAAGCAGTGGATTCTGATGAGAAGGATGTTAATTCCCCGAGTGTCCCTGCCCGTCCTGAGCGAGGTGTGCACTACGAACGGCACGCAGCTGGGACACGCACAGGAGCCTCTCACCGCCCCGGCAGCACGGCGATCAGTAACCAGCAGATTAAACATCATAGAATCATAGAATCGCTGAGGTTGGAAGGGACCTTTAAGATCACCAAGTCCAACCATCAACTTAACCTGACAAAACCACTTCTAAACCATGTCTACCCTTTTTTTAAACACCTCCAGGGATGGCGAATCCACCCCCTCCCTGGGCAGCCCGTTCCAATGTTTGATAACCCTTTCCGTGAAAAATTTTTTTCCTAATATCCAATCCAAACCTCGCCTGGCATAACTCAAACCCATTTCCTCTCATCCTATCACTTGTCATCATCCTTATCTTGCCAACGTCCCCTAATCAGCACGGGTTCTCCAGGATGCGACATCCCACGTTGCACAGAGAAAGAAGGGCTGAGCCAAGTGGCAGCATCTGTCGCCCAAAACACGCTCAGCCCCGATGGCTTTCGCCCCTCTGTTTGACGGGGCTCCCCAGGGAAGGGGAAGAGCTCGGTGTGTTTGCCATCGCTGCTCCCAACACACACGGCAGCCGGTGCAAAACCAGGAGTGCAAATTCCCATCTGGCAGCTGCCTTCGCTGCCCACTGCTCCCCGGTGCCTGTGGGCGCTGGCTCCTTTACTAACACCCATCCGTCTGGCATCCATCTGGGTACCACTCCGGGACTTACCGCTGTTTTGGATGCGGTGGCTGTGGCGCGAAAGCAAAACGTAAATGAGAGCCGTGCGTTTGAGGCGCCCCGGCACAGGCGGCCCTCGGCGAGGCTCGTGCTGGCCCCGGTGCACGCGGTGCTGCCACGTTGCCAAGGGGCAGGAGCCTGGCCGAGCCTCCGAACGAAGGGCAGGGCCCC
>NW_009650103.1:1661571-1664786 GCF_000708025.1 Charadrius vociferus | reverse complement strand
GCGCTGGCGATTGTCGATCAAGTAGTCCTTGTTGTCGCGGCAGGTGTAGGTGAGGTCTTTCCGCACCGTACGCTTGAAGAAGCCTTTGCAGCCCTCGCAGCTGTAAACCCCGTAATGTTTACCTGTTGGGGGGCGGATGCGACTCGGGTTAAAAGGACCCACGAGTGTCCCGGGTGCCCCCAGATCCCCTCTTTGCCCTCCCTCTTCCCAGCGCATCTCCCAGCCGCGTCTGCGGGAAGCCGAGGTTTCCCGGAGTGGTGACCAGGAGCTGAAGAGCACTGGTCTTGGCTTGACTTCCATAAAACCGGGATGCCCTCCGTGGGCTACAACCTGCTTTATACCCAGGAAAAGCCCTGGCCATTTCTTAGCCGTACACCAGGGGAGAGGCAGCAGCAAAACAGGGGGTGCCTCCCTGTGCTCCCCCCGGCGACGTGGCTGGACTCCCCACGCCAGACACGTGCCCCAGTCTGCTCTGCACCACGCTCTGCACCTCCTCTTCCAGCCCTGGAGCCCGGCAGGCACAGGAGGTGTCCCTAAGGACCTCACAAACTAGGCGACCAGAGCAGAGAGCTTTTAAAACAGCGTTAAGAATAAAGGGAATTAGCACATCTTTATCTCCCAGGAGTGGAGAGACTCTATGTGAAGCACACCTTTTTATCTGGCGCTATGTGACAAGACCGCTACAGATCAAAGGATGGGTAGCAAGAGGGACGCTCACTAATGCCCTGTCTTCAGAGGGGCTGCGCTGCTCAGGGCTGAGGACATACCACCATCGCTAAGCAGAGACCTGGGGTCTCCTGGCTCGGGTCAGAGCCTGCCCCAGCCCAGACGAGCTGGGGGAGGTTGGTCAATAGGGACTTTTTGACCCCACCTCTGATGGCACAGGCGGCTCCTCTCCTGATGGAGAGCCCCAACCTGCGGCCGCCGTGCTGCGGGGAGCCGGGGAGCCATGCAAACCCTCGCCACGCTCTCCCAGGGCATCCACACGCCGCCGTCAGCCCCTCGCGGGAGCAGGCACCAGCCTTACCTGAAGATCTGTCCCCGCAGATGGCACATATGTGCTTGGTGAAGGAGGCCATCGTTCCTGAGGGATGTGCTGGCACTTTGAGGACTCCATTGAGCCCCAGGGGTGGCTTAATGTCCTCTGAGCTGCTGACGGGGTTCATGGGCGAGTTGAGCTGTCGAGAGAGAAGCACAGCGCTCAGCGGGGAGCCCGGGTGTGCGGGGCTGAGCCAGCTCCACGGCAGGGCTTGCCCGTGCGCTCGGACGTGGGGCAGGAGAGCCAGGCAGGGTGGCATTTCAAGCAGGGAAAAAGCTTCCAACGGGGACATGCACTGCTTAAAAAACCCACCCACGAAGCTGGAGGATCTGGGCGCACGTGTCCAGAGACCAAAGGCACAAGCGCTCATCTGCTGCCCTGGCACAAAAGCCGGTGCGGCTCTGAGCCGGCAGCAGGATGCTATCGGGTCTCACTGCTGGCACCGGGGCGGAAGGAGCGGGGACACGGCCGGTCCCCCGTGCAGGACCAGGAGCCACGCAGGGCTGACACCACCCATCCCACGAAGGATGCTCCTGCACGATTTAAGGAGAAGGCGAGTTCCTCCTGCGTCGCCAGACCCCCACCCACGGCGCGGCCCCGGCACAGCCACCAGGGCTTCACACCGCCTCGGCACGCAGAGCAGGGCAGACGATTTGCAGGGATGGTTTGTGGGAGAGCTGCTGGCTGGGAGCGAGCGCTTGCAGGGATGATGAAGGCCAGGACACTCGCGCTTTAGCTCTGCAATTTATAGATATCCTCTTAGTATTATCTCTCCAAAGGAAAGCTTCACAGCAAATAAATAGATCCCAGATGCAGCGGGGTCTGGTTTTCCAGAGCTGGCTTGGGTGGGACACTTCTCTGCAACTTCCAGCTTGGCGGCAGCCTCTCCACACACCCGCTCCTTCCCTCCCCGCTCAGCTCAGTTCCCCCACAGTCGGTGGACAAAGCAAAGAGGATGAGAGGAAACAGCCTCAAGTTGCGCCAGGGGAGGTTTAGGTTGGCTATTAGGAAAAATTTCTTCACCAAAAGGGTTATCAACCGTTGGCACAGGCTGCCCAGGGAAGGGGTGGAATCGCCACCCCTGGAGGGATTTAAAAGATGGGCAGATGCGGTGCTGCGGGACGTGGTTTAGTGGTGGGTTTGGCAGTGTTAGGTTGATGGTTGGACTCGATGATCTTAAAGGCCCCTTCCAACCCAGACAATTCTACAGTTCTGTGATTCTGTGAATCAGAGAATGGAAGCTGGGTGCTGGCATGGCCCTACGGCGCTCGTATTGAGTGAGGGATTCCTGGGCTGACTCCCACGTTGCCCCGTGCAGCAGGGCAGGACTGTCATCCCCCCGGGATACAAAGAGAAACTGAGGCACGGAGATGTAAGACCAACCCATCTTGATAAGGGCGACAAGCTCACAGCAAACCTGCCCGGCCCAGGGGAGGTTCGAGGAGGTCTGGGGCTGGATGGGGGAGCCAGGCTGGGTCAGCTCGGGATGCAGCGCCGGCCAGGACCGCTGCGGCTGTGCTCCTGGGGACCAGCCTGCCAGGGACTGCCGCAGAGCCTCCATCCCTGCCAACTTCTAAATCCAGGTTGGATACGCAGGATTTGTGCTTTGGTTTGTTGTGTTTCTCTGCCCTAATAGAGATACTCAGCGATTGCACTTGTCACAAATTAATTCAGGGAAGTCCCAGGGCTTGTGATCTGTCAATTAGAGCAGCGCAGCCGTTCCTCTGGCTTTAAAGTCTCCAGGCTGGTGGGGAATATTTGGCAGGCAGATGACTAATAACCACAGAACAGAGCGGGGTAAACCCACCCTGGAGAAATGTGATGGATCTGCCTCCCTCTCCCGCCCTGCCTGTGCCAGCTGATGAATCAAAGGCAGCCGGGACCCGGTGCCGCCAAGGAACACACTCCTGGGTTTTAGCTGCTGTGACAGGGCACGGAGGGGAGGGATGAGCGGGTTCCCAGGCTGGAGCATCTCTCTTCGGGATCTGTGGGTCCCCAGGCACAGAGCCTCTCCCTGTGCTCCCCTGCGAGCAGGGGCTGCCGGCACTGCAGCCGCACATCCCTCCACGGCTTCAGGGTCACCGGCTCCAACAATTCCTCCCAGTGCGCTTTCTGGGAAGCGGAGCCACTTCCCAGGTGCAGCTGGCCGCGGCGGGTCCCGGCGCCCCAGGAACAC
>NW_009650103.1:1658088-1661227 GCF_000708025.1 Charadrius vociferus | reverse complement strand
CCCGCCGTACTGGCGGCCACCGAGCGAAACCGGCAGCACGTGCAGGCAGAGAGGAGGCAGAGGGGGAGGCAGCAGCCCCCCGCCTTGGCACAACACTTCTGCTCCAACCAGGACAACCCCGGCCCAGCAAGCAACTGGGGGATGAGAGAGGAACCAGTGCTTTGCTTCCCCCGTGATGCCGGGACTCCTCGGCTCCTCTCCCCTCTCTGTTCAGTTCATTGCACCGGGGACCGAACCCTGCCCCTTCTGGCAATCAGAGCTTTATTCCTCCTCCCATCCCAAAAAAATCCCCCAAACCAACCCCTTCTCCAGTCCCCCAGGCACCCTCACAAAGAGCATTGTGCAAAGGCAGAGAGCAGCTCTGGAAAAGCCTAATCCTGCGTCTGATCTCTCCCCGCTCGCCCCCGGGCGCCCCGAGCTGCTGCCAGCGATGCCGGGGGCGGCTGCTGGGGCGGCACAGCCCTGCGAACCGCGGGGAAAGTCCCTCCCTTTTAGCTCTTACTGAAAATCCTGCCTTTTATTTCTTTTTTTTTTTTCCTTTTTTTCTGTTTTCCCAGAATCTTTAGGTAAGAAGGTTTAAACCTGCCTTAAATCCCAGTAAGCAGCAGAGCTGCCGGGTCCTGCGTCCTGGTCCAACTGGGACTTCGCTCACCTCCATAAACTACCCCTGCTTTCAGCCGGCTCCTGCCCCACACATCTCGCCCGCTGCCCTGCTCGGCGCCAGCATCCCCTCCCCGAGGGGGTCTGGGGGCTCCCTGGGCGCTGGGACCCCGGGGAGAGGACGTCCTGCCTCGTGCCCTGATTTTGGGGCTGCGTTTGGAAGCCGTGCGAGGTCGCAGAAAGCGCACAGTGCTGGAGGGAGGGCACCGGGAGCACTTGGAGCATCCTCCGGCGCTGACACCAAGGGCTGCTGGCTCCTCGCCTCCACCGAACCAAGCGGGAAAGGGAAAGCACCCCGGTTTTTGGGAGCCGGCCGGCTCCTTCCCGCCCCGGTGCCGGCAGGAGCTGGGGTGGAGAGGACCCACTTTGCGGGACCCACCGCACCTCACGCGTCCCGTGCCCTTCTGCTCTGCTGGCTTTCCAGAGGCGACGAGGCATGGCCTGATGGCAAGTGGCATCTGCCATCTGATTCAAACCACCTTCCATCAGTGCCATCCCCGCCCGGCGACGGGGGCCGCACGCCTCATTACCCCCGGCGCTTCGCCGACCGGTGCAGCGGCACGGGGGGCTGCGCTCCCCTCCGAGCATCGGCCCTGCTGCCTGCCCGCACCCTCCTCCTCCTCCTCCTCCTCCTCCCGTGCTCCTCCGCGGGCCCAGGTAGGCGCCTCTGCCCGCTGCAGGGACGGGGACGGGGACAGGGACCTAATGCGCCCAGACAGGGAACAGATGGCAGGAGCCATTAGGCTGAAGACCTCCTAACTGTCACCTCTAGGAAAACCACTTAAGACAAGTCCCTGAGCAAAGGACGGGCGCTTTGCACCGCGCCGCGAGGGCTGGAGCTGCCGTGCTGCTAACTCCCTCCCCGGCACCATCTGACCACGCTCTCAATTCCCCTTTCTGCCCTGTGGCTGCATTTTATTTCGGTTCCTCTGGCTCCTCGGTCCCCAAAGCAAACCGCGCCTTATAATTGATGCTGGGGGTGCATCGCCCCTTCCCCGTTTCCTCCCCGCCTTGTGGCTCACCCCTGCGTTGCTTCACATCCCTCCTTCCCACTCCTTCCCCATCATTTTGGCGCTCTCGCTGCTAATTTTGCTCTGGCCGCCCCTTCCCAGACGCTGTTTCAGTTCCCCTTCCCTCGGCCACCGGATGGGAGGTGGCATGTCCACCCCACTCATCTCCCATGCCGGGCAGCGGGACCCAGCCGGACCCAGCCGCGCTGGGATGTGGGGTGCAGGTCCCCGCACATCTATAGGGGTCACGGGATGGATCCCGCATAGGAGAAGCCCATGAAAAGGCAAATAAAGCTGCCGCCTCTCCGGCCAGCACGGGGATGCTGAGTCCCGGGGAAGCTGCCCGGGTGTCCCTGGGGACGGGACTCAGCACAGCACAGCTCTCCCCAGCCCGGGGTAAAAAGACCTGTTATCGCTGGAAATAAATCAGGCCAATATTTAAAAATAAAGGTGCTGGCAGGTGCTTGACTCCCTGAGAGGGCCTGGAATAAATAAACCCGCAGCGAGTGGCAGGTGGCGGCCAATTCCTTAATCTGCCCTTTTACTAAACATATACCGTGCGAGCAGCCAGCAACAGGTGGCAGGGGCTGGCCAGCGTGCCCCGATCCTGCTATTTTTAAAAAGAGCTTATCTCCCCGTAGTTGGAGCCTTTTTTACATAATCTTCAGCCGGCGAACGCCACTCCTTCCCCTTTCCGGGAGAAAGGGGCAGAGGGCAGGGGACCCCTCGGTGCGTGCCGTGGGGACCGTGGGTTGGCCCCGGAGGGGATGTTCTGGGTCCCAGGGAAGGGATGAGACCTCTGGGGTGAGAAGCAGAGGGTGCAGACAGTCCGAGGGTGGCTCCAGCCCTTGCCACGGCTCCACCAGCCCCCAGGTGAAACAGGGGTAGTCACTGCTCCCCTCTCACCCCCAGCCTGGGGACTGGCAGGGCAGGACTGGAAGGGACAAGTGATGGGAGGTGATGGATGGTCACAGTCCGGCTGTGCTGGTCCCTCGTAGCCCACCCAGAACAGCCCCAGTGGTGGCTGCAGCTGCCCAGCTCTGGCCAGAAGAGCGGGATGCCTCCAGCATAGTTTCCCCCTTAGGCTTCTGCTTTTTGCCACCCTCGGGTGCCCGCCTGCGTTGCCGAGCCGGGTCTGGATTGGGAACCCACGGAGGCGGCTTCTCCCCAGCTAAACAGGCAGCAGCAACGTCCCCGTCACCTTCCCCTTACCTGCGGGCTGCTGGTGCCGAATCCCAGGCTGGGGGTGGAGGGGACGGACATCGAGTGTGGGCCCATGGGGGAGCTGATGACGGAGAACGGAGGTCCCATGCCGTTGATGGGCGAGCTCAGGGTGCTGATGGGCGAGTGGAGCTGGCCCGGGGAGCCCAGCGAGGAGCCGATGCCCGGCCCGATGGACGGGGGGAGAGATGGGGTGGCCATGGGCCCCCGGCTCGTGGGGGAGTTCCGGGAGGGGGAATTGCCTTGGT
>NW_009650103.1:1657528-1658061 GCF_000708025.1 Charadrius vociferus | reverse complement strand
CTGAGCAGCACCCCCCCGCTCCTCGCCCTGCCGAGGGGCTGCCTTTCAACCTGCCCCCGGAATTCCCAACTCATCCTCCATCTCTCAAAGTACCTACACAGACATTAAGACCGCCCAGAGCATTTCCACCCGCAGACCCAGTTGTGACTGTCCTCCTCCATCGCGCTCACCCGCTGTACCCCAACTCTGAACTCTGCTGCAGAGGCAGGAACGCTCCTCAGGCTGATGCGCCAGTAGCGACCCCACCATGAGAGCAGACAGATGCTCTCCGTGCTACGGGACGATTCAGATTTATCACAGCATCCCAGGGCCAAGCCACGCATGGGGAGCATGGAGGGGCAGCACCAGGACGCCGCGGTGGCGGCAGGGAGGGCAGTGTGGCGGCAAGAGCGTGGTTGTGCATCGCACGTGTGGTTTGCGTGTCCAGTCAGGACACGAGTGTGCAACGGAGAAGTTTGCATGTGTCGGCAAGGAGGAACGTGCCCGCCTGCCATGCGGGTACCGGGGGGCAGCTTTCCGCCGGCAGCCACGGG
>NW_009650103.1:1657255-1657483 GCF_000708025.1 Charadrius vociferus | reverse complement strand
CCCCCCAGTTCACACCAGCAAACACAGGCTCAGAGAGGGGGAGGCACCAGCATGGATGTTTGGCCAGGGGCTGTTCACAGGGGGATCTGGGAGCCACTGCTTTTGGCTGCAGGCCCCAAAGTTAACCAAATTCTGGGAAATATTGTCTTCAGTCACCTGTGGGGGGTCAGCTGTCTCCCCAGGATTTTGCAGCGACTAGCATACGAGCGTTACACAGTGGGAACCACG
>NW_009650103.1:1652641-1656606 GCF_000708025.1 Charadrius vociferus | reverse complement strand
AACCTCCCCCAGCATCCCACCACTGCCCCCAGCATCCCACCACTGCACCCAGACTCCCATCGCAGCACCCAGCATCCCACCGCTGCCCCCAGCATCCCACTGCTGCACCCCACACAGTCACACCTCCTGCCCTGGCACCTTCCCTCCAGCCGTGATGCGTTCAGCCCCATCCCTTCCTCGCGAGGGTGCTGGTGGGGCACAGAGACCCCCGAGTGCTTCCCCACGCAGAGCCATACCCACAGGCAGCCGTGCTGTCCCGGCACCCAGAGCCCCTGCGGCGCGTGTCCCCCCCGGGGCAGCCGTGCCACCCCCAGCACGCCCCCGATGCGCCCTCCCTGCCGTAGGCATAACAGGATTACAGACGCCGCGGGAGAGGCTCGCTCCCTGCAAGGATAATTCCTTCAACTCCCAGACGAGAGGCAGAAGCGGGATCCCCGGAGCTGGGGGGCAGAGGAGGGGAGGGAGCCTGGATGCAAAAATGGGGATTAAGCTCTAGGGGTGGGACGTTGCCAGCTCCCTCTGCACGGGTGTCCTGTCCCGTCTGGGAGAGGAGGAGGGGACACGTGCCCAGAACCTGTGCTCCAGCCCGGTGCCACTTGTCCATGCCAAAACAAGCCCTTGTGCCAGCCCCGCCGGCACCGCCGGCACCGGCAGGCGTCTCTGTGGCCGCGGCGGAGGCGAGCATCCCTGTCCCCGGGGGGCTGGCCTCGCATCGGCTCTCGAAGGATGTTGATATAAAACAACCGCCGGCCACCACGTCACCCGCGGTCGAGTGACGTGCGGGCGGCACAACAGGAACCCCGGGAAATTCCTCGAGGCTTCGGGGGTCTGCTCCTGGGGTTTAGCACAGCGGGACCGTGCTTCCCAGCTCTCTCTGCTTTTTGGTGTCTTTACTCAACTGGGAGGAGGAGGGGGGCTGGATGCTGCGATGCGCTGCGGGGAGCCGGGATGCGGGCTGTGCCCCCGCCGCCATCCCGCGTCCCAGGGGAAAGGGGGGAGCTCATTCCTCAGCAGCCGTGTGGGTGGGCACGGGGTCCCAGCCAGCCCTTCTCCGAAGGAGCCCCAGAAACATCGCCGTTAGCCAAGGCGATGGATGGAGACCTTCCAAGGATGCGCTGGATCCCCTGGCCAGGGGAAACAAGCACTTGACCTGCTGGCAAAGGGAAGGCAGCGAAGCACAGTCTTTTCCTTTTAAAAGATCCTGAGTATTTAAGGCAGGAGAGGTCACAGGCAGGTTACTGCTGACCGGCTGGTGACACAAGCACATCACAAAGCAAAGCACGTGGAGGGCCAGCACCTTTCCCAAAATACCCATCCCCTGGGTACCACGGGAGCTCCGCGTTCCTGGGCATCCTGCGCCCCCGAGGCGGCTCCCCTCACCCATCCTGTTTACAGGCTTTGCCTTCCCACCACGGTCCCCGGCACCCAGCGAGAATCGGGTGTGTGTGGTAGGGCTGGTCTGGAGAAAAGAATTCAGGCAACAGCAAGAAGAAAGGAAAGGAGGTGAGAAGAGGACTGACCTTGCATTGAAAAGACCCGCTGGGGAGAAGCGTGTGCAGGCAGGGACACGTTTGGTTGTGTTTTCACCCAAAACCCTTGGCCAAACACTCCGAAATGTGAACCAGACCTGAACTCCTTCAGAGTATCATGACTCAAAGCCCGGTTCAAAGCAAACCCTTGGACACCGGGATGTCTCCACTCCCCATCCAAACGTTTCCTCCTCCGCAGCCCAAAACACCGCTGCAAGAGCGGCACCAACGGGAAACGTTCACCTCCAACCGACCGGCAAATATGGAAAAGGGTTTGTTTTGGTTTTTTCATTCGCAAAACCAAGAGTCCACCTGAGGCAACTCAGCGCAGATGCTGCCAGCCCGCCCGGCTCCAGGGGGAATTCTCCCAGCCGGAAGATGTGTTTGGGGAAAATAATGACTCAGGGTGAAGAGATGGGGATCCAGAACGGGACATGAGAAGTCCACCCTCATCACAAGGATCCTATAGGACCTTGAATGCTAAAGGAGCGCAAGAAAAAAATGAATTTTAAAAGGAGAAAAAGCCTAGATTGAGGAAATATCCTCAATAAAAACAAACAGCCCCCCAAACTGATGGATACCACTGGGACCGCAGGAAACAGGCGAGGTATTCTCCCAAACGCATTTTGAGTTCAAGCTGTGTGAGACTATTCATTTTTCTTGCGTAGTTTTGCCATTTAAAGCTGTTGTGTGTGACTATCTCTTGACCAAAATAAACTCTGTGCCTGTTTCTAAATAATAAAAAAAAAAAATTAAAAAGAAAAAGTTCTCAAAGCATTTCCCCTCTTGCCGCACCCATGAATTGCAGCTATTTTCTCTGTGCGTCCTTTGTTTAAACACAACGACCTCTATATATCTTACAAGATGCCCCATGGCAGTTGGGAGATCGGAAACGAGAGCTCTTCGGCAGCCAAAGAATTTGCAAGGAAGCTCTTTTTCTTTCTCTTAAACTGCGAACCCGCGAGCCACGAAATGTGGATGGGAATTTTTCCCAAAGAATACGCCGTTTAGGGCAGGGGCCACATGATGCACCTCAAGCGACGGAGCTGCGCGGCTGTACGGAGCCATGTGCGTGTCTCAGCTCTCCTCCGCGGCAGAGGAACACGCTGCAGCTCAAACCACGGCAGGGAGACTAAGAGCCAGCGGGTTTTGATCTGC
The DNA here is from genome assembly GCF_000708025.1 of Charadrius vociferus. Lineage (NCBI taxonomy): Eukaryota > Metazoa > Chordata > Aves > Charadriiformes > Charadriidae > Charadrius > Charadrius vociferus. The sequence continues at coordinate 1,653,919 of NW_009650103.1, read as the reverse complement.
CCTCGAGATAAGGAGCCCGAGTCTTGTTTTTCTGGCGTGGTGCTCATCGCTGCCCTTTCCCTTAGCAGGTATCTGGCTCGGCAAGGTCTCTTTTGCATGCCATCGTCCCTGCTTCGCAGGTGGGGAAACCGAGGTACGGGGAGAGCAATGCCCCCGAGGAGGCAGCAGCCCCGCTGGCAGACACGGACGGCACAAGCATGGCGCGGGCTTACATGACCTTCAGCAAGGTCACAGGGGAAATTGGAGCCAAAGCTGGGAATAGATCCTGGCTAGTGCAAGACCCAGGCTAGCATCTCCACTGCTGAATCAACCTTCTCCATATTATTTCCCCCCCCACCTCCTGGCCCCATGACAGCCAGCACTTTTTTACTATTATTAATTTTCAATAAGGGAAGAAAACATCTTTATAAAACATTATTCCCCGTTCTCATCCGGCTGCATTAGACACTCAGACCAGTGCAGACAAGCACCAAATGTCCCCGGGCAGCTTCACTGCTACTTGCCGTCCCTTTGGCACTCTTGGGGCCAACAACAGAAACCTCCAGTTTGGACCAGCAAACGTCCATGTGTGGATGCAGCCCAGACGGGCAGGTCTGAGCCCCTGGGAGCTGCGGTCGCCGAAAGCATCCGACCACGCCACCGGCTCTCACAATCCTTTCCTGTTGCATTTTATCACCCGGTGCACGGGACTCCTCAAGTGCCGCTGCTCGGCCAGGGTACGCCTGCAGCAGCCTGAGAGCTAAGAACAGCTTTTGCCGACGCAGCAATATCAAGAAGAGCTGTGATTTTAACATTTCTAGACCACAAAATGTCCCAGAGCAGAAACAATTACAACAGCGCAGAAGTGCTTTTTCCCAGGATAGCTCATTTGTACCAGAATAAACTGTACCAGCATAAGCTTTCGCCAGTATAATCTTCATTTATGCTTAAGAGGCTTTGCCAGTAAAACTAGAGTGACCTAGCTCTGCTGGAAAACCTTTTCTCGCATACCCAGGGAGTTTACTCAGCAGCTCGGTGGCTCCGCAGTCTGCTTCCGAGAGAGGGGAAGTTAAAAAAAAAAAACCAAACAACAAACCAACACACAAACCCGTATCTCAAGGCACAAACAGACTCCCGGAGCTGTGCTTTTCGGCAGCCGAGGAGGAGGGTTGGAGCCCCGGGGGGAACACCCAACAGCCCATCCCAGCGGGACCGGAGGGGTCTGCGGGCATCCCACGGCTTCGGGGAGCCGTCACGGGGCCAGCACCCCACACAGCCAGCCCCTCCGCCAGGCCAGAA
>NW_009650103.1:1648385-1652605 GCF_000708025.1 Charadrius vociferus | reverse complement strand
TTTTTTTTTTTTTTCTTCTTTTTGTCTTTTCTATTATTTTTTTTTTTCTCAGCACCTCTTCCTCCTTAATCAGAAAGCAAGATCAATTCTGGGTATTAAACAGCAGGAAATTCTAAATTTGGGTTGCCACTCCCTTCCTTGAGTCAGCCCTCCGCGTTAGGGCTTTACAGAGCTGTGGGGCCACGTCTGGAGGGGATCGGGACCAGCAGCTGAGATGGGGCTCTCGGAAATGTCCTCCTGCTCTGCTCTCCGGTGGCACTTTGGTGGGGACCAGGTTCAAAACTCTGACACCCAAATGCACGTGATTCCGCACGCAAACGCAGCGCATCAGGCACTGAGAGCGCTGTTCCTTCTTTCGGTGCCTCTGCGGGTGGTGAGTTTCCCTAAATAAACTTGGTAGTGAAAATCACTCTCCATTTGCTCTCATTCCTCAAAAGTAGTACAGAAATCTCCTCACGGGGTTTCCATCCAAGGAACCTCCAATCACGGGGGTTTCCACCTCCCCTCCTTTCGCCGAGGCACCCCGGGGGGAACCACCTGCGCCCACCTACGGCGCGGGATGCTGCGAGCAACGGGCAGGCACCGAACCTGGGCAGGACACAAGGGTCTGACCGTAGTTTTCACGTGAAAACTGGGGAGTAATAGTGAAAACATAGGAATAATAGTGACCACAAGAGGTCAGGTCCTCACTTTTGTCCCCGATCAAAAACTCAAGTGAGCAGAGAGTGTGTTTACAGCGGATGAATTTAAATAGCCCCTGGCCTACAATCTTGAGTAAGTTTGCTCTCAATTTACACCAGCACAGCTGAGAACTGAAGCAAGGATGGAGCAAGAACTGCCTCTCACCCTTCCAGCGCCGGCTGCTGCCGTGGGCCCCGCAGTGCCCGACGTGGGCAAACTCAGGGAGACGACCTGACGGTGCAGCTCCCGGAAAACCACCCCTGGGTCCAAGAAACAAGCATCACCTTGTGGCCCACACACATTAAACTGCATTTATAGCACTTTGCCCAGCGAGGAGAGGCCATCGAGCCCCCTAAAGCAGCCGGGAGCCAGGCACATGGCAGAGGCATCCCTGGGAACGGACAACCTGAGACGTCAGAAGATGCAGCTGTATGTTATCCGTACATCCCTTCTGAGCATTGCTGCCACAGCTGTAGGTAAAATGGTGTAGGAGCGCCGGACCACGGTGCAATTAAGCGCGTTGGTCCTGAGTAGCTGCGATTTCAGCAAAAAGTAACTTGAATGTTTTTTTCTTGTTACATTTCCGGACTTGAATACAAAGATAAACCTGAGAATGTCCTTCTCAGACTCCTCCAAAGTCTGCACAAGGGGACAGCACACAGAAATGTGTCTTTTTGTAGGCATTCAAAAATCACCACGTGCAGTTTCTTTTTGGGAACCTGCTCTGAGGTTTGGGAGAGTTTCTTCAGCCATTTTTTTTTTTTTTCTTCTTTTTGTCTTTTCTATTATTTTTTTTTTTTCTCAGCACCTCTTCCTCCTTAATCAGAAAGCAAGATCAATTCTGGGTATTAAACAGCAGGAAATTCTAAATTTGGGTTGCCACTCCCTTCCTTGAGTCAGCCCTCCGCGTTAGGGCTTTACAGAGCTGTGGGGCCACGTCTGGAGGGGATCGGGACCAGCAGCTGAGATGGGGCTCTCGGAAATGTCCTCCTGCTCTGCTCTCCGGTGGCACTTTGGTGGGGACCAGGTTCAAAACTCTGACACCCAAATGCACGTGATTCCGCACGCAAACGCAGCGCATCAGGCACTGAGAGCGCTGTTCCTTCTTTCGGTGCCTCTGCGGGTGGTGAGTTTCCCTAAATAAACTTGGTAGTGAAAATCACTCTCCATTTGCTCTCATTCCTCAAAAGTAGTACAGAAATCTCCTCACGGGGTTTCCATCCAAGGAACCTCCAATCACGGGGGTTTCCACCTCCCCTCCTTTCGCCGAGGCACCCCGGGGGGAACCACCTGCGCCCACCTACGGCGCGGGATGCTGCGAGCAACGGGCAGGCACCGAACCTGGGCAGGACACAAGGGTCTGACCGTAGTTTTCACGTGAAAACTGGGGAGTAATAGTGAAAACATAGGAATAATAGTGACCACAAGAGGTCAGGTCCTCACTTTTGTCCCCGATCAAAAACTCAAGTGAGCAGAGAGTGTGTTTACAGCGGATGAATTTAAATAGCCCCTGGCCTACAATCTTGAGTAAGTTTGCTCTCAATTTACACCAGCACAGCTGAGAACTGAAGCAAGGATGGAGCAAGAACTGCCTCTCACCCTTCCAGCGCCGGCTGCTGCCGTGGGCCCCGCAGTGCCCGACGTGGGCAAACTCAGGGAGACGACCTGCACGGTGCAGCGCGGCCGTTACCCCAGAAAACCACCCCTGGGTCCAAGAAACAAGCATCACCTTGTGGCCCACGCACATTAAACTGCAATAATAGCACTTTGCCCAGCGAGGAGAGGCCATCGAGCCCCCTAAAGCAGCCGGGAGCCAGGCACATGGCAGAGGCATCCCTGGGAACGGACAACCTGAGACGTCAGAAGATGCAGCTGTATGTTATCCGTACATCCCTTCTGAGCATTGCTGCCACAGCTGTAGGTAAAATGGTGTAGGAGCGCCGGACCACGGTGCAATTAAGCGCGTTGGTCCTGAGTAGCTGCGATTTCAGCAAAAAGTAACTTGAATGTTTTTTTCTTTTTACATTTCCGGACTTGAATACAAAGATAAACCTGAGAATGTCCTTCTCAGACTCCTCCAAAGTCTGCACAAGGGGACAGCACACAGAAATGTGTCTTTTTGTAGGCATTCAAAAATCACCACGTGCAGTTTCTTTTTGGGAACCTGCTCTGAGGTTTGGGAGAGTTTCTTCAGCCACACTCGACACTTTCCCCGCGAGAAGTGCCGGCCGCCGCCGTGGTGGTTTGAGCTGCTCGGGGACAGTGAGAAACTCAGTTTCAGCTGCTCTCTGCTCCGGTGGGTTCCTCCTCCTGCCGGGTTTCACTTTGACCAAACTAAAACCTCAAAGCCACACGGCTTCTCACCCCCAGCTCCCCCCTCCCGCCGAGCCAGCCAAAACCTGCCGGCAAGACCGCTCGGCACGGCCGCCACCAAACCCAGTGAGGAGCAGAGGCACGTTGTGGGGCTTCCAGCCCAGCATCGGGGTCCCTTTCCAGGGGGGTTTGCTTACTTAGAGGAAATTTTGGCAGCACCTCTCTGCGTGATGCTGGCCCGGCACTTTGCTGGCTACCAACAGGCATGAGCTGCTGCCTCCTGCCAGTGTTTCACCTTACGGGGTCGATGGGCTGTGGCGTGAGATGACAGTGACCACAAGCAGCTTTTCCACTGCGCTCTGCACGCCAACCTCTCCTTCCCCCAGCCCGAGACCCCACTGCCAGCGCTCTGCTCTCCTCCCAGAAGATGAAGGAGAAGAAGAAGGGCAAGAGCATCCCACCGCCAGGCCATGGGGCAGGGTGGATGCGGGTTCCCCAAAGTGGTACCCACCACAAACCTCGCAGCATCACTCTGCGGAGCGGGCAGCATCCCTCCCTCACGGGGCAGAGCCGGGACACCTCTGTCCCTGAAGCTCCAACACCCGTTCTCCCTCTCTATCCCATTTTATTGTCTCCTACAGATGCAAGTTTGCAGGTAACATTAGACCTCCCCAGCACCAAGGACAACCATGTGGTCACAGCCGTGGGCTCGGGCTGGCCAGCGCTGGGTGGTGTTTGGTGGTCCCTCCCCAGGCAACCTGCGTGGGTGACCACGGGCTCACCAACGTTCCCATTTTTTGGCAGCCCGGCTTAAAGCACCACAGGGTCCCCATCACCTGCTAGAGCCTGGGTGCCCAGAGGTCTGCTGACCCCCAACCGCAGGACCCACACCAAAAAATGGGATGCTTCAGAGCTTGCGTGGACGGCGGGAACAGCCCCACTGCAGACATGTGTGTGCCGGAGAGGCACAGACCCCGCACCGGGGCTCACCAAGCATGCTCAGCTCCGGTAGAGGGACTCATTTTGTCTTTTTTTTTTTGCCTTAAAAACCCCATCCCACCCTTCCAAGAGCCCTGTAAAAGCGCAGCCCGCTCCCGGAGCCACCGGCAGAGCCGGAAGCCTGCAGGGGCTATTCCCGTCTCCAAGGGGGAAGGACTCAAAAAGAGGAATTTTCCAGAATCCGCTCTCCCCGCGAGCCGCCGTGTCACCGGAGGAAACGCTTGCGA
>NW_009650103.1:1642086-1648154 GCF_000708025.1 Charadrius vociferus | reverse complement strand
GCGGCGGAGGGGGGGGGGGGGGACGCGGGCAGAGCGGCTCGGCTCTCCCCCAGCCTGGCAGGGGCGGGCGGAGGGGGAGGGCGCAGGCAGGCAAACAAGGATTCTGCTGATAAAGCAAATGTGACTCAATCACACGCTTGTGCAAAGATGTCACAACAGTCCTGAGAAATTACAGGCTCCTATTTCATCCCTCAAGGGCCAGCGCTGTCCTTGCTCTTACAATGCGCTCTGTTCGGCTGTCAGCGGCTCAGCCAGTGCCCCTAATTTACTGGCTGGGAACCCGCTGCAGGGACGGGCAATAATAGGTGCAGTGTAGTGCCGCTGCCAGCGCTCCCGGGCTGGCCGCGGGGCCGCGGAGACGGCTGTTGAGGGACTCAACGCGGCGGCTCTTTTGAGCTCGTGCCACTGCGGTCAGAAGCCGCCCGAAGCCGGGGGGCTCGCCGTCCCCTCCCCTTTTTCGGGGAGCAGGTCAGCGGGATGGGGGGTAGGTGCCCCCAGCCCAGTTCTCTGCCCCAAACACGGCGGCGTTAGGAGCACACACACACCCACCCCCCCCCCGGGAAACCCTGCCTTGGGGTTGCATCTCTCCATCTTCTGGGGTGTCCCCCAAAAGGGAGGTGTGGGCGACTCAGACCTGACCACCAAAGCAGAAGGGCTGAGCCTCCATCACCACGGTCGTCCCCTGCCGCTAACCCTCCCCAAACACAGTCAGGAGCAAACCGGTCCCTGCCGAGACGGGACTTGTACCTGCTGGCACCCTTCCAGCCCCCAAAGAGCATCGCTGAAGCCAAAACAGCAGCAAAAGGTGCCAACGGAAGGGAAGATGCTCCCTCTGGTCTGCAAAGACGGAGGGCTGCACCCGGGGGTCCCTTCAGCCCTCCCCGGTGGGCAGCGGTGGTGGTACCCGAGTGCTTCTCCACGTCTGCCTGTCCCGTCCCGGTAACTGGGGAGCTCTGCTCCGAGCTCCTCATCCTCCCCGCGAACGCTGACCTTCGCAGCCTCCCCGACTCCATCCCGTTCTCCGAAAGGAGCACGGTGCGAGCGAGAGCGCAGTGGTCCCGCAGGTTGCTGAAGCTCATTATGGCCTTTTAATTACATTCAATTGCAGTTTTATGGGCTTACGGGCAAATTGGAAGTGATCTAATTGCCCTTGAGGGGGTGCTACGCTCTGAGCTATGAAAAACCAAGCAGGATCCAGCGAGACGCAAGGGGAGCGCGAAAGCATTAGGCTCGCTCCAGCAGAAAGAGGAGAAGTTTCGTCTCACGTCCAAGCTCCCCCAGGATCTCGCCGGTAATGAGCCGCACACGTGTGTGTGCCGGGCTCGCCGGTGAACCTGGATCACCCACTTGCCCCACCGCTCCAGCACATCCCACCCACTGCCCCACAGCTGCCGGGTCGCATCCCCACGCCGGGCTGCGGGGGGGAGGATGGACGTGGAGAGGAGATGGGTCTCAGACCCGGAGCTAAGCAGGTTCCTCTCCCGGGGAACCTGCTACCTTGAGCCCTAAAATGCTCTTCTCCAAAGCAGGCAGGGACAGAAAAAAGAGTGCAATGAAGCAGGACCCACGCTACCGGAGGGGAAGCTCTGCTCCTCGCAGGACACGCACGGGTTGCAGCCCACCATGGGGCTCACAGCCCAGGGGACCCAGTGAGAAACGTCCCCACTGCTTCCCACAGCGTCAGCCCTTCAGACGTGCAGCGTCCCTGCCCAGCAGCTCTCCATAGTGTCCCTCCAGGAGATCTGGGATGAGCCAAATCCAGGAGTGGGAGCTGCCCAGAGGCTCTCCATGACACCGGCTTTGACATCTGGTGGCTAAACCCCGTGTTCCCCCCTCACTGATGGGTCCTAGAGGCACAGAGTGCCGGGACGATGGGGAAAGTGCTCCATCTACCCCGGTTTTGCTAATTACAGGGATTGACCGGAGGAGCTGGCAGGAATCATGGCACCTCCGAGCTTCCCTGGTGCTCTCCCGCTCCCATCTGCGGTCAGCGTTGAGAGCAACCACTGGCCCACATCGCTTCAAAAGGTCCTACACTGCGTGTGCAGGATGCGTCTGATGGGACAAGCTCCATCCTTGGGGTCTGAGATGGCAGGAGGAGGTGAGAGGAGGAGGATACGGCCATGTTTTGTCAATCCCCTTCTGCGTCTGGCTTCCAGGAACAACGGCCTACAAACCACCGGCCAGACGGATTATATTACGGTGCTGTGCGCGCGCATTAATCCAGATTTGAGATAATTACAGTCATTCACTTGGCATAATGGGCTTTAATTGATCCAACGTGGCTGGCGCTGGTGCTCGCCGCCAGCGTGCAGCTGGCATCCCCAACACCCCGAAGCCGTGCTGCCACCGGCCGCGCATTGACCAGCAAAAGGCAATATTGCTAACTGGTTTTCCAGAAAACCATTGCTAACTGGTTTTCCAGAAAACCAGTTACGGTAGTTCTCCTTAGAGGATGGTGGACCACAGCAGATGAGCGCAAGGCCACGTGGGTCTTCCCATCTCACAGGTGAGACCCAGCAGGCCCGGCATGGGCATGAGGTGTCACCTGGTCAGGAGACATCTCATGAGCATCCAAGTGGGATCAGCCAACCCTCCAGAGGGATTCGCGGCTGGGAGCTGTGCCAGGGCAGCCCATGGAAACACCATTTTCCAGGTCTCCTTAGAGGAATGCCTATTTCCCAGCCCGTGCTGACCAGTAGGTCGATCAACACATATCTGGAGGTCCCTTCCCAGCAGCATTTTTGTGCTTTATTGCTCACAGAGCTGGAAACCCAGATGGGCAAAGGATCCTGAGGTCCCAAAACAGCCATCCCTTCCCATCTCGGCTCCTTCTCCGCATCTCCACCGATGAGCGGAACGCGCTCTGGAGTGAGCTGGTTGCCTCAAGGACAAACCACCCACTTTGTGCACTGCAGCTGGAGGTCCAGGAGAAGGAGCCTGAGAACCGGGTGCCTACGTGCCGCAGGAAGGCGCCTGACAAGATAGGGAAGGCAGCTGCCAGAGCCAGGTCACCTTCAATAAAAGCAAGTTCCCTCTGGAAACTAGACGGCACACACTGTTTTTCAAGAGAAAGAAGCTGCCTCCGGTCTTACATGACCCCCCCCGGGTTCAGTAACACACGCTGGGCAGGAGGGAAGGTGTAAGCCCCCTCGACACCAGCCGTGTGGTCTGAGGGATGGGAAGCGGGGTCGGTGGGTTGCTCCTCTTTCCTGGGGCAGAGAAGAGGTTTGGGAAAGCCTCTCCCCCCTTCCCCGGGCAGGCTGCAGCGAAGGACGGTCCGCCCGCAAGCTGCCTTTGGGTTTGAGTTTCTGGTTCCAGTCCAAAGCTAATTAGGTTGCGTCAAGTCCAATCAGATAGCCTCGGCTAATTGAGCTCGGCACAGCCGGGTCAATGTCCAGCGAGTCTCCGCGTTCCAGGCGTTTTGTCAGCCCACAGATAACTGCCAGGGCCTGGGAAGGGGAAGGACCCTCACAAAAATGTTCACTTCACGTACAGCCAGAGCCCTGCCCTGCCGGAGCCGCATACGTCCCCGGGTTAACCCCTCGGACACCACCAGCATTGTCCTCGTGCCTGAGGAACCCCAACGGATGAAGACGCCCCAACGGCAACACTGGAACAGGGCTAAAAGTGATGGAATAGGGCAGCTGCCCACCGTGCTCTGGTGTGCATCTCTCGCCGTGTCTCCCCAAGAACAGGCGCCACGTGCGCCACATCACCCAGGTAGCAGACCCACCAAACCATACAGCAAGAGCAAACCAGCTCAATTCCCAGCCAGGCGGCTACTGAAAAACCAGCGAGACTAACGCGGGGCGCTGTGTGCTCCGCGCTCTCCGCACAGGTACCAACACCTCCTCCAAAGCCGGCTTAGATGTGTCTGCACCGGCCCGCAGCCTCCAGTCTACACAAGTAGGGTTTGTCCAAGCCAACACCACGGCTCCGTGAGCCAACGTGGCCGTCGGCACAGGGCCAGCGGCGGTCCCAAGAGATGCCTGGGCATGGTGACCTGGAGGGGGACGGAGGGGGACCGCAGGGCAGCCGAGCACTGGTCTCAGAGAGAGCAGTGAGGAAGACGTAGAGAGTACCAGGGTGAGAAATGAGCTGGACAGGAGCATTTCACCCCCAAAAGCCAGTCGGAGCGGTGGAAAATCCCTGCACGGACCCATGGCCAGAGGCACAGCTGAGCCCAGCAGCTGAGGCTGCTCCCGAGGCCGCAGGTACATTTACTCCCATCTGACGGGTATCTGCCGTACCTTCCCGGGGCAGATGAGAAGTGACTGCACCCGAGGGCAGAGAGCCGGGCAGAAGAGTGGAGAGGAGGAGAGAGGCTTTGAGGAAGGCTCCAACGAGCCCCTCCTTGAGCGGTCGTCAGCCCGACACGGAGCTCTGCCAGCTCCCGACTTCTACGGCAGAGTCCGGCGAGGAAAATGACAACGTCCAGCTTCCAAAAAAACCACGCACTTCCTTTTTTTCCTCTACCCCTGGGCAGGAAGATGGCAGCCCCGATCTCTGCGACGGCAGCGGGAACGCCGAGCGCAATCCCCGCGTCCGCCCCCTCCACCTCCGGCTGCTGGGGAAAGGCTGTTCCTCTTCAGCTGACAAATAGATGAGACGTTTCATTAATAAACCTCGGCTTCTCCTAACACTTCTGATTACGATCTCTCTGTTTGGATCCGAGCTCATATTACACGTTCGTCTCAATTATATATTCCCTTCTCTTTAAATCCCCACTTATCTCCTTTACCACGTAAATCACAGAGTGGGCTCTGTCGGGGTTTTTTTTTTTTTTTCCCCTGCCTGCCTGATTTTCCCTGCTCCAACAGCAGTCAGAAAATAAACACTGATTTAAATTGCAGCGTATCCGAGTAGCCTCCGAGCTCATCTCCCAGCAAACCCACCCGAGGGGGGCTGCCAGCGGTCCTGCCGAGCCCCCCGCCAGCACTCGCCTCCAGCCCCGCCGTGTTTTGCAAAACACTTATTTACTTCTCGCTCAGCCTGGGCCAAATCCTTACTCGGGCTTCACCGGGGCCATCTCATCTCCCCGCGAGGTTCTCGGTCCAGCCCGAGCGGAGCATCGCTGTGCCGGGCTGGGAAATGCCGGCTGGAGCGGCAGCGCAGGGAGAACCCAGCCTGGCTCCCCTCCCCACTGCCCCACGTCCCTCTGGCAATTAAGGCAATTGCTTGCATGGAAACCTAATTATATTAGGGAAGTATTTAGTAATTTTTAACTGTTGTGCTGGTGGCTCAGCTCCCTCCCCCTCCTGCATACCAGCAGCACTGGGCAGAAGGGTTGGATTCTTCTCCTCTTCCACCGCTGCTTTTAAAAGCCATAACGAGGAAGAGGAGCAAGATGGTGTGATGGGCAGGCAACGGGCTGGGGCTCAGGTGGTGGCCCGGGTGGCCCTGGGTGAGCCAGGGAGCCTCTGACTGCCCCCCCCCGACCCTGCAGCAGTTTGCTTGCCAGGTTTGCGAGGGATGGCTGTGCCTTGCGAGCGTGGACACCCAGCCCTGGCGCGTGACGCCTCTTGATGCCACCGTGAGAACGATGCCCCACAGTCCTCTGCTTGACAACTCACTGCACCGGGCGGGTGGTCAGCCCCCGGCGTGATGCCCATCTCACCTGCAAAGTCAACACCCCAGTCATTGCAAGGTTTTGGCGTGCCCTGGATCATCCCATGTGTCTCCATCCTTCCCCGGCAACTGCTGTGCAAAAAGCCCAGGTGGGCAAGAGAGCAGCAGAGGAACCACTACGCAGAGACCAGGAGCTCCCACCGCGCACCCACAGCACCCTGGAAAAAATGACATCCCCAAGAGCATCTCGGTCCTGTTTGTACAGGGCCCACGAGCAGCAGAGCAGGAGCCAACCATGGAGAGCGTTGCACCACGGAGAGAGCTTTGTACTGCAGAGAGCTCTGCACGATGGAAAACTTTGCACCAGAGAACTTTGCACGGTGGAAAGCTTTGCACCACGGAGAGCTTTGAACCACGGGAGAGCTTTGCACCATGGATTGTGCTGCACCATGGAGAGCTTTGCACCACGGAGAGAGCTTTGCACCATGGATTGTGCT
>NW_009650103.1:1639756-1641948 GCF_000708025.1 Charadrius vociferus | reverse complement strand
CCACGTGGCCGTCGGCACAGGGCCAGCGGCGGTCCCAAGAGATGCCTGGGCATGGTGACCTGGAGGGGGACGGAGGGGGACCGCAGGGCAGCCGAGCACTGGTCTCAGAGAGAGCAGTGAGGAAGACGTAGAGAGTACCAGGGTGAGAAATGAGCTGGACAGGAGCATTTCACCCCCAAAAGCCAGTCGGAGCGGTGGAAAATCCCTGCACGGACCCATGGCCAGAGGCACAGCTGAGCCCAGCAGCTGAGGCTGCTCCCGAGGCCGCAGGTACATTTACTCCCATCTGACGGGTATCTGCCGTACCTTCCCGGGGCAGATGAGAAGTGACTGCACCCGAGGGCAGAGAGCCGGGCAGAAGAGTGGAGAGGAGGAGAGAGGCTTTGAGGAAGGCTCCAACGAGCCCCTCCTTGAGCGGTCGTCAGCCCGACACGGAGCTCTGCCAGCTCCCGACTTCTACGGCAGAGTCCGGCGAGGAAAATGACAACGTCCAGCTTCCAAAAAAACCACGCACTTCCTTTTTTTCCTCTACCCCTGGGCAGGAAGATGGCAGCCCCGATCTCTGCGACGGCAGCGGGAACGCCGAGCGCAATCCCCGCGTCCGCCCCCTCCACCTCCGGCTGCTGGGGAAAGGCTGTTCCTCTTCAGCTGACAAATAGATGAGACGTTTCATTAATAAACCTCGGCTTCTCCTAACACTTCTGATTACGATCTCTCTGTTTGGATCCGAGCTCATATTACACGTTCGTCTCAATTATATATTCCCTTCTCTTTAAATCCCCACTTATCTCCTTTACCACGTAAATCACAGAGTGGGCTCTGTCGGGGTTTTTTTTTTTTTTTCCCCTGCCTGCCTGATTTTCCCTGCTCCAACAGCAGTCAGAAAATAAACACTGATTTAAATTGCAGCGTATCCGAGTAGCCTCCGAGCTCATCTCCCAGCAAACCCACCCGAGGGGGGCTGCCAGCGGTCCTGCAGAGCCCCCCGCCAGCGCCCGCCTCCAGCCCCGCCGTGTTTTGAAAAACACTTATTTACTTCTCGCTCAGCCTGGGCCAAATCCTTACTCGGGCTTCACCGGGGCCATCTCATCTCCCCGCGAGGTTCTCGGTCCAGCCCGAGCGGAGCATCGCTGTGCCGGGCTGGGAAATGCCGGCTGGAGCGGCAGCGCAGGGAGAACCCAGCCTGGCTCCCCTCCCCACTGCCCCACGTCCCTCTGGCAATTAAGGCAATTGCTTGCATGGAAACCTAATTATATTAGGGAAGTATTTAGTAATTTTTAACTGTTGTGCTGGTGGCTCAGCTCCCTCCCCCTCCTGCATACCAGCAGCACTGGGCAGAAGGGTTGGATTCCTCTCCTCTTCCACCGCTGCTTTTAAAAGCCATAACGAGGAAGAGGAGCAAGATGGTGTGATGGGCAGGCAACGGGCTGGGGCTCAGGTGGTGGCACAGGTGGCCCTGGGTGAGCCAGGGAGCCTCTGACTGCCCCCCCCCGACCCTGCAGCAGTTTGCTTGCCAGGTTTGCGAGGGATGGCTGTGCCTTGCGAGCGTGGACACCCAGCCCTGGCGCGTGACGCCTCTTGATGCCACCGTGAGAACGATGCCCCACAGTCCTCTGCTTGACAACTCACTGCACCGGGCGGGTGGTCAGCCCCCGGCGTGATGCCCATCTCACCTGCAAAGTCAACACCCCAGTCATTGCAAGGTTTTGGCGTGCCCTGGATCATCCCATGTGTCTCCATCCTTCCCCGGCAACTGCTGTGCAAAAAGCCCAGGTGGGCAAGAGAGCAGCAGAGGAACCACTACGCAGAGACCAGGAGCTCCCACCGCGCACCCACAGCACCCTGGAAAAAATGACATCCCCAAGAGCATCTCGGTCCTGTTTGTACAGGGCCCACGAGCAGCAGAGCAGGAGCCAACCATGGAGAGCGTTGCACCACGGAGAGAGCTTTGTACTGCAGAGAGCTCTGCACGATGGAAAACTTTGCACCAGAGAACTTTGCACGGTGGAAAGCTTTGCACCACGGAGAGCTTTGAACCACGGGAGAGCTTTGCACCATGGATTGTGCTGCACCATGGAGAGCTTTGCACCACGGAGAGAGCTTTGCACCATGAATTGTGCTACACCACAGAGAGCTTTGCACCACGGAGAGAGCTTTGCACCATGGATTGTGCTACACCACAGAGAGCTTTG
>NW_009650103.1:1635092-1635853 GCF_000708025.1 Charadrius vociferus | reverse complement strand
GGGAGCCTCTGACTGCCCCCCCCCGACCCTGCAGCAGTTTGCTTGCCAGGTTTGCGAGGGATGGCTGTGCCTTGCGAGCGTGGACACCCAGCCCTGGCGCGTGACGCCTCTTGATGCCACCGTGAGAACGATGCCCCACAGTCCTCTGCTTGACAACTCACTGCACCGGGCGGGTGGTCAGCCCCCGGCGTGATGCCCATCTCACCTGCAAAGTCAACACCCCAGTCATTGCAAGGTTTTGGCGTGCCCTGGATCATCCCATGTGTCTCCATCCTTCCCCGGCAACTGCTGTGCAAAAAGCCCAGGTGGGCAAGAGAGCAGCAGAGGAACCACTACGCAGAGACCAGGAGCTCCCACCGCGCACCCACAGCACCCTGGAAAAAATGACATCCCCAAGAGCATCTCGGTCCTGTTTGTACAGGGCCCACGAGCAGCAGAGCAGGAGCCAACCATGGAGAGCGTTGCACCACGGAGAGAGCTTTGTACTGCAGAGAGCTCTGCACGATGGAAAACTTTGCACCAGAGAACTTTGCACGGTGGAAAGCTTTGCACCACAGAGAGCTTTGAACCACGGGAGAGCTTTGCACCATGGATTGTGCTACACCATGGAGAGCTTTGAACCACGGGAGAGCTTTGCACCATGGATTGTGCTACACCACAGAGAGCTTTGAACCACGGGAGAGCTTTGCACCATGGATTGTGCTGCACCACAGAGAGCTTTGCACCACGGAGAGCTTTGCACCATGGATTGTGCTGCACCA
>NW_009650103.1:1628176-1635028 GCF_000708025.1 Charadrius vociferus | reverse complement strand
GCCCGCCGCAGGCCCAGCCCGCCCCAGCTTACCCAGAGGCCGGTGGGCGCAGGAGGTTGCCCCAGCCCGGCCCTGACGCCCCCGATTCCCACGCCGGGGGCTGGCCCGGCTGCCATCTGTGCCTTTAAGAGGCGAGGAGGCGAGCGCGATGGCCGGCGTTTTCCGAAGGACCATTAATTTGCCAACGTCACATGCTTCGCAGCTGCAGCCTGGCAGTGATTTATACGCCGCTGAAGTTCATCGGAGGGAAAAGTACTTTCCAGGCACAGCGTATCCCCCTTTCCCCTCTCTCCTCCTCACCGGCGTGAACTGCCCGCACCCAGAGCCCAGCCAAAAACCCGAGGCCCCATCCATCACCCCCGCGTGTCACCCCCTGCCCTCGCCACCCAGCCCAGGCGCTCCCCCTCTCCCCGGCATCTGCGAGCAAAAGAAAACTTCCTCTGGCTTCCTCGCCTCCGTGACCCACTGACGAGAAAGCCATTAATTAATAAGGGGCAGTGCCGATGCGGCTCCTCGGCCGGCCGGGGGGCTGGCGAGCCCCCTCCTCCCCATCCCAGGGCCCTGTAGCCAAAATAAACGGCAAGCAGAAGGCGGGTGTCCCCTCCTCCTGCCGCCACCCCCCTGCACGCCGTCCTCCGGGGAGGTTCAAAAGTTCAAGATTTTCACATTTCCCTAACGTTATTTCAGGAAATTGCTGGAGAAAGGAAAGACGGCGCTGCCGAAAAAGCAATCCGCGTGTGGATGTAATAATACACATAATCCAGAGGCAGGACGCGGTGTGCGCCAGGCGTGGTTGGCAAAGGGGACCCATCCCCACCCCGCATGGCACCCGCCTTCTATTTTTTGGCTCAGGAGCTTTCTTGCACACCGCTGACTTTGGCAAAGTTCTTCCTAAAGCAATGCCGAGAGCAAAGCCCGGGCTCACCCACTGCCGCTCCAAAGCAAAGTGGCCCCAGTGGTGGCAGACACCGGGAGATGCCGCCGCGAGGACCAGCTCGGCCCTGGGTGCCTCAATGCTGGGAGCACCAGCACCCACCCACCCTAAGGGCTGGTTTGGTGGCGATGCTGCCAAGCATCACCGAGAGCATCACCCAGCACATCAGCCTGGGTCCCGGGTCCCAGGTCCCCGGGGAATTACAAGCGCAGGGCTCCCTGAAAACACTGTCACCGGCTCTGAGGTGCTTTTGGGTTCCTTTTTTCCTTCCTCTCAAAAGCCTTCAAATTTCGCCTTTGCACAAACCTCAAAAGTTGCTCAAAAGCGACCGAGTCGCGCCCGGTTTTTCATCAACCCCAGGTTAAGGTACAGCCTTTGCTGAAGGTTCATGGGAAAGGTTCGTAAAACTACTGAAACTCTTGGCAAACCTGAATTTGGGGTTATAATGACATATGAAACCTGACTACTTTCATGTGGTTTGGGGTTTTTGTTGCAAAACATTTGGTGTAGCAGCTTTGGGCGAGAGCATGACAATCTAGTACACGGCGGCGTGTCTCTAGGAGCAAGGAATTCACACACACCCCGGCAGCATTTGGCTGGCAAATGATTAACTCTTATTTGAAGCCATCTCATTAGCCTAGGGGCTGGACCCGTGCCACCGCATGCTCGGGGACATGGGGCAGAGCTCTCGGCGCTGGCAGGGACCCAAGGCAGGAAGATCGCCTTGCACCGTCGCACCGGTGCTGCTCCGGCAGCGATGGCGCCGCGGTTATGGCAAAAGCCCGGCTCTGCCGGCACCCGCCGCGCCGACGTGCCGTAGCACGCCGAGATGTGCCCCATGGAGACGCCGATGGCTACCTGTGGCAGCAGGGGGATGGCACCCATCGCACTCCCGAGGTCCATCTCATTCAAACGGGGCACTGCACGCCTTTCACCCCGAAGGGCAACCTTGGCCGATGGCAAAGAGGGGCTGGGAAACCTTCACCCGGGGAAGCCCAAGTATTGTTTCATTCCTTCCGAGCACGCAGTGGAGGGCTTGGGGTTGGTTTGCTCCAGGTTTTTTTCAAGTTCACTGAGTTCCCGGGGTGTTTGGAGTTGGAGTTCCTGCTTTGGGTCCACTTTGGATTGTGCCCTGGCTTCACCATCCTGCAGCACTGAGCCTGAGGCTTGGAAAGACCTTACCTACACGGTAAGGTCAACCAAGGGGACGGTGGAGGAAGAGCAAGCTTGCCCACACCAACACTATTATTTCCAGTTGGAGAGGAGTGATGAAGTGATGAAGACAATGCCTTGAAAATGAGCAGCATAAGCATCCCAGATTATCGATCTCCTCAAAGGAATGCGATTCTCCCTGATGAGCTCTTCCCAGGTATCCATCACCCTCAGCCTCTATTAACCCCCTGCACTTGCTCTCCGAAAGCGAGCTCTCCGCAGGGTCTGGAGGGTTACCTGCCATGACAGAACGTGGCTGACACATCTTAAGGAGGTTTCTGAAGACGAGGGTGGCACTTGAAGTCTGTCTATGTGCAAAGATGGCACATTGGCCAAGCAAACACTAACGGCAGTGAAAAAACTGCCTGCATCCGTCATCCTACTGAGATGTGGCATGAACGGGTCCTCCTGCGCTCCCACGACCTTCTGGCATCACCCAGACCACCACCAGCGGGGAAGAACAGTGACGGATTGGTATCTGCATTTTCATACCCACCCTTCAGGCTCTGCACGGTGTCCATGGCCGGGAGAGAGCTGGGACGGTGCGGGGACAGGGACAGGCTGGTGACCCGGGCACCAGACATTGCCTCTGAGAAACCGCATTGGAAAGGAGAGAGCGGGACGCCCAGCCCAGGCACCCAGAGGTCAACCGGAATCCAGGACATTTGGAAGGGCGATTAAGGAAGTTTATATTAATTATAGAAATGTTCTAATACCCTGGGAAAGCCACCAAGCCTGAAACGTTGTGCAAACATGACACTGCTCTTCCGTCCCCTCCGGCACGCCGGCACCCAGCGCCGCTCAGCCCCGCTCCACCGCAGCCTCCGCTCTCCCACCCCTGCACCGCGCCGCTGCCGGGTCTCGGCCCCCTCACTCCCACCTCCTCCCATTTACACCCCTGGCCCATTATTTCCCCCCTCCCTTACACATTTCAAAGCCGCCCGTTTTAAAGCGCCGTTGAAAATCCCCACGACATCCCAAATAGGTTTATGGTTGCACAGAAACTGGGGGACACCGGGGCCAAGAAGCATCACTGGGATGTTGGGTCACTTTCTGAACATGGCCCAGGCTAGGAAGGGATTAAACTCATTCATATCTAAACAATAAATAATAATAATAATGTCATTTTTGCAGTGCAGTTCTTTCAATATGGGTTGATTAATGTATTTGTAACGAGGGACGGTAAAGATTTTCAAGCCATCTAATTAGAAGGCCGTTTCCTTTCCAGACATTCCCCTTTGGAAGAGGAAACGTGGCCTCCAACGCTGCCTCGCTGCTGTGGAAATGCTGCCCTGTGTCCTGAAGATTAATCGAACGCTCAACCTCCCCGGGGGCACCGTGTGCAATCCCCGACCTCCCATACCCCAGAGCCGCCTCCTTGGTGCCTCGCGCTGGACGAGCATCCCGCGGCAGCCGGCGTCGCGGCAGCCCCGCTCCAAAAGGCACCAAAAAATCCCAGGGAGGTGCCGGCATGCGGAGCTGACCCCGCTTCCCGCGATGGTGCCAGGGGAAGAGCCAAACCTGATGGGGAGGAGAAAGGGACGGCGCCACCTCGCACGGGTCCATGCGAGGGATGCGCGCGTGGGGCAGCTCATCCGATACATCACGGCGCCCACCGCCCATGTTGATGGACTTTTCCGTTCGTGCCTGGCGTTCCCAGAAAACACTAACTTCGTTATTGATTTGTGCTCGTTTGTCATTTTTATAACCTGGCCAGCACTTCTACTGAAGGCCGTGACTAATTCCACTTCCCCAGGCTGGAAGGGGTGAGAGCCTTTTAACTCTTTGAGGATGGGCTCTGCCGACTCGCTCCCCGCTCGCAGGGCGGCGGCAGAAGCCCCCGGGTGTCCGGCAGGGCAGCAGGCAGGACCGAGCCAAGGAGCAGGCAGAACCTCAACGTGGGACGATCGGGGCCGCCCTGGGTTTTGTAGAACTCTCCCGTTCCTTTCTCAACCCGAAAGGGCTGGAGCGGAAAAGCAGACGGTCCGGTAGCTGAGATGGGGCTGAGCGATGCTCGCTGCCAGCAGCAAAGAGCTCGGGGGAAAAATGGACTTTCCACCCGTTACTCAAAGAGAATCCGCCTCTCGCCCCGGTGTGGAGGGGAGATGACAGCCAGGGGGGCAGATCCAAGGTTTGCCTGCCAGCGCCGGTGAGCATCCAGCCTCCGACACGCACCCACGGCGTCGGCAAACCAAGCCAGCTATGTGTCCATCCACCACCCTGGGGGTCACAGGGACCTCCCCGGTCAAACTGTCCCTCCTGACCAGCAGACCCCATACTCTGTCCTTCTTCAGGGCCAGCAAAGCCCCGGAGAACAAATGCCAAGGAGAGGAAACACCCGATGGCTGCATCTTCCAGCAAGCCCTGGTCCCTCACCCCATGGCAGGCAGCAGAGGCCACCCACGATGGAGATGTTATCCTCAACAGGGCCCGGGGAGCACCTCCTGCTCACGTACCGTGGGGCCCCCACCAACCCTTGAGCTGCTCACGCACCCTCCAGTGCCTTCTCGTCAAAAGGAAAACCAGCAGCAGGACTCAGTCCTGGCCTTGCCGCACTCCGCTCCGCTCCTCGGGGTCCAGCAAGCACAGGGGGCAACGATACCTCCCACGTGAGCCTCACAAATACCCACATACAAATTCAACTCCAAATATTTTAGGCAGGGTGGAATAACGCCTCTCCTTGGCAATGGGGAGAACGTGCCACAAGGTGGGGGGGACACTTGCCCTCCCCAGCTGAGCAACCACCATCTGCCAGGGGAAAACTCCCAAGTGCTGGGGAGGTTGATGGGACCGGGTCTCCTTCCCTCCTTCCAGGCACCTCCCAGAAAAGTCAGGATCGAACTCCCAGAGGAGAAGGTCCACTGAGTTAAACGCAGCAGCTGTGGTTTCCGAGGGGTGGGATACGGGGAGTACCAAACACGACATCTGCAATTATGGAAAGCCAGATAAAGAAAATCAAATCTCATGCTTCAGGGCATGGGCTGACGAGTACAAGGGTCAGGAAGGAATTTCTCTCCCCTTACACAGCAGTGCACAATTGGGTCAGTGCATTACCGGGTGGCACAAGTCCCTGATTGTCTTTCCCTTTGCTTTTCGAAGCCCTGCCATCTCCCCGTTGTCAGCAGAGCTGTATCTGAGGCAGCGATGCCTTAACCTGGTGTGGCAGAGGCGATGCTTCTCCTATCACCCATCTTCCTGAAGATCAGCATCCCCAGTCCCACCTGAAAGATCGAGTGAGGACCTCGCTCAAAGCCAGTCCTTCTGCCTTGCTGCTCCGGCACCGGTCCACAGTGCTGCCTGCCCCCTCGCCGCCTTCATTACTTCTACTACGACCATCGAAATTATAATAAGAACTCCTCCGAGTAAGGACCGTTTACTCCCCTGTGTTTGTAAAGAGCTGCGTACACCTCTGGCGCTATTTAAATAATAAGCAGTAGTAATAAAACTTGCGATGTGGGCTTAGAAAATAACTGCGCTGGAAGAGGGGCTGAAGGGAGAGAAGCGAGCAGAGAGCGCCGATGGTTTTGTTAACGGAGGTCGGGAAGCGTTTGTGGTAACGGCGGTTGCTCTCACTTTACGCCGCGTCCAGCATCCTTTCTCTTCCTTGAGCAACTTCTCTCCGCTAAAACTTGCTTAGCCGGGAAGATCTAACCACAGGGAAGAGGCTTGAGTTTCACATTAAAACAAAGCAGGCAAACAAACGCAAAGATGGTCCGTAACACGTGTCTATCTGCACCCAGCCCTTGCTAAGCCGGGCTTTGCCAAACCGCACGCCTCATAATCCCGACAAACAGTTATTGGTCTTTTCCCGCTGCCAAGCGGCTATTTAGCAGCCATTCTACGTCACCAGGGGTGGCATTTTTGAATGCGCTCTGTATCGGTCCCGCTCTCCGCCCGCTGCGGCCAGCAGCTTGCCATCGACCCCACCAGACCGCGCTTCGCAAATCCTATCAATTGGATTGGTTTTTTTAGCAAACGAGACCTGTGAACAGCGCAATCTGAAGTATGGGATTAATTACCGCTGACCGCTGTCTGACGACACGAACCCACCCCGCTCTGCTCACTGCAACCATCTACCCGGCACTGAATTTGTGGGCCTATAGCTCCATAGGTGTCACCGTCACCCGGCCAGGCTGGGGCACGGCGTCCCCGTCCTCCTGCGCCCAGCAACCCCGGCGTGAGCCCAGCACCGGCGGCGGGCGCCCGAGCCCCCCGGCTAACATCCCCCGCCTGACCCTGCTGCCTGGTCATCGAGCTCATTTTGGAGTTTAGCCCAAGACGAGTCGTCCCAGAAAGGCGTAAATCAGCCGGGGGCAGCCATGGGGTGGGTGTCGAGCTCTGAACCCACCGCTATCCGGCAAACCTCGCGCACCGCGCCGGCACATCCGCGGGGCAGTGAGTCACGTCTGCGCGGCCTCCGGGATCATCCCACCCCCGGGGTTGCCAGGGGAGAGGTGGAATCAAAGGTATGAAAAGGTATTGAATTGGAATTGGCGTGCCCAGACCTGGTGCCCACGCTCCAGAAGCCGAGCCAAGGAAGGAAAGCAGGTTGGGATGGGGCAACGGGATTTTCAGCATCGTAAACGCGTTGCAGACAAGTGGGAGAATAATCCTGGGGGGGATGTTTGGAGGAGCCTGTGGTGGCTTGCTTGGGAAAAGGAATTAAAAAAAAAAAAAAAAGAAAAAAAAAAAAAGAAATAGAAACA
>NW_009650103.1:1621327-1627951 GCF_000708025.1 Charadrius vociferus | reverse complement strand
ACAGAGGGAGGATGAGGAGGGTCCTGCCGGGGGGGCTGGCACGCAGCGATGGGGAGAGGAGAGGGCTGCGCTTTGAGCTGGTTCCTGCCCTTAGCATCATTTTGTGCCCTCAGGTCTGATATTTCAGTTGCCTGCGTGCCTCAGTTTCCCCTGCCGGTGATGGAGACGTGAAGCCTCGCCCGCCCGTGTCCATCTCCCCATCCCTTGGCGCAGCAAAGCCGCAGCCATGCCCAAACCCACCGAAACACCACGCTCGCACCAAGCCAGGCAGCTGCGGCCACCACGGCCTCACCGAAATGCTCTCCTCCAGCAAACACCCCTCTCGCACGGCCGATGCCACCGTGTCCCAGAGCTCATACAACAGCAGAGAGGACACAGCCCCTTCTCCTCCGGCCCCGTCCAGGACCCTGCGGGCTGGCGGAGCAGCTCAGAGCAAGCTGAGAACAACATCATCCGTGCTGGGAACAAAGCAGTGGTTGTATCACGGTCACTGGGAGAGCTGGGAGGGGAGTTTCTTTTTTAAGTAGAAGGGCCTGGGGGGGTTGTTTTGTCTAATTTTTTTCTTTTTTTTTTTTTTTTTTTTTTTTTTTTTTTTGGTGGGCTTGCTTTTTCCCTTGTTAACCAAAAACGTCAACGAAACCAAGACTGTTCCCAGAAAAAGGACTTACACAGATTAATTAATTTCATGTTTGGGGGGAAGAGGCAAATAACAATGGAAATTCTCAAAAGATCCTATGTCAACAGCTTTTTTTTTAAAAAAACAAGCTTTGTACTGAAACAAATGCTTGTTTCTGCTCCTTTGCAGTGACACGAAACTCTCTGCAAAGGCCGAAATCAAACCAAACTGTTCCAAGTGGTCCTTTCTGGGTCTCTGCTCTGCGTGATGCTCCTGACTCGGAGACGTTTCAAAGCTCCGGGGTCTCCCAGGAGAAAGCCATTCTCCCACCCAGCCCCAGTCTTCTTTATCCTTTGTTTTTCCCTTTTTGCACCAAGAAGCAGCCAGGTAAGAGCAAAGACGGTGACTGAGTGCTGTGGCCTCTCCGGAGGCACAACTCTGCTCCCTCCACCAACCCAACCCACCGGTGGCTCGTACGCAGCGCTGGGTGGCAACCCCGCAGCCCGTGCTGGCAGGGGACCATGGTTCCCGCTGCCAAACCTCTGCCCAACCTCACTGTGCCAAGGAAGAGCTTGAAAGAACTTAATGGGTCTTTCCCCCAAACATCTTTGAGCCTGGGCTCCCAAGGGCTGTGGATTCGCCCCTGTAAGGAGGGGTTGGTTCACCACCCAAACCTGGTGGGTAGCGAAGAGGTGACACATCCCCATGTCCCAATAGGGCCACCTCAGGGGCAGGACCTGGCTCTAGGACCCCCGGGTCCAAGTGAGCGGCTGCACTCAAAAAATACTCTGATGTGGGCACACCAGAAGGTGACGCTGGATTACTGAGCTCCAGGAGACTAAAAAACTCCCCCCAAAGAGAAGGAAGAACCACAGGTTGAGTCCTGAGTCAGGGCTGCACCATTGGGCGTTTGGTGTCCTCCCACAAGTTACAACCGATGGGACAAGAGGAGACGGCGTAAAGTTGCACCAGGGGAGGTTCAGGTTAGACATTAGGAAAAACTTCTACACCGAAAGGGTTATCAAAGACTGGAAGACGCTGCCCAGGGAAGTGGTTGAATCGCCATCCTTGGATATATTTAAAAGCCGTCTAGATATAGTGCTCAGGGACATGGTTTAGAAGTGGGTCCGGTAGTTAGATAATGGTTGGACTCCATAATCTTAAAGGTCTCTCCCAGTCGTAATGATTCTATGATTGGATTCAAAGGTGTCCGGGGTCAGCCTGGGAGGGTTTGGCTCCGTAGCTCCATGTGGCATCGCTGAAACGGTGTTTTCCTTCGCTCCCCACCACCTCTCCCCCTCCATCCCGGGTTCCTTCCAGAGCCCTTAGATCTGCCATGTGCCACAAGCACTGCCTCAATCTGCTTCAAATTACCATAACAATGCTGGGCCCCAAGTGGACATGTAAAGTGTCTCAAATTTATTGTAATCTTAAGCCGTCCCTAAAACGGCACAGACATTGCTGGAATATTTCCTCCGCCTTTAAGACCCTCCGATGACTCTGCAAGCCAGCGAGAGGGACGCCAGGACAGGCGGGAGAAGGAGGTGACGGGAGCCAGCTGCCTTTGCGCGGGGCTGGGGCATGGGAAGGGAGCAGCGGGGCTCCCCGAGGGGATGCCGGGATGGGGGCAACGTCCCCTGGGACGCGCGGTGACGGACGGGGCCGAGCGGCTGCCAAACCCGCACTCCATCTCCTTTGGGGAGGGAAACAGCGCAGGGCAGAAGCGCTTTGGCTGGGGACGGGACCACCGGTGCACGGCTGAAAGCCTGCGAACGCCAGCCCTTTGCTGCCCAGCACCTCCTTGCACGGAGGTGGTTTTACCCGGTGAGGCATTTGGGAGAGCTTGGGATGCACCGGGGTGGCTGCGTCGGCAGGGCTGCATCCCCCGCTGCCCCCTGCACCGGCCCGCATCCCTGCCGGCATCCGTGCCACCGGCATCCGTGCCACCGGCATCCCTGCCACCGGCATCCCTGCCACCGGCATCCCTGCCACCAGCATCCGCGCTGCCAGGCAGGCGCTGAGCCTCTGCCTGGAGACAGCGTCATGTTGTCACACGAATTGCACCTGTGAAACTGTTACACGAATTAATTGATCATATAAGTACAGTAATTGGAACCTGCAAAGCATAGATAATTACCTTTTATTAGTTCCTGTAGCTAATCCATTATGCACTGATTAGGCCTAAGTAAGGATCTTATAGTCCCAGTTTGATTAATGGCAGATTATGGATATTAAGCTCAAACAGGAATAGATAACTTACTATTTTCTTTCTCGCCTTAGGAGTACGTCACCCTATGACTTATAGCCAGAAGTTTTCGAGGTGCCTGATTTGTCCAGGGGGAAGGTCAGGCACATCCAAAATTCCCACCTGCCCCGACCCTCGAGGTCCCTCTCCCACGGCGGGTACCAGCTCCCAACGCTTCCCAGCGGCTCCAGAGCCCCCAGCTCAAATCTCAGCAACCCACTTGCCCACCAACAGCCGTGTGTCATGCCAGGCCTGACCACCTCCCAACCTGTTCTTAGCTCAGAACAACCTCTCATCCTCCCTTCCAACCCAGAGCAGCGAAACCTCTCCCAGACATCTCACCCCTCAGCTCGGATGCTCTCATTTCCACGGGCGCTCAGACTGTATATTTGTTTTCCATCATTCTCTGCCCGAGACAGAATATAGACAGGTATTTTGCGCCTGCAATCGCTCAGAGGGACTGTCCCTGCATAGGAGCCACCGTGTCCCCTGCGAGAGGGATCCTCGGGGGGATCTGCCCTCGGCACCGGCGTTCTGCTCCGATTGCCATCGCTCTCACGCCCCGTTTGCAGAGCAAGGAGCACGGGAGTAGGATGGGGGAAACCGGACAAAATCTGCCTGCAGGCTACAGGAGGCTTTATTTAAGAGGAATAAATAAAAAATAAGGCTGTGATTATCTCAGGCCACTCTCCAGCTGCCACCCAGAGACAGAATGGGGGGCGGGGAGGGCATTTTTTCAAGTGAATAAACAAAACCGAGCGGATGTGACATGCCGAGGCAGAGGGACAGATTCCTCCTTTCTTCCTGGCCAGATAACCCTGTTATTGGCACGGCGGAGGGGATTAGGAAGGAGAGGAGGAAAGGAGGAAAACAGCAAATGTGGGCAAAGGGGGGAAAAAATAACCCAGCGGAGAAGGTGGCGGGAAGGATGGCAGGAGCGAGGAGGCGGCGTTCAGCGCCAGCCTGTCCATCCCGCGTGCTCCTGCCTGCCAGGGCTGGGGATGAATGAGATTTACCACCCATTAAAATAAAGCCCTTTCTGTAGTTTATAAACAACGTTGCCGCTCAGTGGGAGGTTGGACATTTCAGTTCATTAAGCGGCAAATAATCTCTGTCGCTTGTTATTTTTAAGTTTATTTACATGTAGGGTTGGGTTTTTTTACCCCGTCCTCCTCTTCTTCTTCCTCCTGCCACCCCCCCAGCCAGCAGCAGAAGAGTGTATGTGCACACAGCTGAGACGCCGCTCCGGCCCCTGAGCTCGCTCCTCCTGTGGCCGTTGGCCAAGTCACTAAATAATCCTGTTTATATATCCAAAAAATGGTCTTTACAGTAAAAAGAAATTTATTTCTGCTTAAAAACCAAGTGCGGGGCAACGGGGGTGTCAGAGCAGCACTGCTGGGGCACAGGCTCAGAAGCCGTCCCGGGAACCGAGGGCAGAATTGAGCAGGGCAGGGAGGGCATCAGCTGAGAGGCCGTGGTCCCCCCTCCCCCTCCAGCACCGGCGAGGCTGGGAGGGAACAAGGGCATCTGGGAGGGTCAACACCTGATTTAGTCTCCAGCAGCCTCTAAAGATGCTGTGATGGTCTTTTGCAAGACGACGTCAATTCCCTTCTCAGCTCAACTGCCGCCCGGGTCACAGGTACCCTCCTGAACCACCATATTGGGAAGAAATTCTTCACTCTGAGGGCAGTGAGCCCCTGGAGCAGGTTGCCCCGAGAAGCTGTGGCTGCCCCATCCCTGGAGGTGTTCAAGGCCAGGTTGGACGGGGCTTGGAGCAACCTGGGCTGGTGGGAGGTGTCCCTGCCCAGGGCAGGGGGTGGAACTGGATGATCTTCAAGGTCCCTTCCAACCTAAACCATTCTGTGATTCTGCAACGACTCCACTGCAGTGCTGAGCGGCTCCCACATCCTTCCCCGTATCCTTCCCCGCATCCTTCCCTGCATCCTTCCCCGCATCCTTCCCCGCATCCTTCCCCGCTTCCACCGCTGCACTCGGCTAAACCCCGCCGTGACTCAGCCCCGGCTCCGCTGCGGTTCCCTGGTGGGCAGAAGAAATCCCTCCTCGCGTTATCTAGATCCTAAAGCACTTGAGCAGAAGGCCAATGTGCAAGCCATTATATCATTCACTCACTATCAAAAGCTCACACAGTGGCACTTAATTACAGCCCCGGAAGCGCAGGCTTCCTTAATAAATCAAAGAAATAAAGTCAGGGATGATGCGCTGAACAGAGGGGGTGGGGTGGGGGGAATAAAGAGCTTACAGTTTCCCACTGTGTGTCCCCTTTAGATAACAGATGCTCTCTTCTTAACCTCTCACTTCATCAGATCAGCTCCAGCTGTGTTTGGATCAAGTGCGCAGCCTGGCCCGCGTCCAGCCTGCCTGCTTCCCCGCGCCGGTGCCAGCTCCATCCCTCCAGCTCCAGGGCCGCCTGCGCAGGGGTGGCAGGGAGGAGGGGAGCCCCCGCTGAGCCAGGCCTCTTCCATTAAGCACATTTTACTCTATTCCTCCTTCCAGAGACCCAAACTCCTTCGTAAGAGCATCTCTGGGACTCTCAAAGAGGGGTCCCATCGGCACCCTCAGGCTGGCCCCGGCCGCGCTCCCGGGAAGGGTGCGAGCATCCCGGGAGCTGGGGGTGTCGCAGGAGCGATGCACGGGGGATGCTTTCCCTGGCAAACCCCACGAGCAGCCCACGCCGGCGTCAACAGCCAGGAGACGACACTGTTAGTAAACAGCTTCCAAAGGCCGTGCTGATAGATCCGCGTCGTCTCGGCCATAAATCACAGGGAGAAGCCCCCCCCGTCCCCTCCCTGGGACACCCTCCGCTCCCTGCCTCGGCGCGCACCACCCACCTCCCCGTTTATTTGTAAGCGTCACCTCCTCCCTCCCGCTGGCGTGCAGCCCGCTGCGGGAACGCCGTGATGAAGGGGGCTGCAACCACGGCAAAAGGAGATCCCTCATGGCAGAACCCCCCCAGCCTCTGCTGGGGCCGGGCACCAGCAGTCTCCCATCCCATGCCAGGGACCCCCTTCGCCCGGAGCCGCTGAACCCACATCCACCACCCCCAGACTCCGGCGCGTACCCCCACGGGAAGGCAAGCGGTGCCGGAGGATTGGCAGAGCCCCGGTCCTCTTACCCGCCTGCAAACGTGCCTCGCAGCCCAAAGACCTTAGGAGAGATAAAGCCTTTGAGAAATCCCACGGCTCCTAATCCCCCAATAGCACGAAAATAATGAAGCATTATCTCATCAGGCCTTAACCCAGTAATTACCCAGGGGATGGCTTAATAAGGAAGGGACACCCACCTGCCAAACGCAGCCTAAGCCTGCCTCCCGTCCGGTTACACAACACAAGGCTGGGCACGGCGGCGTGGGCATCCTTCAGCCCTCTCGGACCACCCCAGGCAGGGCAGGGGGGACGGGAGCCGCCCCATCCCCAAACCGGGGGGTCTGGAGGAGTCCAGATGCCCACAAGTCCCAACTCCTTCCCCAGCCCAGGGGTTGGCACTGCCCCAAACGCCCATTCCGGACCCATCCCAGAGGAGGCAAGCCCTGCCACTATAAAAAAATAATAATAAAAAAAAAGCTGTCTGCCCCCCAAACTCCCTGAAACGGCCCCAAAATCTCAGCCGGCGGGCACCGTCCCCTCACCAGCTCAGCTGATGCTGTGCAATCTCCTCCCCGCACCCCACATCCTTCCTGCCAGCCCTCCCCGGGCACAGCCCCACGCTCCAGCAGTGACGCCTGGACGGCGGGGAGAGGGGACGG
>NW_009650103.1:1614805-1621198 GCF_000708025.1 Charadrius vociferus | reverse complement strand
GCGGGGGGGGGATGCTTCTAGCCCATCCTGCGAGGCGGACATCTCCTCGCCACGACGGCCCAAATCACGAGCGGCTTCAGCAAATCTTAGTCAGGGCTCTGAGTCGGACCACGTGCCCTGCTCGGTTAACGGAGCCGGAGCGTGAAAAGCGAGCCGATCGGAGGGGAGCGCTTGGGTTACAGCTCGGAGCAGCCGCCGCGGGGATGGAGCGGGCTCCGACAGCTCCTGGCTGCTCCCCGGGCAGCGATATCTCCAGATCTTTTACAAATAAATATCATTGCTCATTACCTCGGCATTAAAGTTACATGCTGGGCGAGATGGGTACTGAGCTTTCTCTCGCTAATCTAAAA
Source organism: Charadrius vociferus (assembly GCF_000708025.1). NCBI lineage: Eukaryota > Metazoa > Chordata > Aves > Charadriiformes > Charadriidae > Charadrius > Charadrius vociferus. The sequence goes on along the minus strand of NW_009650103.1, from coordinate 1,620,848 downwards.
CGGATGCCAGCGTTTCTATTATTAATCTCCTAGGTCGCAGCCTCCCTCCCGCTCCGCCGCTTGCCGGCTCTGCCACCGTCACCCCCTGTCCCCACGGGAGGAGAGGGGACGGCGGAGCGGCACGACATCCCCTCCGTGCTTGCTCACACGTGGCCCGACGGCTTCGCTCCGCGGCTGAGCAACGCTGCTCCTGGAGGGGGTAAAACCTCCTCCGATGCCGGGGCCAGGAGTTTCCTGAGGTTTGGCTTCTCTGAACCCATCTCCACGTGCCGCCACGGCAAAGAGGAGCAAGAAGTGGTGGGGCAGAGGCGGTTCCTCCCTCCATGGCAGCACGGGACGTGAGGACCCACAGTGCCAGGAGCATCTGGCAGGGTCCACGTCAAGCCTTCAGCCCAAGAAGGCCAGTCCCTACACACCAGCTGAGCGAGGGCCACCAGCCCCAGGGAAGATCTCTGCAAAAAAACCAAACCTCCCTGCACAAGCAAAACCAAGACCAAACATTCCCAGTGCCTGTGTCCGCCCCGAGCTAGAGATGCTCAGGAGCAGCACGCTGTCCACAGCATCCCCGCGTGCCGCAGACCGGCTGCTGGGAATAAGAAAAAAAACCCACGCCTTGCAAGGAACCGAGCGGGTTTGACTCCCACTCCCTGCCCTATCCCGGGCTCCTGCCACCGCAGGATGTGTCCCCACGCACATCAGCATTTCCAGCAGCCGCTGCCTCCAAAGGCAGCAGATACTGAGTCACCGCCGGCAGAGAGCCGCACGGGTCATCCTCTCGCCCTCTGCAGCCGGAGGTACTGCGTTTGCCATACGGGGCCCCCGCAGCAGCAGAAGCAGCAGCAGCAGTAACTTCAGGGCAGGGATGGATGTCAGAGCCGCCAGCCCTCAGCACGCCCTGGGATAAACGCAGCGCTCACAGCGCCCCCCACGGCCCGGCAGGACTCCACGCCGCCCCTCGTCTCCCGCGGGCTTTAATCGCGACGATGGGTATCACGGTTAGACGTCAGCTTGCTCAGAGGAAGGGGAGAGCCAGCGGTGGGAGAGCTGAGCACCAGGGCTGGCCGAGGGTGAGCCAAGCCCGCCACGGAGCAGGGAGGGTTTAGCAGATCCCCGGGGGATCGGCTCATCCCCACGGCACACGGCAGCCCCGACGCCCAGTCAGGCCCTGCTGGATGTTGATCTGATACAGAGAAAGTCCCCCAAAGTCCCCAAAGTCCCAATACAGAAAGTTTCCCCTCCCCAAATCACACACAGAGGACCAAGGGAGAAACCGAAGCGGCTTCCCCCCGTTTCCCCAGGAGGAGCGGGCCAGCTTTGCAGGGGACGGATGGGGTTAGTGCCTGGGGCATCTGCCCTGTCCTCACTCCACGCACCACGAAATCATCCACCGGAGCCCCGAGACACGGCGAGGTGACAGCACCCATCAGCACCACACCTCCCGTCCCAGCCCGGCTCCCCTCCCCTCCCTTCGCTTCTCCTTTTTAAGAAAACAACTAAACTTTAGCCTTTTTATCACCCAGCCCAGACCCCAGCGGCGGGGTTGCTGCATCCTCCCCAGTTCCTAACCCCTCCCGGAGCATCTTACCCGTGCGAGCCCCCAGCCGAATTACCGCGGTCCCCGCAGGACGAGGGTGCCTCGTGCTGGGCACTCGCTCGCCAAGGGGGGACATTTGCCCGTGTCCCCTGACGTCACGCAGCCCGCGTCGGGAAATGGATGCGGATTTCGACATCCTTCGGCTCATCAGCTGCTCGTTTCGACATCCCCACGGTAAAGCCTCAAAAATAGCACACCCTGTCACTCCCTCGCAATCCTTTTTCTGCTAACTTGGCTTTTTCCAAGAGAGTGTTTGTCACCTCCAAATAAATATTTATTAACCAAATTGCAGGTGTCTGGGGCTTCCCACCTCCTCTGCTTTGAGCTGCGCTGACACCAGAGCTCTGCTGAGCGCCCAGACGTCAGCCGGTAACAGCTCCGGGAGCGTTTCTGCCCCCTCCTGTGAGCCTGGCGTTCAAATCACTCCTCAAATCTTCCCACTAACCTCCGCGGGAACAGCCGGGATAAGAGACATCTCAGCGCAAGCGGGTGCAGGGGGTGATGGATGAAAACGCCGTGGTGGGAGGGAGCTTTCCTCGGGCTTCTGCTCTCTCTGAAGTCTTGGGCAGAGAGAAGGGTACCCAAAGCGCAAAGTCAAGGGCCAGTCCCGCAGGACAGACCCCCCCCCAGCCCGGCCACGGCAGGAGTGGAATAAAGACTTTCTGGGTAACATCGTCTCCTTTGTGCTTTGCACCAAATCCAGAGATTCTTGGTGTCCTCCGCACGCTCCGCGCAAAGCTGCTCGGAGAGAAAGACTCCCAGTACTGGAGCATCCTCCACCAGCTCAGGGGCTTAAAGAACTGGCTACAACCCAGCAGCACACTGGACTTCTTGGCTTTGGAAATGCAGCCCCAGGTCGCAGACTCCAGAGCTGCACAGGAGACAGAGGGGGACACCCAGGGGACACGGCCCCTCGCCCAAAGCCAGGGGGGTCCACCTCTTAGAGAAGCTCATCCAGGAGTGCCATGAACACTGCTGTGCCCATGCGCACCTTGGGGGGGGGGAAGACATGGAAGAGGATGGGAGAGCAAGAGGCACAAGGGAAGGAGCAGCCAACATCTTCCTAAAGTCCCAGGACCTGTGGTTTAAATACTGGGGTGAGCTCTGTGCCCCAACATGGCCCCAGATTTAAGCTGCCAAGAGCCAAAGGGAGAGGTGAGGGAGGGCAGGGTGCACGCCGCAGTGGCTCCAGCCCAAGGAAAATGCCCTGGAACTCATGTAAAAGCTGCAGGATTTAATTATCAACTTGCTTTATGGGGCAGGGATGTGCTGGGACCCCATCCCTCGCCCCTGGTTCTCCCTGTCACCGGGCTGGATGTGTCCTCCCAGTGCCGCTGGCTGGGGTCGGGGCTGCAAAGGGAGACGGAGAGACACCAATAGACTGCAACACCCCCTCTGCTCTGCCCTGGGGAGGCCACATCTGGAGCACTGTGTCCAGTTCGGGGCTCCCTGGGTCAAGAAGGACAGGGAACTGCTGGAGAGGGTCCAGCAAAGGGCTACGGAGATGCTGAGGGGACTGGAGCATCTCTCTGATGAGGAAGGGCTGAGGGATGTGGGGCTGTTCAGTCTGGAGAAGAGAAGACTGAGGGGGATCTCATCAACGCTTATCAATCCTTAAAGGGAGGTGCCGGGGGATGGGAACAGTCTGTTTCCAGCGGTGCCCAGTGACAGGACAAGAGGGAACGGGCACAAACGTGACCAGAGGCAGTTCCATCTCCACCTGAGGAGGGCCTTCTCTGCTGTGAGGGCGGCAGAGCAGTGGCAGAGGCTGCCCAGAGAGGTGGGGGAGTCTCCCCCTCTGGAGCCATCCCAAACCCGCCTGGACGCCGTCCTGTGCCACTGCTGGAGGTGCCCCTGCTCTGGCGGGGGGTGGGATGGGGGAGCTCCAGAGGGCCCTTCCAGCCCCCACCAGTCTGGGATGCTGTGACACCCTGAGTATTCCCCCAGACGGATTCTACCTCACTGGGACAGGAGGAGAAAAGTTAATTTTAGCGCATTTGATTTGCATGGAGACTCTGGGCAGAGCCCAAGGTTAAACCAACGGGGCTGTATTTGCCCACCAACTTGCCAAGTAGGTACCAGGACCGTCATTCAGCATGACGGTTGGGACTCCAGGGTCCCCTTGTTGCTTCTGACCCACATTCCCTGCCCGATTTCGGGGGGTGGGGTGGGGGGCCGTGCACCCGCCATGGCCGGCAGCACAGGGTAGCCTACCCCGTGTCTGTCCGGGCAGACACCAGCTCGACCCTCTTTGCGGAGAGGACAGGGAAGAAGCCATTGACCCACCGAGCAACGCGCTGCCCGATTCCACAGCAAACAGGAGTTAGAGCCGTCTGCTGTGACAGTTCACCCCGCAGTAACGGTGGGATTGATTTAAAAAATACTCTTGAAAAGAGAATTTCCCCGTCCTGCCTGCTCCGTGGCGGTTCCGGGGCCAAGGGATGGGTTTGCCAGCCGCCCTCCCCATCGCACCTCACCCTCCCTGGCAACACAGAAATGAGGGGGGGGGAAGAGGGAAAAAGAGATGAGAGTCCAAAACAGACAGGCTGCGGCGCGGGGCAGTTTGACTGTGGGAATGGGAAGCTTCCCAACCCGCATCCCTGAGCATCCCTGAGCCCCAGCGGATGGACAACGGGAGCCACACGGAAAAGGGAAAGCACAAACTAGAGATTTAGTGCTCCGTCGCGTTAGGGGAGATGCTCACGCCAAGGTGAGGGTGCAGAAAGGGAGCAGGAGTCCCTGTCCCTTCTGGGGGCAGCCCAAGGCCACCTCCCCTCTTTTGAGGCACAACCAGAGGGATTTAGGCACCTCGAATGCCCTTGGGGACGCCGCTGAGCTTCTCTCCGGCACAGCCTCCCACCCAGGGTGACGATAAATCCCAGACTGGGAAACGCTCAAGACAACAACGCAGACATGGGGAACGTTTTAACAGCCCGGCCTCCCCCTCTCCGTCCCTTGTCACCGCTGTCACCGCTTCCCCTTCCTCCCTTCCTCCCACCCCTTTCGAATTAGCAGCCATCGACCTCCTCCCCCTGCGGAGCTGACATTAATCCGGCAATGTTTGTTTAACAACAGCTCCCATTGATCTGTAGCCTGATCCCCCAAGTCAATACAGGCTTTCGCCGGGGTCTGGAGCGCGGGATCCGGCTCCGGAGTGGTCCGTCAAGCTAAAACGGCTGCGCGGGCTGATAGGATCAGATGCTGTCAGTGCTGCTCTGGGACCCATTAGCTTTAATTAGCTGATGATGCTGTAGAGGCCACATAAAACAATGAAGGGGATTGATCCCTCGTGTAACACTATTGACAGTGGAGCTGCATCTGGGATCAGTTTGGTGCCGGATGCATCTGTAGGGTCTATAAAACCAAGGCCTGTTTTCTTTTGCTTTTTTTTTTTTTTTTCTTTAATTTTAAAATCCTATAATGGTAGGTCTGCAAGTTTAAAAGCAAGAGGGGAAAAAAAAAGAAGAAAAAAAAAAAAGAAAAAAGCCAAAAGTCAACTGCAGGGAACCCTCTCTGATTCCCCTTGATGATAAGTTAGGGCACATATAACCACTTCCACCATCCCTCCCCGCTAAAGACCCTCGTGTGTACTGCACACACCGAGCATTACGGCACGCAAGCCTGTTTCCAGGTCACTGTCATTACCCCTGTTCTAAAAACACCCGCTTTCTCCACGTCCTTTGCTCTGAAGGGCACACCAGTCCCCGAACCACTCGCTTTCGGCAAAGCCCTTTCCCTCTGCGCAGTGTCACCATCGCACCTGCAGCGAGGGACCAGGGTACCACAAGGAACATGCTGCAACCAAGGAGGGAACCCAAAAATACCGGGATGCTGCAGGCAGCTCTCTCATTTACTTCTCCCCTGATGTAATTGTCCAGCTGAACATCTCCATGTGCCCCCACATGCGGCGGGGATTTCCCCCAAGAGACGGAGATGCTGACAGCCAAATGCTGCAGGTACCCTCTTACATATGAAGAAATCCTGGTGAGATAAAGCCACAGTCCTTACAAGCAAGCACAGCCGCCGCGCTCAGCACCAGGAGCACCTCTCCGAACACCTCCCAGCAGCACCGGGGAATCACACAGGTTTCAGCCGCTGGAGCTCCCCTCTTTAACCCCCAGCATTTAGCGGATGGAGCACCACATCCCTACCGTGTTGCAGCCCAGGGGTGCAGGTTTTGCCAGCCCAGAAGCAGGGCCAGGAGCTGAAAAAATCCCCTGAGCCAGCAGGGATTCCCTGCAAAGCATGCAAAGAGGAGGATTTACATCGCATTTCTCCCCGACATCGCATCTCTCAACATCGCATCTCTCCCCAACACCGCATCTCTCCCCGACACCGCATCTCTCCCCAACATCGCATCTCTCCCCGACACCGCATCTCTCCCCAACACCGCATCTCTCCCCGACACCACATCTCTCCCCGACACCGCATCTCTCCCCGACACCTCAT
>NW_009650103.1:1614351-1614722 GCF_000708025.1 Charadrius vociferus | reverse complement strand
CCCCCCTCCCCCACCCCCCGCGTCCCTCCCCGACACCGCATCTCTCCCGAACACCGCATCTCTCCCCAACATCGCATCTCTCCCCAACACCGCATCTCTCCCCAACACCGCATCTCTCCCCGACATCACATCTCTCCCCGCTGCCTCCCAACAGGCAGCAGAGCTGAGGACCACCGCAGAGCATCCCTGCCTGCAGAGATCGACCCATGGCGGTTGCCAGAGTCATCTCTTCCCCACGGCAGCTACAAAAGCTTCCCCAAACCTCCCCCAAAAAGTGAAGACAGACAAAACTCAGCCCCGCAGCCCTCTGGGGAAGGCAGCCCGAAGCCTGGGCGCAGCGGCAGGCAGGGGAGCGAGCAGGCAGGGGCGGG
>NW_009650103.1:1613344-1614323 GCF_000708025.1 Charadrius vociferus | reverse complement strand
GAACGGGACCCAGCGCCGGCCGGGGCCGGGGCGCAGGGACAGCCCGGGAGAGGCAGCACGCCGGGGCCGATACAAAACTCCTCTCTCTTTTGTGTGTGTGTGTGTTTTATTTCGGGAACTCTGCATGTAAAAGCCCTTAATTTATACGCTGTGTGGGTTGACGGCTGTACCCAACAAATGGAACATTTTCTCCATACCCTTGTGTGTGCGATAAACAGCCGCTGCCGAGAGGCCGGGAACAGAGCCTTTTTCTTCACCGTGATAAATACGCTCCCAGCAGCTCCCAGCTTCTTGGCTTGGAGATTATTATTTTTTCCTCCTTGTCGGAGGGGGAGGCGCCGGCCCCATCGCCAGGGACGCTGCAGGGGGACCGCTGCTGCCGGTCCCTGCCTGCGCTGCCCGTCTCGCCTTGACACCTCCGCCTTCCCGCGCAGCGCTGAAGATGGATAGTCACCGAGGCGGCGAGACCAAAAAAAAGAGCTGGGAGAAGTCCCTGCCCCACACCGGGCATAGATGGGCACCCACTTGCTCCCAGCCCCCTGCAGCTCCCTGGCCATGGGGACACCCTGCTATAGGAACCACCCTGTTCTATAGGGACTATAGGGAGTAACTCTGCGTGCCCCTCTCTCAGCCCCTGGGCTGCTCAGCACATATTGCTGTAACACAGGTTTTGGAAAGGGAGAGGGAGGGAGCAATGGGGGGGTCACCGTGAAATTCCCCGTACACCCACCGGAGAGGGAGGGTGGGGAGCAGAGGGCGATGGGGTACGCAGCTGCAGCAAACCCCCAACCTCCAGACAGACATCCTCGATGACACCAAGTTGAGAGGTGCGGTTGACACGCCTGAGGGACGGGATGCCATCCAGGGGGACCTGGACAAGCTCGAGAAGTGGACCTGTGTGAACCTCATGAGGTTCAACAAGGCCAAGTGCAGGGTCCTGCTCCTGGGTCAGGGCAACCCGCATTATCCATACAGGCTG
>NW_009650103.1:1610528-1612581 GCF_000708025.1 Charadrius vociferus | reverse complement strand
CCCAGCAGTAGCCCACCAGGCCACACCAGCAAGTGGCTTTACGGTCCCTCACCACCCCATCCCCAGATGCAGACCCCCCAGCGACTCCCTCAGCACCATCTCGTGCATCTATTACGCAATGGGTATAAATATCTATATTATACCTATGTGCGCACATTGCATAAGATGACATACATTTTTGTCTGTGGTGGAATAAAACGCGGAGCTATTTGGGGTGCCCTGTGGAAGGGGGGTTAACAGCCCCCAGCACACCTTGGGAAGCCGCCGGGAAGGAGCACGGAGCATCCGCACAGCCGCCGCTCCCGCGGGGACCCGCAGCATCGCGCTGCTCCCACCACCGCCAGCCTATTTGCACAGCCGGTCCTGAGGGGCGTCCAGTTAAGCTGGCGATAATGGACTCGGCAGCGGGTTGGAACGGATGTTTGCCGTGAGCGAAAGAAAGAACCCGACGCCAGAGACGAGGCCGAAGTCAGGAAATTTGCCTCCAAGTCAGCCATGCCCCAGGATATCAGCGCTTGAGCGCAGAAAAAAAAAACAAACACGCCAAACCACCACAATCACCGTCGATTTTGCAAAGCGAAGCCTTGGACTCGCCGCTGCGAACAAGTCGGGGGGACCCGCTGCACCCCGAGCTGGCTGCCGTGTTCATTCACCAGGTCACATCCCCCCCGGGGCGCTCCACGGTGCAGCAGGTCTCCAGTAGCCAAAAATGTGCCTCTTTGTGCCACCGTGACACCTGGGGATGCTCCGAGGTGGCCACAGCCGACACACAAGCGCCCAAGCCAAGGTTTCGGCCAGCAGAATGAATTGTCCTCCTGCATGCCAGGTGGGTACCGGTGCCGGGGCAAAGGCACGGTGGCAGCCCTGGCGATGCCGAGCTGCTCCCTCGAGGCCATTTGTGCCCATTTTGTGCCAATTCCTGGGTGAAACGAACTTCCAAAAGCTGAAGCTCAGGACGAGAAAACTAGTCTTTTATCCAAAAATTGGTGGTTTTTTTTTTTTTTTCCCATTTCTGGCCGAGGCAGACATCTCAAAAAAAACAGCGTTTCCTGTGGTATTTCAACACTTTCTTTTCTCAGACGGAGCCATCGGAGAACAGGTTCCAGGGCCGCGGACAGGCTTTGGAGCAGACCCAAGAGAAGAACAACCGCAGGCACATGCCTCCGTGTGGGCAGCCCCTGGAAATCTGGGTACCCCGAAGGGGCTGACGGCTATTCCCATTTGTAATCCAGCTGCTGGGCAGTCCGGGCATCCATCGGTGAGGCGGCTGGGTTAGTAACTGTTTCCCAAAAAAGGGGATGTCGCTTCAGGCGGTGCGCGGGAAGGCATGAACATGCCACACGCCCTGGGCGCAGCGCTGGAGAGACCTCGGCGTTGCTGTTTTGCCACCAGTTTCCTTACGGCATCGCTGATACTCCTCAGGCATCTGCGGGAAGAGGATGGCTCAAGGGACCATGGAGAGGCTGGAGCATGCTTCACCTCAAGGGATGCTGTGGGGTCCTTCCAGACGAGAAGCTGGCGATGCTCTGGTCCAAAACCACTCCGGTGCCACCTGGGTGATGGCTGTCTCTGGTGCCCTCCGAGAGGACAGGCATTTCTGCAGCGCTCCCCTCGGGGCGATGCCCGGCGTGTCCCCCGTGGTGGCAGAAAGTCAAGATGGAACAGGCTAAAGAAGGCAAACCTCGTCGTTGTCTCCCAAAATGTCCCCTTGGTGACCACGCAGGGAGTTGCGCCTTTCACCGCAGCCGGTAACACCAAAACATCTCCTGGGAGCCCTTTGGCAAGGGACCCAACGCATCCAGGGACCTTCACGCTGACACCTACAACCTGTCCCAGGCACGGACCCACCACCCCACTCCCCGTCCCTGCGAGAGGCGCAGCGGCACCCACCGCCGAGACCCCCCCGGGCTGCTCCGGGGACACCCAACCCAAAGGTATTTTCCACACCAGTTCCACCATTTATTTCTTTACGGGACAGGCCACGGGGGAAGGGCTGCTCCTCGGCCAGCAGCCAGCCCCCGCAGCAGCGGGTGGCCCCCCCCGGCGCCCCCCC
>NW_009650103.1:1608465-1610270 GCF_000708025.1 Charadrius vociferus | reverse complement strand
CGCCCCGCGCCCCCCGCCGGCATCCCGAGATGAGACGTCGAAAGGCAGCAAAGCTGATGCTGATGGGCATGAAGGTCAGCGGAGAGGGAAGGTCATCTCCGGCGGCGGAGCCGGCCGCTCCCGCGGGCAGCAGTGACCGCAGTGCACCCGCTCCGCCGGCACTGCCTGCGCCGGGGCATCCCGTCCCAAAGTCTGTCCTGGGGGTCGGCTGGGGCAGAGCTCTCTCCACGCACCAATAAACCTTGTAAATGCCTCATCGGGGGAGCACGAGAGGAAAGCAAATACATCTGTATTTACCCCGAACGACGCTGCCGGTACCTCCGGGTCCCACCGCTCCCTTTCCCTGCTGTCACTTCCATGGCGAAAAGCCAAAGAGGTCGGTCAGCTCCTGCTCTCCCGCCTCCCTCCGGGAAAAGTTTGGGGCTCCGGCAAGCTGCCGGTGCAGCAGGAGGAACAAGGATGCTGTTTGCCACAGCGGGGTGCGATTCGGGGTGATTCAGTGCATGGGGATGCTCCCAGCAGAGGCAGCGACCCCTCCAGCCAGCCCCAGCCACCCCATTCCTGTTTCACCGCTGGGGGAAACTGAGGCACAGAGTGACCCTACCAGGGCTGAACACCAATTGCCGGAGACCAACCCCACGTTACAGCACTGCCCTGTCCCCCTCACCGCAAAACCCACCCCTGGGTGGCCGCTGCCATCCCGAGTGCTGCGAGAAGAGCTGTGCCCCCCTCGGCGCTGCCCCCGGAGCAGCCGCGGACAGAGCAGCACCGTGCCCGCCTCTCTCCTCCGCTTGCCCACGTGTTTCTGCCCGCACCCTGCAAAGAGAGGCCGCGATGCTCACGCACGCCTTGCGGTCCACCACCCTGCCCACGCGGCAAAAAAGCCGCCCGTCATCTCCTTTCCATCTGCTGCCCCTCACCCGTCCTCACGTGAGCGATCCCATCATCTACCGAACACAAGAGGAGTCGTGGAAATTCATTGCCTCGGTCCCTCACCCCTGTCCATCAGCGTCCCACACGGCAGAAGATCGGCGTCCCGGAGGGACACAACTCCCTCCCAGCCCGGCTCTGCAATTTGAGGCTCACGCGGCAGCCGTGGGGTTTGCAAAGAAGGAGAAGCCCCGGCCAAGCTGGACCAGACTGGATTGGGGAGAGGAAACCCACACAGGGGTGGGACGCCAGGAGGGACGGGAAGGAGTCCGCATCCCGGGCGGGCTGGGCACCATCAGCCTTGATGCTCTGCCCCTCCGTTTCCCCATTGTTAAACTGGGGCTTCACCCTCTCCCCTCTGCCCTGGGAGCAAAACCACGGCCCCTGAGGAGAAGCGCAAACCCACCGCGTGTGCCATCCTTCCTCCGACACCTCCTCCCGGCCGGCACGTGAGCGACGGGGGCTCCAGCCGAGCGGCTGTCACTCGTGATTTGTGGCGTTAATATTTCAGGGGAGGGGAGCGAAGGGGTGACAACGGCCGGGGAGAGCCGGCTCTTGGAAGTCAACTAGCAGGGTTATAGCTGAAGGCAAAGCAATAACACTGATGGATCTGAGGACCTGGGGTGGCAGAGGCTGGAGGAGGAGGAGGAAAAGAGAGAGGAAAGCAGACGAGGAAGGGTGACAAACAGCACAAATACATACTGCCTTTACACGAGGCCGCCGTGAGCTCGTTTCATTAATTAGCCCCATCCCACACTAGGGAGGGAGCATCACGCCACCCCAGAAAGGGGACCAGGGCTGGCAGCAGAGCCAGGCAGTCACAGAGCGAGGTGACTGCGAGGATGGATCCCCAGCGCTGGGAGCGTTTCCCTGCC
>NW_009650103.1:1606008-1608373 GCF_000708025.1 Charadrius vociferus | reverse complement strand
GGGGAGCCCGCGGTCCACCCAGCCCCAGCCCCAATAATGTCACGACAGTCCCGATAACGCCCCGACAGCCGCAGCACCTCCAATCCGGCAGCGGACAGACCTGACAGAAGGGGCTCTTTTTAAGCCCTCCAACACTTGAGAGGCTTAACGACAAGAATATCTCGATTATCCGCACCCAGAGCCCTCAAGCAGCTCCTGCTGCTCTCCAGCAGCTTAAAGGATGGGAATTACGGGCGGGGGCAGCCGAGACCCCTCCACGGCATCACCCCCATTGGCACCTCTCCTTCCGAGGGACCAAAAATATTCACGTAACCCCCCCTTAACCGCCACTCCGGTCTCCTCCCCGGCGCTTTTCACACCTCCCATCAGCAGTGAGGAGCGCGCGCGCCACTGGCAACGGGCCACAGCCCGCACGGCGACGGCGACGTTTTGCTGGGAAAAAGGGCAATTTAATTATCCCAGCTTCTGTTTCACGACAACACAGGAACGTGTCTGCTGAGGCAGAGAAAGCGCCGTGCAGGCACACACGGGCATCACGTATGGCAACGGCAACCCTGCCCGGCGCTTCCCGCAGGGGGGTCCCCGTTTCCCGGCTTTCCGCCAGCGGGAAAGAGGGGCCGGGAAAGGCGAGCGCACGGAAAGGACGGGGTTAAAGCACAGCCCCAAACCTTCAGGTTTTTCAATAGCCCCAAGAAGCAGGAAAAATGTTTTTGTTGTCCAGCTGCAATGCTTCTCCCCAGCTCAAAGCAAGCGCCGCCTCTCATCTGGGGGCTGTTTGGCCAGCGCGGGTCTGTTTTTACAAGGAAAATGGTATTTTGAAGGGGAAGGTCGATCAGAAAAGGAAGAAGTATTAAGAATACTGCAGTCCTCTTTTGGGAGATCAAACTATTCACTGATTCCAGCCAGACTTCACAAACTGCGTCTGACCTTCCCAAGCACCGCTTACCAGAAAACTTACTATCGAAATATATCGAATAATATAAAATATATTAAAATCTACCCTTTAACTCAGCGCTACCCGTGGACAAAGGGTGAAGGCAGGAGCGGGGTGCCTGTCCTGCTGGGTGGGTTGCAGTCGGGACCACGCAGTGCCTCAGCGCCGACCCTGCTCCATCCCCCCGGGGATGTGGGGGACAAGGACAGAGGATGCCGTCAGAGGCAACTGCCACACCATGGGGCAGACAGGAGCATACTGGGAACACTGGTCCTGGCCGGCTAAAGCCCTGCAGTGACCGTCCGGACTCGGTGCGTGGGCAGCACGTGTGCTGCGGCGTTTGTTGTGACAGCATCTCCATTAGCACCGAAGAGCCAAGCCGCCTTCTCAAGGACGTGGCGCAGACACCCTAATTAGTACGTTAATTATACTTGTTGGCCGGGAGAGAGCAGGTGCAAGAGGATGGAGGAGGAGCGGGAGCATCGCTGCAGCCTGACCTGCCCAGAGGCAGAGCAGAGGGATGGAGAGCAGCAGGACACAGCTCCTCCTTTGCTCCTCCAGCCGAGAAAGGTCCTTCCAAGACCCCCAAATGCCGCCGCCGCTTGCAGGGCGAGAGCTGCAGTGCCAGTAAATGAGCACGACAGGGGAAGAAAGGGACTTTCCAGATAGGAAAGTTGTCTTCCCCGGCACAGGGGAGAGAAGGAGACGCCAGACTGGTGTGGGGCACACAAACGGGGCAGGTACAAAGCCGCAGCCACCCGAAATCCCCGGCACGAGGAAGTTCCCACGCCCCGGTGCAAACCCCGCCGCAATCCCAGGCATGAGCTGGCGTGTCCCGCGGCACGGGAGAGGAGCTGGCAGCCTGGCTTACAAACCGGTGACAAAACAGCGAGTCTTCTACCCACTCAGGAGGGCTGGTGGTGACACCAGTGGCACCTCGGGGACACCAGCCCCGCTTCCCTGCCAACAGGCTGCGTGCTGCAGAGCCCTTGCGAGGCAGGAGCTTTCCTCCAGGGTCCCCTTAAGAAGCAACTTGTGCTCTCGTGGGTCCCCCTGATTTAATTTTCACTCCTTTCCCCACACGCGGGAGGGAGCAGCACGCTCCAGGCCCCGCAGCCGCACGCAGCCCCTCGCCGCAGGTCGGGAGCGATAACTGCGGAGCCGCTTCGGAAGCACAGAGGAGACCCTATAGCGAATGTCTGATTCCGGGCTGGGTGACAAAAGGCATTTCTCTCCTCAGAGAAATCTATTCCTTGCCGGGGAGCAGCCAGGGCTCCGCTTTTTGCAGCACCGGCCAGCCTTGACCCAGCTCAGCTCCCTCGAGGAGCATCACAGCTATTCCCCCTCTCCTCCCGCTTCATCTTTTGTGCAAGCGATGAGTCACGAAGCGCTCGGGGGACTTCGCCATCCCCGAAGCACGCGTGCACGCAC
>NW_009650103.1:1591624-1604436 GCF_000708025.1 Charadrius vociferus | reverse complement strand
TGGGGGAACCTTGCAAAAGGGGGGAACCCTGACAAAAGGGGGGGACCCTGCAAAAAGAGGGGAACCCTGCCAAAGGGGGGGAACCTTGCAAAAGGGAGGGATCCCTGACAAAGAGGGGGGAACCTTGCAAAAGGGGGAATCCCTGACAAAAGGGGGGGACCCTGCAAAAAAGAGAGAAACCCTGCCAAAGGGGGGAACCTTGCCAAAGGGGGGGGAACCCTTGCAAAAGGGGGGATCCCACCCCACAGCTCTGCACGGCTCACGGAGACGTCCCCACAGCAGAGCCCATCAGTGCCACCGCCTGCCCCGGCCGGGCACGGAGAGCACAGCGTGTTTGCACCCAGGTGAGCGAGGAGGAACGGGCTCCTCTTAACTCACCTCTCCGTCCGTCTGCAAAAACCACCACGGCCACGCACACCCCTAAGAGGCGTCTGAACTGGAGATGAGCAACAAGAGTCCAGACTTCAAGGATGTCGGCGTTAGATGTCATTTGGGATGTTTTTCTTAATCAGGTCCACTGTCAACATGCAAAAATGTGCCTCTGACACCCTGGGGATGCTGATTCCTGACGCTGCCTCAGGAGCAGCAAAAATACAGATGATTCAGCTCCAAAATTATCGACAGTGGGATGTAAGCCTCCCAGCAGATCTCTGGCTATTCCTGGGCAAAAGCTCAAAGCCGCCTTTGCTTCTCTCTCCTCCTCTTGAAATCATCAGAGAATATATTTCTTTTTTTTTTTTTCCTTTTTTTTCCACTATGAATACATTCTTCTCCCTCCCAGCCCTGCAAGAAGGGAACGGAGCAGTAACTCCGGGTACGGCTGCCTCGCTCCCCGGGGCCGTGGTCGCTGCCCGCGCCGGCCGGCATCCCGGCGTGCCCGCCGTGCCGGGACACACGTGTGCCAGGAAGGGCGAACACGACCCCATCGGCCTTTCCCAACCGCCCGGGGAGGATTTGCACCGACTCGCGCCGGGGTTTGGATGACGGCGTGCCGCTGCCGCTGCTATTTTCTCGCTGTTTTCCTAGACATTAACACTTCCTCCCTTCACCCACAAGATGGTTTCCAGGCTTCGATTCTCTTCCCTATGGCAACAAAAACCCAGCCAGGAAACCTCAACCCACTCGCCCGACTTTCTCGCAGGGGAGGGAGGTGGGGGGCAGCCCCGGCCCCTCGGGGCTGGTCATTTCAGCTCCGTGCTAAACTATTTTAAAGCAAAAAACTTTTGCCGCTAACATAAAGCAAACTTTGCCACACGTGTGGCTCAGCCGGGAGCCCGAGGCTGCGCAGCCGTGTCCACATCCTCCTCAAGAGCATCGCCAGAGCCATGGGACAGTGCTGCCGCCGTCCCCGCTCCCGGCAAGCCGGGGGACACCGGGAGGAGGAAGGGATTTATAAACCCCCCCCCATTGCACCTGCACCCCAGCACTGCCAGGGCTGAATCCGCTCGGCCGGCGAGCTGGAGCACGGGAGAGATGCTGCTCTCCAGTCCGCAGCCACCCTGCTCCCACAACGGGTACACCAGGGACGCTGCGCCACGCACGCGCCTCTCCTAAAATACCGAATTCCTCAGGGAAAGGACAGAGCAAAGGGTGGATGCCAAAGAGGAAAGGGGGAGGAAGGATAAGAGAGCAAAGAAATCATATCAGCTCGAATCAAAACAGGCCACGGAAATGATTGCACTTAAGCTTTTCACGCCTGGCTAATTTTTTTATTATTCAAAGAAATTCCTGTTTTTGTTTTGCCTCCTCGAAGGAAGAACCAGAGGGGAGAGAGCTCCTCCAGCAATCACAGATAATAACCGCCACGGAAAAAAAAGGCTTCCTGCTCAAACAATGGGAGACAATTAGCACGAGCCGTGCGGGAGCATCTTTTAATCTGCCCTGCCATGTCAAAACAGAAAAAAAAAATAAGGAAAAAAAAGAAATGCTTCGCGGGAAAGAGGGCCGCAATTAGGTATTTATGTTGGGTCGGAAAGCCGCGCACTCTGGCACTGCATCGCCACTTTGCTGCCGCAGCAAAACGGCAGCATGTCAGGATCTCCGGAGTGAAAGTGGGCGAGGGGATACTCCAAGGATGCCAGGCGAGAGCGAGCCGGGAGGACACGCTGAGCCAGGCAGGATGCGAGCCTCGAGGCGGCCGCTGGGCTCACAACCCCCTTGGCATCCCTCCTTTACTGCTCCGGACTGCTTGGCGGGGAAGGACAAGGACAAAACTGTGATCAAGCTCAGGCTCCTGCGAGACTTTGGCATGTGTCTGCTTTTTGACGGTGCTCCCACGCAGGTCACACAAAGCCACCCATCAGCCTTAGAAGGACCTTCTCCCGCTCGCATGGCTCTCCGGTGCCAGCGGAAGGCTGAAGCCTTTCGATACCCACCACACGGCATCTGAGATGCTTCTCCAGCCGCTCAGCCCGGTGCTGAGGCCGCCCGAGGAGGAGCAGCCTTCCTCCCACACCAGTCGCTGCTCCTTTAACTCCGCCGTCGGAGGCACCAGGAGAAAACACCCGCGCTGAAAATCCAACTGTGCGTCATTCAGCTCTCATTTTGATTGTTAAAAATTCATTAATGAGAGCAGATTGGTATTATATCGCTGCCTTAATTAAAGAGGGCTACGGAACAGCATTTTAAATAGCAATGTCATTTTCTAATTGACACAGCTACATTATAAAGAAAAATACTTAAACAGAACTGGAAACCGAGCCGGTTTCTTCTGATGGCAGGGCTCATTTTGGCTTAAATTTTTAATCTGCTCGTGAAATATTTACGGGCAAGGAAAGGGATAACGTTTCTCCAGGTGTACGGTTCCGCTCCTCCAGCCCAGTCCCCCGCCAGGTTGCCACGGGAGGAAGGTTTCACCACCCGGGGAAGCCACTTCTCCATCCTCCTCCACGCAGGACCCCGCGGCTGCAATCCTTCCCGAGACCCCAGGGCTGCAACGAGCCCCGGCGGACCCCGAGCCCCGCTCAAGTCACTGCTCCACCTGCATCCTTTGGGCTAAACCCCGCTGGATTTGAGTGGAAAAGCATGGGTTTTGGTGCCTTTCTTGGGCCAGGTATTTCTTCCCTACCAAGGGCAGAGGGATGAGCGGGGATGAACACGTCCATGCCCGCAGCGGGTGCCAGCGCTGGTTTGGTCCCTATAGGCTTGATGGGAAGACACGGGGATGCGGCACAGGGATGCAGCACGGGGATGCGGCACAGCTCAGGCACCGGCCAAAAGCATCCCGTGTCAGGCCACGTTCAGATGCCAGATCTCCCCCTCTCACACGCAGACGCTCAACACCTCTCTCCCGCTATTTAAGGTGTTTCATACACAAACCTCCTACAGCCTACAGCTAATTTAAGAGCACTGATTCCTCCTGGTTTCCATTTAGGAAAAAAAATCTGGTCACCACTTCCAAGTACCGGGACAGCAAATCAGGGAAGAACACGGCTCCGTACGCCTGGATGTAAATTCCTCTGGAAGTCAGCGTGTCCCCCTCTCCCCCTGCCCCGCACGGCCGCCCGCCCCCCTGCACGCAGCAGCCTGGGAAACGGGTCCCCGCTCGTGCCAGCGAGAGATTTTTCCACCAGCATTAGTGGAAATTAGTGGCGTTAGTCCACGCCCGCGTTTCAGCAGCCAGACAGAGCGAACTCACAGCAAAGTCGTCCGTACGCCAAGTCCATTGAAACCGGTAGCACCGTGCTTTGGCCACTGCGCTCAGTACAAGCGCGAGGGCAGGGTGAGCCAGAGGACAGGTTGCTCAGAGGTTTAAACTCTGGATCTGCCTCTCGCTAGCTTTTCAGATGACCTTTCAGATCTTAGAGACAGCCCAACGCCCTGCCTCAGTTTCCCTTCTCGCCAAACCTCGCTGCCCGTCTCCTTTTTGCGGGCATCCCCGGCCGTGGGGCGAGCTGAGCGGGGAGGTCGGGGGTGATGCTACACCCAGCCACGAGTGTCGACTGTGCCCCTCACACTCTGCCTTTTCACAACAACAACTTCCAAAAGCAAAAATGTCATCAGCCCACTGGGCGGCTTGGCCTGGCTGCGTTCGGTTTTTTTAAAAGCGAAAAGATTTGGAAACCCAACAAGAGAGGGGAAACGCCAACTCCTTCGCTCCTCCTTCTCTCTCACTGAGAGGGGGGATGCTCACCTCCGCACTCCACAGACACCCCGGGGAAAGGGAAGGATGGGAGCCGGCACCGCACAGGACGTGCCCGTGGAGGTGACAGCGTTCCCATCCCGCTGCAGAAGGGTTCGGTCCAACCCTTTCCCCATCCAAGCATCCCTCTGCCCCGTGTCCCCAGCTCCGGTCACATCTCCGCCTGTCGTGAGAGGGTGAGACTGTCCAGCTGGCTCGCAGAGGATCTGGACAGGCTGTTTAATCAGGGAGAGCGATTCGGCTGTAATTTCTTCTGATAAAGTATTACAGATGCTGCATTTCTAGCCATCTGGCAGCAGGCTGCGTTTCCTGCCTCTGCTTCTCGCGCTCTCAGGAGAAGAGGGGAGAGAGGGATGAAAAATTAAAGGCGGGATGGCGAGGAGGGCTGCGCCGGGATGGGAAGGGAAGCGGGGCAGAAATTCCCATCTCCCATCCCTCCCAATGCCGCACCGCCCACGCCGCAGGCTGGAAACCTGCGGGCACCGCTCGGCAGAGGATGGGACCGGTGAAGAGCACATCAACATCCCCAGGAAAAGCCGAGCAAGTGGGGCCGGAGCTGTTAAAAGCCAAGCTGTCCCTTAGGGCAGGGACAGAGCCCCCAGCCCATCCTCCTCCGCTGCCCCGAGCATCATCCCCCGCACAGGCACCGATCCGGATCCCCGGATCCCCTCGATGCCGATCGCAGCACGGGGGAAAGCGTCTGCCCCCACGCTAATCAACCTGGGGAGAGCCCAAAACCGAACACAGCGGAGTCCATCCCGCCTCAAAGCCCGACGAATAATTTGCCCCGAGAGGAGAATCCGGCGGCGCAGGGGGAGGCTCTGCAGACAAAAGGCAGCTCGCTCGGATTTACCAGAGCCTGAGCAGCACCCTCGCAGGGTTCAGAGCATTAAAAATAACTGAAGGGAAGGGCTCGCACTTCATTACTTTCGACAGAACTGGGTCTTGGTCACGCCAAGTATCTGCTGGGGAGCAATCACGGCGCCGCACGCCGCAGCTCTCCCTCGCGCCGCTCAGGTGTGAAGCCGAAGCAGAACGGGGCCGGGGATAAAAGGGGGCTGCAGGGGGCTTTTATTTTCCCCTTCTCCCTGACCTGCCGCTGCGAGATGTACAGACCCCTTACGCTCCGCACCCCTCGCATCCTCCCCGCTCCTTGCTCTCCACTCGCCTTTTGGGGAGACGGGGATGTAGGTACCCCCAGGAGGGCTGGGCGGCACGGCGCCAGGCAGCAGCGATGCTTTCATCCCATCAGCAGCACCGGGCTGCAAAAAAACCCCAGGAGATGCCTTGGCAGAGGGTACCATCGATGCCGGCGGTGCTGCGTGGGATAACCAACCCCGGCTGAAGTTTCTTTGTGAACCACAGAGAGTTAAAGGCTGGCTGAGGCCCTGAAGCATGAGGTTTATGCATATGTAGCTAATGTAATACAATTATACATTAATATATAACTAACAGTCATGGTAATACAACATTACAGTAGGTAGATTATCCCATCTCCTGTAATTTATTATTGTTATTTGTAATCCATTAGTGTCCAGAGCTGAACCCGGGTCAGAGTGCAGCATCCCGGCACGCTTTCGTGCAGGAGCGGGCGGATGGAAGACCCTCCTGCTACGGGGCCAAATCCTGCCCCAAGCTCCTGCAGCAGCGAGTCCCGGGCAGAGACCTGCCACCCCACCGGGACCCCGCGCTCAGGTCCCAGTGGGAGACATCCACCGACACCGGGTAAAGCCACAGGGCATTGCCCGCCCAGCACCCCCCGCGGTGTCCTGCCCCAAAATGCGGGGCCAAAGGGGCCGAGGGGCTCAGTGGGGATGTGGCAGGGGGGCGGGGGGGGCCCCGTACCTCTCCATCACCGCAGAGCCATTCCAGTTGCCTTTGAGGGGAAGGAACAAAGCCCAACTGGTTTTGCACAGCCACCAATTAATCTTGATCGACACCACCCTCCATAGTGAGTCATCCACCCGAAGTCAATTTACATTTTTATTAAATCACACAGGAAAATTAGAAGCGTTATTACTTCCCTCCGATTCAATACGTGTTCTGTGTTCCCCCACCATTCACCGTGTGGGAAAACATCCCGGCATCTCCGGTTTAACCGTTTCTTTCCAGCACTCCCCACCCCAAAGCATCCCTTTTGCATAGCCTGGAAATAAATCAGGCCAGCCTTTGCAGGAGGAGAGCGGGAGAGAAACCAGATACCTCCAGAGAAAGCGCGACAGACGGCGATGCCGCTACCTGGGGAAGGAGGACCACAAAGGCGAACGGCAGCAGCGCCCGGCACGGTGCATCCCCGGACACACCGACGCGTGCCGCAGGCAGCCCCACCGATCCCGACCCCAGCTCCAACCTGGCTGCTCTTCTCCACAGGGAGAGATCCTCCCACTCCTGCAACCATCACAGCCCTCGCACGGAGCTGGATCTGCCCCGGGAAGTTCATCGGGAGGGAAAAACAGATCCGTATGCACCACAGCAGCCAGGCAATCAATACACATTTATATCCATCCTTAAAGCCATCCCGTTCTGCCATGTCTGCTGCGTGCAAGATTATATCATCCTTGCTGCTACAACACAAGCATCTAAATTCAACATCAATTTATTTATGGTCTCCACATGATACAAATAGATCTGCGAGAGAGCAGGAAACATATCGTCGGAGAAAGATAAAGATAAAGATAAAGATGTGCACCAGCGAGACCAGAGGGCTTCCCCAGGAGCGGGCGCGATTCTGGGTTTGTGGCGCACGCCTCTACGCTTATGTGGCTATTTAGTGGGGTAAAACAAGAGGGAAGTTCTCCTATCGCTGCTAGAATTAATATTTGCTTGAAGGGAAAGCCCAAAAGCTCCCACTGGAATCGCGTCTCCGTCCTGCTGGGCACTGGGATGGAGAGTCCTTGTTCTGAAGAGCACTTAATCTGACTCGATCTGAAAATTATTTCTCAAGGATGAACGCTGCTATGATGGAAGTATTTCCCAAGGATGAACGCCGATTGTTTGCAAAGTCCGATCAATTTGGACCGTACTTCCTGTGGCTGGAGCAAGAGGAAGGAAGGGAATTTCCATTTTGCGATTAAATTCCAAAAAGTACTATATTTTCCTCCTAAATCAGGACAAAGGCACGGTTTGAAACCTCTGTGCTTCCTGCCAGCGGGGAAGACTCCAAGTTTCAACCACACTCTTTGCAATTCAATTAGCTGTGTCCTAGACGAGGACCAAAAACCGAGTGCCTTGCCCGTGGCCATGCAGGAGGGCAGGCAGCAGCCCCTGCAGGCGACCGGAGCCCACCGGTGTCTCCCCGCCACCTCCACCACATCTGAGAGTTGCAAACCCATCGCTGCAACTCTCCACACGCTACCGCTTGCAGCCTTGCCCGCTACTGCCTAAAAATACTGGTTTTCTGGGTGCGCGCACGGCTGCTTAGCGCAGGCAGAGGGCCTGCAAGCTGCCTGCCCCTTGCCATGGTCCTCCAGTGAGCCAGGCACCGAGCCGGGCATGGCCACAGTCTCATTTCGGCCTGTCCACAAAGCTCATCTGCCTGCTCGCGAGTCCTGAGCCCTCCTGCCCGGCGCTCAAGGCACCAGGAACCGCAAGCTTCCAGGCACACCGGTGTGGTGGCATGGGGATGCTGGTGGCACGGGGATGCTGGTGGTACAAGGATGCTGGTGACACAGGGATGCTCACGATACAGGGATGCTCATGGCACAGGGATGCTCACAGTACAAGGATGCTGGTGGCACAGGGATGCTCATGGCACAGGGATGCTCGCGGTACAGGGATGCTGGTGGCACAGGGATGCTCATGGCACAGGGATGCTTATGGCACAGGGATGCTCATGGCACAGGGACGCTTGCGGCACAGGGATGCTTGTGGCAAGCGGAGCCTTTTGGAAACACGTTGCTGTTGAGCCCCAGCTTTGCAAACACCCTTTCTACCTCTTCCCCTCGGTCACTTCAGTGCAGAACTGCTGGCTCAGCACGGCAGCGCCCGGCCCCACCCCACGTCTGAAAGAGAAGCCAGGAACGGAGGCGGGAGAGGGAATCCCCTCACAAGCGAGGTGCGGAGCCCCGCTCGCCCCACCACGTCCCCGCGCGGCATCCCGGGCAGGCACGCTCCTCCTCGGGGGGCAGCCGCCATGCAACTTTGGATTTCCCAGGCTGCCTGAAAAGAGCCTTTCGCGAATTCCTCCGATGCCTGCAGCGCTTCTGAAGTCCTGTTTTTCCACTCCAGCAGCCCCCCCCTCCTTGTTTTCCTTCTCCGGCTGCTGACCCAGATTTCATAATGAATGAATCCATGCAGCGCTCTTCAGACTTTAATTATTTTTTCACTTTTTCTCATCATACATTATGCATCAATAATAAAAAAAAAAAAATAGCACCACACCACAGCACAATTAATTTAAGCTTGAATGGTTAACTCCCGCCTGTCACTAATAGCAAAAGTGTCTGGAAATTGCAGCTCTTCTTTTAGACCTCGCGTTAATGTCAGGGATGAAAACAAACAGTTTTTGCGAGGCTGCAGTAGCTTGGCTAAGACAGCAGACAACAACTGATGCATTTCTTCATAAAAGCTGCTTTTTTAGGCTATTTACAGCAAGAACCTGCCATGCACCTGCCCCTTCTTCCCCCGCTCGCGCCCACGAGCGAGCTCTGCGCGTGGTTTGGGCAGGATGGCAACGGGATCCAGCGCAGCCACAGCCCAGCAGGGCACCGGGCAGAGTCGCCCCACGGCCACCGCAGCCCCACCGGGCTCGGTCCCCCCGTGACTCAGTGGGTGCCGTCCCCACGGGCCACGCTCCCCGAGCGGGCGATGGCCCGGCTCCCGGGGAGCGAGCCCACGCGCGCGGTGCCTGCCTCCGAAACCTCAAGGCACTTTGCAAACATTCATGAATGAACACTCCCGGCAGCCCAGGGGAGATTATTATTAGCCGTCCCGGAGGCCTTGAGCAGCAGAAAGATGTTTTCCTCCCCGTTCTGTCAGCTCAGCCCTGATGCTTTGGGAGGGGTGGCACCGAGCTAGCGGGGTCGGTGCAGCCCGGGCACATCCCGAGCATCCTCCCCAGGCTGCAGGGAGGACCGTGGCTGCGGGGATGCTCCCGCCCTGCAGAGCAGAATAACGCCCCGGCGTCGTGGCAGCTGATTTTTGGCACAAGTACGGCGATCTCTTCTCAGCGAAGAGATCCCAGCGGATGAGGCGCTTAACCACAAACCTAATTACTGTCCTCCTCCCAGCTCCTCACGCCTGCTGCTAGCGGAAGGCCGGATTTCCCTGCGCCTCCCTGGGCGATGCCCCTCCCGGCGCGATGCTGCCTCAAGTGCGGCAGTGGAGCCGCTGCAGAGGGGACCAGAAGCCCACGCGTGCTGGGAGTGATGGTCACGGCTGCTTCACCGCATCAGCGTAAAAGCGACAACACATCCATCCCTCCCTCCCTCCCTCCGCTCGCCAGCCGCTGCCTCCCACTCCGGCAGTAGGCGCCTTTGGGCTGGTGCATCCATCCTGCAAAGGGCTCAGCACCCTCCAGCGCGTCGCCAAAGCCCATCCCGACCCGAAGGGCAGCCAGAGCACAAGCAGGATCGGAGGAAGCTCCCGTGGGATCCCACTCGGAGCGCTGGTGACACTGGGTGGGGGAGCATCCCGTCAGCTCTTCCCGGCGGAGCTGGGGCAGGGGAGAAGCAGGAACAAACTCGCCCTCACCTTCCCCAGGACCCAGGTGGAAACCTCCCAGCTCACAACCAGCCTCTTTTCCCAAGGGATAAGATTTTAATGCCTCCAACCCCCAGGCCAGGGAAGTCCCTGTGCCGACCTCCCCCTTGCGGGGGGACTCGCAGGAGATGCCGCGGGCTCGGGGGGCTCTGGCACCCACACCTCTCCCTTCGAGGCAGGGCCAGAAAGGCATCCTCGGCCGAAGACGAACTCTCGGCCAATTCTGACTTTTCCAGCTGAAATCCCAGCCCTGCTGCGGGCAGAGGTAGCGCTGCCCGGGATTTAAGGGACGGTCGGGATGGGACCAGCTATCTGCCAAGCTCTCCCTGCAGCCCTGCCTGCGCAAGTCCCTTTAAAAAAAAAAAGAAAAGAAAACCCAAACAAAAAAAAAACCACCGACCACACAAGCAAACACAAAAGGCCCTAATTTGATCATATTCCTCTGAACTAAAAGCACCTTTGACCTAAATTCCCACCGCGAGTTAGAATTCAGCCTCTGCCGGCAAAGGATTACGGGAGAAAGGAGCCGTGCGTGCACAGGGAGAGGCGGCTCCGGCTCCCGGCCGGCCCCGAGGTCTCTGCCTCCCACCCTCCAGCAAGGAGGACAGAAACCCCCTGCGAGCCCTACCCAGGCCCAGGCGTGCTCAGGCGTCTCAATTTCGGTAAAGCGGAGCTGATTTCCTATTACCGCAGGGGCTCAAAGCAGCCTACCTCTCTCTTCCAGCCCATGCGCCAAACCTGCCAGCGGAGCTATGGGAAGCATATGGAAAAACATCTCCAAGCACAAACATCCACCTACTGCGGGAGCTGTTGAAAGTTAAGAGAGCTATCCAAAAGGAGGGGATCACAAAAGAGGTTTTAACCAAAAGAAAACAGCCTCACGTATATATATATTTTTTTTTTTTCCTTCCAAAAACACCCAGAGACCGAAGCTCTGCCTAAACACATGCCTTGCATTTTTGCTACTTCTGGCGGTTTAAAAGGCAGCTCGCAGCGTTCGCTGGTTTTGTTATTAAGGTGACAGCCAGAATGATTCCTGCTCTTTCCTTAGGAGCAGGTTTCCACCCCCTCCGAGCCAGCCAGGCTCCCGCAGGAGGGTTCGGTGGGCGCTCGGGGGGGGGACGGAGCCGACCGCACACTGCTCCTGCGCCGCGGCTCATCCCGACCTCGCGCACAGGCTCGGCCGAGCATCCTCCGAGTTTGTCAACACCTTTGCAAGAGGTTTCCTGGGGAGAAGGGAGAAAGGAGACTACAGAGCGCTGACAAGCTCACGGGATGTTTTCAAGATGCTCTGCAAGCCGTCAGTCCACACCGAGCTCCCTCCCGGGGCTGCCAAGGAGAGCGGGGACCCCACGGCACGGCACGGTCCCCGCTGGGCAGCGGGAGCGAGCGGCCATCCCGCCTGGGACGAGACCCTCAGGTCACGCTGGGCTGAGTCACCTGAATCTACCAGTTCTCATCAATCCTTCTGGCAAGAGGAAGAAATAATCCTCAGGGAAAGCTGTTTTTGGAGGCTGCCGAATTGTTCTTGGCACTGCTCGGAGAGCTTCAATTCGCGAGAAAATCCCAAGCATTTTAATATAGCCGGAATATTTGCTCACAGGACGACTAGCCCCGCCACAAAATGGGATCCAGCCTCCCTGGAGCCGGCCCGTCACGGGGACACTTCTCTGCCTTTTTAATGCTGAGGGGGAAAGATGCCGAGACAGAGCCCGGGTCACCTCCCGTGCACGGTGTCACGGCCGCGAGGGTCTGCCAACACGAGACCCACCTGCCCTGGCCAAAAACCATCCCTGGCAGGAGCTGGACCGGTCCTAAGTCATCGGGGTGGGTTGTTGCAACCCAGCGCCCGCGTCTTCCCTGCCTGTCCCTGCGGCGCCAATAGCTGGCCTCGGACCCGGGGGGTTAATCCTCACCTTGTCCCTACGCCACGCTCCACCGTTGCCCTTTGCCGGCGGTGGCCGCTGCCAGCCAGGAGCAGTCCTGGTCACCTCCCGTGTTGACTTTGGCCGGTGGCAGCCACGTCTCTTCCTTGGGGCCACCTCGCAGGTGGTCAGCCGACGCCGGCAAACTGTTTTCCCTTGACCCAGGGGAAAATGCCTCATTATTATTATTATTATTAGTTCTTTCCTTTCTTCTATTTTAAGATCAGAGGCCTAAAATTAGCTCCGCTCACACAATGGGCCTCTGAGATTTAATCCCTTCCCTCCCCAAGCAGCCGACAGAGTAAGCTGCCGTTTGCAGCACTTCTACAAACTTCTCAGGCCACCAAAACAAGCAAACAAACGAGGGCCAAACCATTCTGTCCAGAGGGACCTAAAAATAGCCATACCCTAGAGCTGCCGCCCTTGGGGACCACAGGAAAAAGCCAACAGAGACACGATTGCGTGGGCGGTGGTTACCGAGAGCATCACGGCTACGGCTGCCTCCCTCTAAAACGCAGGCGGGGACGGAGCAGGCAAAGGGATGCTCAGGCTCCAAAGCCCACCGAGCGCGGTTTGCTTCCCCAGAAAAGGGGATGGGATGTGACTCCGCCGTGCCCGAAACCCCAGGTGACTGTTCACCACGTCAGCGGGAGCAGAATCAGCCCCCGGCGTCAGTCGCAGCCCTGATGCTAATGCACCTCGACGGCGGGCGCACGGCTCCTCCACACCTCAGCGCCTCAGCCTGTAAGGTGGGGTAATTGTACGGACCTCGCTCACAGCAGAACAATTAGTTAATATTTGTAAAGTGCCTTGCAGTTAATTAATTGCCATTAACTCATTAGCTAGGTTTTCACCTCCTAAGCCCAGCTTTAAACCATGGCCCGCCAGGCAGGGGCGGGTGCGCTCGGTGCACGCAGAGCCCTTGCACAGCTCGCCGCAGGGGTGCCCGAGCGGCGCTGCCCGTGCACCGCGAGGTGTTCCCGCACGGCTACACGAGCCGTGCCAACGGGCCCCTGCCCGGCCCTCCCGTGCACCACTTCCCAAGG
>NW_009650103.1:1589570-1590758 GCF_000708025.1 Charadrius vociferus | reverse complement strand
CGGGCAGCCCACTGCGGGCCGGCAGCAGCCCGGCACACGAGACCGCGGCCTCGGGAGCAGCCAACAACAACAAACTCGTGTGTGAGCGACAAAGGGAAAAACTCGGCGAGGAAACAATATTCGGCTCGACTCTTCCCGAGCGCATATTGTAAATAACGCCGCGTATGGGTTTGTTTTATTTGTTTTAATTATGAAAACATAGCCCGGATTGTCCTGCTGGTTTGGGCAAGCTCCATCCCCGAGCAGGGGAAGCCAGCGAGCAGCCCCGCGGAGCTGCACCGTGTCTGGCAACCCTACGATAAACAAAGGACCCGCTGCACCTCGCCGGCCTCATCCCCGCCGTGAGGAGCTGCGAGATCCATGCAATCCTGAGCCGCGGCGGCATCGCGGGACCGGCCGGGGGCCCCCGAGCCCCGTGCCGGCGGCAGCCAGCCCAGGCGGCACACCGAGCCCAGCGGTGCCGGTACCCGGCGAGAGCTCCACAGCTGGGAGGGAAACAAGCACCTGGAGAGAGAAATACCCGCACACTCCAATGGCTGTTTCCAAGGCAATCGTTTATCTGGGTCCGTCAGTCCCGCGTGTTGGGGGCTACAAGCCTTTCTCAGATATTCATCCCCTTTCCTTTTTTTCCCCTCTATCTTAACACCAGATTTTCTCACCGATGTCTCCATCACTGCTGCTTTTGTCCCGACATACCAAGGCTGTTGCTCCATGCTCCTGCTGTGTATGTCGGGCAATAGGGCCAAGCAGGAGGCAACCTCTGGAACTATTTTTATTTATTTTTTTTTTTTTGCGTCAGAACAACCTTTCCTTCTCTCGCTTCCTCCTCCCGGTCCAGGATGGATGATCTGACCCTCACCTCCCGCAGCATCCACCTCAGCGCACGCGGGGCCGGGAGAAAGCCGAGCAGCTCGAAGCCGAGACATGCTTCAGACACAACCAAGTTAAAAATACATATTTTTTTTCTCTTTTTTTTTTTTTCAGACAAAAAGTTCAGTCCCCAAATGGTAAGAGAATCCAGGAAAAATGCGGCAGGCCCGGCTGGTGGCCGGCTTCCAGCACGAGCACCTCCCTTCGGAGGAATCCAGCGAGGAGTCTCGACTAATCCACCCAGGACACACCAGCATTTCTTCCTCGTATTATTGGGTTGGGTGTTTTTTTGGTTGGGGTTGTTGGGTTTTTTTTTTT
>NW_009650103.1:1587482-1588574 GCF_000708025.1 Charadrius vociferus | reverse complement strand
AGCGGGGAGGAGCGGCCGCTTTCGGGTCAGCTGGCAGGCGCTGCTTTCCCTCCCGGTGAGATGCCCACTGAGGAATTTGCACTTCATTCCTTGACACCCGCTTTAATTATAGGTATGGAGTCGGCTTCTCTCTTTCACAAGAGCCGTGAGCTAATTTCCTGCTCCTCTTTCTCCGCGAGGGGTTCGTGAGTCACTCCCTCCCTCCGTGTCCCAGCCCAGGGCGGTGGGCTCTGCCAAAGCCCTCCCCAGGGACCAGGGCAGCAACCCCCGGCACCCAAGCTGTCGACTCTAACACCCCAGGACGATCTTTAAAAACCTCAGCCCCAGTTTTCCCCAGGCAGACGGGCAGTAGGTGACACCGTGACACAACAGGCACCGTCTAACGCCCCAAAGGCAGCCAGCGCGCCGAAGGATGCTGCGCGCCGAAGGATGCTGCGTGCTCGCCCCCCGGCCAGCACGGCACGCTTCTCCCACCGCAAAACACCGATGGTCTCCCCAAAACCCTCACTCAGAAGCAGAGAGAGCGCATCCCGAAGGCGAAGCTGCTGGGGGAGCCCGGCACGCACCCCCGGCACGCACCCCACGCTGCTGCCTACCAGTCTGCGCGGTTTGCGAGCACATCCTTGTGTCAGCTTTATTTTCCTCCCCAGCCACCGAAGCGGCAGCGGCGCCACCACCCCATCACCCCTTTCTTCCTGAAGCCTCTTCCTTTGCAGGGTGGTGGTTTGGGTGGTGGGTTTTGTACTTTTGTTGTTGTTGGTTTTTTTAAACATAAACTGATTAATCCCAGTATAATGAGGACTTTCCTGGCTGTGGATTACCACTAAGTTCCAGGCGGCGACACAGATAATTGTTCACAAGCAGATGAATCTCTACAGTCTACGGAAGGATCCCCCACCCCACCGACGGGAGAGGCGGTGGGTCCCCAGGAGCGGGGCAGTTGCCCCTTGTCTCGCTGGGCTGCGTGTGACCCGGCGTGCGGAGGGCTCCCGCCCTCATGCCCAAACATCCCCAGCATGTTTTTCTGCTAAATCCCCCCAAAAGCATCCCTGCTGCCTGTCCCGGCTCCGCACGGCTCGGGCACAGGCTGGG
>NW_009650103.1:1585309-1586648 GCF_000708025.1 Charadrius vociferus | reverse complement strand
CCTCTCGGACTCGCCCCCGGCCCCTCCGCAGCCCCGCAGCGGGGAGGAGCGGCCGCTTTCGGGTCAGCTGGCAGGCGCTGCTTTCCCTCCCGGTGAGATGCCCACTGAGGAATTTGCACTTCATTCCTTGACACCCGCTTTAATTATAGGTATGGAGTCGGCTTCTCTCTTTCACAAGAGCCGTGAGCTAATTTCCTGCTCCTCTTTCTCCGCGAGGGGTTCGTGAGTCACTCCCTCCCTCCGTGTCCCAGCCCAGGGCGGTGGGCTCTGCCAAAGCCCTCCCCAGGGACCAGGGCAGCAACCCCCGGCACCCAAGCTGTCGACTCTAACACCCCAGGACGATCTTTAAAAACCTCAGCCCCAGTTTTCCCCAGGCAGACGGGCAGTAGGTGACACCGTGACACAACAGGCACCGTCTAACGCCCCAAAGGCAGCCAGCGCGCCGAAGGATGCTGCGCGCCGAAGGATGCTGCGTGCTCGCCCGCCGGCCAGCACGGCACGCTTCTCCCACCGCAAAACACTGATGGTCTCCCCAAAACCCTCACTCAGAAGCAGAGAGAGCGCATCCCGAAGGCGAAGCTGCTGGGGGAGCCCGGCACGCACCCCCGGCACGCACCCCACGCTGCTGCCTACCAGTCTGCGCGGTTTGCGAGCACATCCTCGTGTCAGCTTTATTTTCCTCCCCAGCCACCGAAGCGGCAGCGGCGCCACCACCCCATCACCCCTTTCTTCCTGAAGCCTCTTCCTTTGCAGGGTGGTGGTTTGGGTGGTGGGTTTTGTACTTTTGTTGTTGTTGTTTTTTTTAAACATAAACTGATTAATCCCAGTATAATGAGGACTTTCCTGGCTGTGGATTACCACTACTCAGTTCCAGGCGACACAGATAATTGTTCACAAGCAGATGAATCTCTACAGTCTACGGAAGGATCCCCCACCCCACCGACGGGAGAGGCGGTGGGTCCCCAGGAGCGGGGCAGTTGCCCCTTGTCTCGCTGGGCTGCGTGTGACCCGGCGTGCGGAGGGCTCCCGCCCTCATGCCCAAACATCCCCAGCATGTTTTTCTGCTAAATCCCCCCAAAAGCATCCCTGCTGCCTGTCCCGGCTCTGCACGGCTCGGGCACAGGCTGGGAACCTCATGGGGGCTCAGGGAAGGGACCCCCCCGGCTGACAGCAGCCACGCTGCGCTGCTGTTCGCTTTATTTTTTAATCAAGTCACGAGACAGGGCGGATGCTGCTGGAAATAAATCATCAACCACAACAGTAATAAAGACAACCGGGCGGCCTCAGCCCAGACTCCACCAGCCTGGGACCAGCCAGCGGCCAAGCTGCCACCGCCCCA
>NW_009650103.1:1581638-1585198 GCF_000708025.1 Charadrius vociferus | reverse complement strand
CGGGCCAGCCGCGCGCCCCCGTACCACCGAGAAAAAGCGACCAAGGGCTGTGGCAGTCCCTTGGATCCTCGCCCCGGGGACGAGCATCCCTCCGCGCTCGGGGCTGCATCTCCCCTCTCCAGCCTCCTCCAGCCCCGGGGGCAGAGGGTAAAAGGGGAAACAAAATCTGTGCACATCTCTCCCCGCTGCCGGGTGCCAGCGAGGTTCTTCAGCAAAGATTGAGCAACGTGGGGATGGCAACAGAGCCAAGAGCATCCCTCCAGCCCCCAGCAAGCCCCATACTGCTGCCAGCCCCCCAAGCCCTGCAGGGACCCCCGGGCCGGCTCCCAGGAGCTCCTCCGAGCCCACCCGCCCGGATCCCATGCAATAAAAAGCATCTCTGCTCCTGCACAGAGGATCCGGCCCATCCTCAGCACCAGGCAGGATCTGGCCAGGCAGGAGTGCCGGGTCTCTGCGTCCACGCCGGGGTCCCTGCGGCCCCCGCACCGCTCGCGGCAGAGGGATGTTCTCCCTTTCTTCTCCGGCAGGATTAGACACACTTCTTTCCTCTCATTGCTTTTCAAAAGAGAGGCTTTTTATCGCTGCTGATCCCTGGGGGAAATCTTTTTCTCTCTCTCTCTCATGCTTTTATAGCTTAGACAAGGGGAAAGGAAGTTTTCCTTCATCTCAATCTCTCTGCTGACAGGGCCCGCCACCGCCACGGACACAGCAGCACCCCAGGGCCTCTTGCAGGCTGTGATGGCACTTGAATTACATTTACTCCAGCACATGACTAAGAGAACAACTGAACTGATGTATCCCCCAACACCCCTGCTCAAGACAAAGCATCCAGAGCCTGCTGTGACTTATTGATCCACGCTTTAGGATGGCGGGGCGGGGGGGTGTTAAAAAAAAAAAAAAAAAAAAAAAAGAAAAAACACAAAAAAACCCAAAAAACCCAGCCAGAACAAAAGCAGCGAACGCAGCTCAAGGCAGCTACAGGTGCTCTGCCCTTGCCTACCTGCTCCCCGCTCTCTGGAGGCTGCAATTACATTTTCCAGTGTTTCTTAAATGGATATTTTATTTTTAATTTTTTTTTTTTTCCCTCCTCCCTCTTCCTGACTGCTGGGGAACAGATCGAACCAAAGAGAGGAAACCGAAGCTCGGCGCTGGCACAGCTTTAGACACGCACAGCTATTTTAACGGACCGCTCGCACGCCGAAAGCGAAGAACGTGGCCGAGTGCGCGCGGGATCGCGGCGCGACCAGCTCTACAGCGAAACGAGTAAAGCCAGCGATCCCTGAAATGCTGTCAAAAGCTCTGAGTACCCAAAAGTGAAATCGTGTTGTACTCTCACCCTCGGAGCTCTCTCTCCATTACCGAAATCAGGGCTGAGGTTTGTCACAGCGGCAGAGCGGGTGTTTTTTTAATTGTCAACCACGCCGCAACATTTTCTCTTTATTTTTAGGCGTCCCTTTAAAACTATAGAGGAAATCATCCAAAAGAAGTTTGCTCAAACGGCCTGTCAGTTTGAGGAAGTGAAATTAAACCAGAAAAAAAAAAAAAAAAAAAAAGAGAAACCAACCCTGAATCCTAATAAATCACACATACACACACACAAAATTGGAGAAATCTGGGCATCCCTCCAAAGCCAAGTAAATGGATGATAAACAAAACAAACCTAGCTCTGCCCGGTAATGAAGGCTTCCACAGCGGGGAATTTCTCACCCGGGAATCACTTCCACCCAGGGCACAGCTCGTGGCACGCGGGCGGCGTTCCCGCTGCCCTGCACGGCGGTGCCCGCGGGGACGGCCGGCGATGCCGTCCCACGAGTGCAAAAATTACAGCTCTGACTATGAGAGGACCATGAAGCCATAAGCATCTCCTGTGAAAATCTGCTATGTAATTCAGAAAAGGTGATTTTAAAGCAGCACAGTTGATCCAGGAGCCTTAGGGCTTCGTATTGTTCTAGGAGCAGCTTCAGAGATAGACCAGACCACTCTGGGGGAGCCTGTGCCCTTTTTAAGACCTTCCACTTGCTCTTGAGGCTCATTTATATATTAAAAAAAAAAAAAAGCAAGGGAAAGGGGAAAAGGAATAAGGATGAAGATGCTGAAATAAACCCCCCCAGGCACCCCGGTGCCTGAAGCAGGAGGCAAAGCCAACAACAACAAAAAAAAAGCAGCAGCTAATTTTCCTTTCATCCCTGGGATGCAGCTCCCCATTGACATGGATGCGGTGCCCACCTCCTCCTCCCCGGCAAAGAGGGTTCATCTTTTCAGGCCACCCAGCGGGAGGGAGAGCGAAGGGAGGAGGAGGGCAGGGACGAACACACCGAGATGTGTCCCCAGGAGGACAGTCCCATCACCCTGGTGCAGCCTCCATGTGCTCAGAACCGGATTTTTTTTTTGGGGGGGGGGCGGTCCATATCACGTGGCACATCTGGGTATGACAGCAAAGCCAGTGGCGGGATGGACACGTGCAGTCATGGTCCCAAGCGAGTCCCCACCGCAGGGACCCACCTCCCAACCTTCTCCCCGATTCTCTCTTTGTTTTCCAGCAGAGATCGCCACGAAACGGTTAAAGCGTTCCAAGCTGGGCTCACCAGAGGACTCCGGTTAAAAGTCCACCGGGCATTTTCCCATCATGGACTTTAGCCCCGGAGCGGAGCGCGGCTGCGATAACGCACGCGGAGGTGCCAGCTTGCCGCGGGACCCGCCACCACCGCCGCAGCGGGACCGGGGGTGTCACCAAAGCGGGCAGCCCCGGCACGGCCCCGCACCGGACAGAAAACCGCAGAACAGGGCTCAGAGCAGCATTTCGGGTTTTGGTAGCGTGAGGTTATACGGAGCGTTTGCGGAGCCGTGGTGCACTGCGGGGCTCTGTGTTTCTGCCAGAGGAGGAAAATATTCTCCCACCGCCTGCGAGAATATTTCGGCTGCCCCCAAGGAGCCCGTTTCACCCATGTCCAGCCCGTAACGGGCACCAGGGTACAAATTCCACCCCCCGGGGATTTTGCACAGGGACGGAGCCCCGGGATGTCTCTCCCCGTCCGTCCCCAGGGAGACGCGAGGGCAGAAGCTGCGCTGCTCTCCCCGCCGGGAGCTCTCCTCTCCAAGGTTGTCTGCAAATCCTCTTTCACCAGGACTACACATACCATTTTTTAAAAGCCGGGTGATGTAACCAACCCGTATTTATAATGCTGAAAACATCCCAAAGCTCCAACTCTTCCAGCTCCCAAGCACACTGTGTACTCTTAATAAAATAATTGCAATGATGAATAGCTCCTTATAACGTTCTTCTTCTGCAGCTACTGACAGGGCCAAGAGCTGGGATGGAAAGTCTTTCTCCTAAACAAGGTACATTCAGGATTTTACCTCTTGACAGCAAAAGATACAGTGAAAATTTGGAAACGGTGTCAGTCCGGTACCAAGCCATCCCGCCGTGAGATGGGAGTGACCTCTCCCCGCGCTCAGCCACATCATCACCTTAATAATAAACTCAGCAAATCACCGCGGGTCAATCTCAGTCCTCGGCCGAGCTGACGCGATCTTGAACCCGTTCGATGAAATCAATGCCG
>NW_009650103.1:1580536-1581557 GCF_000708025.1 Charadrius vociferus | reverse complement strand
CGCCCCGCCCGGGTAAAGGCTCCTCTGCCGCAGGGCTGCCCCCGACCCCCAGCGCCGGCGCGGGGCCGAGCTGCGTCCGGAGGCTCATGTCCTCTGCTTTTGAAATAAGGCTGTGGAGTTAATCCTTCGCTTGCAAGTCCTCATGCGCCCGTGATTTCCACACTGACAATTCCAGGGGCAGGCCGACGCATTGGGTTGGGTTTTGGTTTGGTTTGTTTGTGGTTTTTTTTCTCGGTAGAGTCGCTTCTACCTTATTAATTCGTAAAGATGCGTTCAATTAGGGAGCATGCTGGCTGCACCTTCCCTTCCCATGCAAAGCAAGCTTTTATTCCCAGCCAGGGCCAGGCTCCCTGGGTGCTTCCCCCAGCACAGAGATTTGCACTCGAGCCGTCAGGACCAGCCATGGAAGAGCATCACCCCATCACCCCGCTGGGAGCCAAGGGATGCCCAGACCGGGTGACACGCACAACGCCACCCGGGGAACCGGTGGCAGAAGGACCCGGATCAGCCTTCATCCCGGCCTCGACCGTGGCTCAGGGGACTTCCCCGCGCCCAGCCCTGTGCTGGGGAGAACTGGCAGGACCGGCTGCTCCTGCCCCACGGGCACCTCCCCACACCCGGCACGCACCGCCGGCCCCGTGCTCGCCCCCTTCCCACCCAGCGTGGGCAGCGAGGACCCCAGCTCGCACCCCGACCCGGCACAGGCATGTTTCCACCCTGACCCGAGCTCTCCTCCCTCCAAAGGGCTGGTTTGGGGTCCCCCACATTTCAGGCAGGACCAGGAGCATCCCTCCGCTCTTGAGGATGAGCCAGGATGAGCTTCGCCCTCCATGTCATAGAATCATAGAATCGCTGAGGTTGGAAGGAACCTGTAGATCATCAAGTCCAACCATCAACCTAACCTGACAAAACCACTTCTAAACCACGTCCCCGAGTACCACCTCTACCCTTTTTTTAAACACCTCCAGGGATGGCGAATCCACCCCCTCCCTGGGCAGCCTCTTCCAATGTTTGATAACCC
>NW_009650103.1:1576522-1580149 GCF_000708025.1 Charadrius vociferus | reverse complement strand
CCGGAGAAGCCAGAGGTGGTTTTCCGCACTCTCCCATGGCACAACCGCCGGCGGAGCAGAGCGCCTGGGTGCCCGCGGGGAGCGGAGTCAAACACCCCTCGGCAACAGCCGCAGCACGGGAGGAAAAACAGCAAAAAGATGAGAAAACCGAGCGCCCGAGCTAAACAAACCCCGGGGTGACCGACAGCCTCCGGTTTCCACAGCCTAAACCTGCCCCACAGGTGAGGCACGAGGAGGGAGCGCCGTGCCGTAAGGGAACTGATGTTCCCCCTCCCCCCACCCCGCGGAGAAGGATGAACCCCCGAGAGGCAGAGCTGTACCGCAGCTCCGAGGCAAAGCCCGAGAGGTACAGGGCACGGCAGCACCGCTACCAAAACGCAACTCAAAACACAGGCAAAAAAAAACCCAAAAAACCCAAAACCCCTTAACGGACTCAAATCTGCGTCTCCCAACCTTTACAAGCAGCAGAGAAACCCGTGGGCAGGGTGTAATTCGGGGTGCCACACGTCTCAGCAGCACATCCCTGTACAGCATCACACACACACACCCCCAGCAGGTCAGAGCCCCCTCCCCAGTGCATCTGGGATTCCCGCTCCCTCTGAACCCCTGTTTAGATAAAGTCTCCGACATTTGCAAACAATAGGTATCAGCTGGCCGGGGCCAGGCTATCTCCGGCAGGGATCAGGGCTAAGCCTTCCTAAGTGCTTAAACAGGGGGTCTGCAGGTAATTGTCCCCGGAGCCGTAACTGTTCCCAGAGCCACCTCTGATGTCCGGTCCCTGACGTGGAACCAGTCGGCCATCACGGCTCACCCACACCGAACCAGTGCTGGGAGTACGGCCGGGATGAGGATGGGGATTTAGGGCTGTACCGCGGCTTCCGTCGCACCCTGCCCTCCCCGAGCTCCGCTCCCGCTCCCCACCGCGGGGTCCAACCCATCACCCGCGGTGCTGCCCGGCCACCCTACCAACACCACCGCAGAGGCTTCAGCGTACTGCAAAGCGCCAAATATTAACGCCGCGGCTGGCACGGCTCCCCCCCCACCGGGCCCATTTTTTTTCTGAGGGGTGCAGAAAGTTTCGGCGCTCGCAGGTTTACCCCGGCGGGAAGGGAGGCCGGGTGGCCGGCCGAGGTACAGGAAACCCCTTTTCTGTCACGCACATCACTCCGCTTCCTCTGGATTTCTTTAACCTTTCACTCTCGACCTGATTTATGCCTTCTCACTGATTTTTTTTTTTTTGCATGCGCGCACTTCCCTGCTCTCCACTCCCATGCTGCGGCTCCGCACCAGCAAAAAAAACACCGGCACGGCCTCAGCATCCATCTGCCCCGAGCAACCTCTGCAAGGAAGCCTCCTCCTCTGCCTCCCTCCAAGGGAGATGGGTTTTTGCGGGCAGCGAGGAGGGGAACACGCACACGTCCCACGCTTCGGGGCTGTGCAGCCAACACACAGCTCCCAGCCACCCGCGGGATCCGCAACCGGTCCACGTGCGATGGGGAGGCAGCGGGCAAAGCACCGGAGAGGCTAATCCGGGACCCCAGGGAGATGTCCCAGCAAAGGAAAATCAGAGATGGAGGTTTTGCTTCAAAGGCGCTGAGCCCCAGGCTCCGGCACAGCAAGCCCAGCAGCGCAAAGGATGGACTCCTTTGGATTTGCCTTGCAGAAAAGGATTTTCCTCGCGGCAAAGGAAAGGATCCACAACCAGCTCAGCCCTGAGCCCTCCCTCCGAACCAGGGAGCCGAGGAGGCATGGGGCTGGGGGGAGCCCGACCGCTGCCACCCGCTCCCCATCCCCGGGATGAGCCACTCCAGCTGGGATGCAGCCGGCAGTAGGCCACGGAGAAAGGGCATCCCCGGCACCGCAGGCACGTGGAGCGGTGCCCGGCGATGCTGTCGGATGCAGGAGGGCACGAGGGCGGTGGGGGATACAGCCTTAATGTCACCGACAGGGCCTCCTGGGTGGGAAGATTAGCAGCTTATTCCCGGCCTCGCGGGGATCCCGGCGCAGGAGTGAAATTTTAAACCACATCGGGAAAACGGCTTCTGGAGGAGGGGACATGGGGAATGTGCCTCTGCTGAGGCCAAAGGCTCCGAGGCAGCGTCTGAGCCGGGAGAAGGGCGCAGAGCCGGGGGAAGCACCGGGGCAGGTATCTGGAGAGGAATTGCAGCTAAGGTCAATTCTTCAACCCCCAGTTTGGGGCATTTTCAACCTGTGCAGCCAGATAAGTACGGAGGGTGGGAACGGGTGGCACTGGTGCCACCAGCCATCCCCAGGGCGGAGGGATGCGGGGACACAGCCCGTGTGCCCACCCGCCTTCTCCATCCCCGCTCTCATGTCCTAAAGCTCCACGTAACAGCCCGCGCGGTCCTGTCCTTACAGCTGCCACCGTCCAGGGAGGAAAGAGAAAACTCCAAAGGCAAGGCAGGAAAGCATCTCTTCGGCCGTTCTGCGTGGCACGGGGCAGGTCACCCCCGAGAGCCACCCGCTCGCAGCGGTCCCCGAGCCCGGCACGGCCGCCGCAGCTGAAGGGAAACGAAGTCGCAAAGGTTATCGTTTTGGTGTTTGACCGAGCATAAAAATCCTGCTCTGAAAACAACAACAACAACAAAAATAAATAAAAAAGGGAAAAGGGGGGATGGGGAGAGTGGCGGGGGAGGAGAGGGGCAGCGAGGCACAGCCCCGTGGCCCCAGAAACACGGGAGAGGGGGGGCGGGGGCTGCCAGCGCACCGCCGCGCATCGCCATTTCGCAAGAGTTTCCTGGGAAAATAAATGCAAAGTCTGTTATAAAAGTTTATCTGCGCGTGCGAGGAAGAGCAAGCGCGCCCGACGACGGTATAGAGATGTCATTATTTTCATGCATCTGCCTTACCCAATTTTATTTAGTTGCTTTCTGCACCATTTCATGCTCATTCTGCTGCTGAGCTAGACAATTGCTTTATAACTCTAGGGTGCAATTTCACTGTCTGTGAGCCACACGCGCACGCACGCACACGGGGGCTGTGCCGGGATGGAGCAGGGAGCTGCACCTCCCTCCCTCCCTCCCTCCCTCCCTCGCCACCCCGGCGTTTGGGAGCTTGCATCGAAATGGGGTTTCTTAATAAATAAATAAATAAATAAATAAATTTAAAATTAAAAAAAAAAAAAAAGAAGAAAAAGCTGCCAGTATTTACAAGACAAAACATTTGATTTTGGAAATGAAAGACAAAGGGAAAGGCTTACCAAACGTATGCTAATACATGGAGGGCAGGGGGAGGGGGGGTGGGGGGGAGCAGACCCAGAAAGCACCGGCTCCCCATTAAGAATGAGGAGGATGAACTGGAGGGCAATTTGCTCTCTCACGCTAAGTGAATGCGGCGAGCGGGAGCCCGGCAGGCTGGAGGGCAGAAGCGCTGTGAATCACGCTGGATTTTTATGATCAATTGAAAGTCACACTCGGAACAAGTGCAGGTCAAAAGGGAGGGCTGCCCAGGCAGGTGCAGAGCTCCGAAACAGTGCTTTCCAACTCCCCGAAGCTGCCCCGGTCCCTTGCCCTCGTAGGGACCCCCAATTTTCACCCCGCATCCCTGGACCCCCGCTAAGCCGCCCCCCAGCCTGCAGCAGCCCCACGGGTGTGGGGCAGAGCGGCT
>NW_009650103.1:1573601-1575963 GCF_000708025.1 Charadrius vociferus | reverse complement strand
AAAAATGTCTCAACCCGCACCGCAAAGACCAAAAAAAAAAAAAAAAAAAAAAAAAAAAAAAGAAAAAAGGAGAAAAAAAAAAACGAACAAAAAAAAAAGCCCTCCAAACCAAAAAAAAACCCCAACTTTCCAGCACTTACTCGTCGGCCAAAAATGGAAAAACAATAATCAGATGTTTCTGCCTTCGCGCCCAGCGCTGCACAGCCAGCTGAAACTAGACGGGGCATCCCTCCCTAATCCGCCCCTGGCAGCCCCAGCACAAAGGATTTCCTCCATGAGCGGAGGGTCTGTAAACCTCTGGGGGCTCCGGGCTGCCCTCAGCTCCCCCTCTCCTTATTTTTTCTTTTTTTTTTTTTTTTTTTAAAAAAAAAAGTCTGTAAAAGCTGAAGAAAGCCAAAACTCCACAAAAGAGGAGACCATGAAAAGTAACAACCAGATGGGAATGCCATTACCATTTTATTGGTCACAAATACCGGTATTGCACCTTTTATCTCTTCGCTCTGCAGTGATTTTGCAGCCGGTGCAATCCGGGGGACGAGTGATGGCTCAGACAGGACCCAAACCCCGAAACACACCACCAGCCTCCACTCAGGGCCTGCCGAAACCAAGAGATCGACCTAAAAAACACCAAAATCTCCCGGGGTTTGGAAAGAAGGAGCAACGCCCACGGCGAGAGGAACCCCCTTCCCCTGGGGCAGAAAGGGGCTGCGAGCCCTGCTCCTCCTGACGCTCAATAAAACAAATATTTAGGGTGTTTCTTCCTCGCTCTTCGGCTTGGGAGCACCTGGCTCATCTGCGAGCTTTTCTTTGCTCCCAGGCCAAAAAGCAGCTTGGGGTTTTTTGGGGGTTTTGGGGTTTTTTTGTTTTTTTTTTAGGCTCCCCGTAGGTGGGACCCTCCAAAAGCCCACGGGAGCCCTGCGCGGCTCCGATCCCCGACGGAATGTGTTGCGCGGGGCTGGAAGCCGCCGTCCCAGCCGAGGTTTCACAACCACCCCACGCCCTGGCTCGGGGCCCCGTTCCCAGCTCCGCCGCCGCTCAGACGCACCCGCCTGCCTCAGTTTCCCCACCCGGGGATCTGTCTCATCTGGGCAGACCGGGGAGTTTTCCAGGCAAGATCCGTCCCCTCCTGATGCGCAGAGGCAGGAGCCGGCACAAACAGGGCTGCCACCAGAATCATAGCCCTGAGGTGCAACCTCGAAACTTTTATTGTCTATCCCAATAAAAGAGGGGGGGGGTAAAAAAAAAAAAAATAAACAACCAAACCAACAAGCATTTTATGCTCACGAGTGGTCTGTTTGAACAGGATTACTTTTTAACTCCACGTTAAACAAAATTTCAAAGGAGGGGAGCTGCGTTTGGGCTTCATTTGAAGCCTTTCTTCCCTTTCCTGGGAGGGAATTGTTCCCTGTTTATCTCAGAAAACACCCTCCATTTTGAAACGCTCCCTCTTCTCTAAATAAAAACTCAGGTTGTTCCCCTGACTTTGCTTCGCTTTGCTTTTTTCTAAGCGAAACGTTGTCAGAAAAGGCAAGTTCTCACGCAGCCAGTTTCCATTTCAACAATGGAGCATTTTCCCAGGCTAAATTGCTTCTGTCTGAAAATCTTCTCGCAGTTTGAGCCGGCTGGCATGTGTGGGGATCCTTCTGTAGGGTTTTTTTAAATCCTTATTTGCAATATTATTTCGTCTGCTTTGCGCTCCCCTTGATGTTCGAGCAGCCTTTGGAGAGACACAACCGCTCCTCCCTCCTCCTCTGTCCTCCCTCCAGGCACACGCTTCCCTTTGAGGAGGAGGAGGAGGAGGAGGAGGAGAGGGGAGAAACGAAATAAAAGACAAGCAAAGAGGAAAATGTCAGAAAGCTGCTTTTTGTGTGTGTGTCAAACGTTCAAAGTTATTCCAGAGTCTAGTCTTTAAATGTAATAAAACACAGCAACTCCTGACAAAATCAATTAAAATAAAACCACCCAGGCTGCCTCCTCTATCGCTTTGTAGCTGAGCTGACTTTGAGAGCCCACCTGGGCCTTTTCGGAAGCAATTATGGAAGTGCCGGCTTGGATCCTCGCTCCGCCGCGCATCCCTTCGCCCAGCGGGACGGAGGGAGGAGAGACCCAGTTCCTTCGCCCGCGAAGGGAGGCGATGCTGGGGAGACGCGCTGGGGATCCGAGCCAGAGAAGAGGATTAATTAGAGCCCAATTAGGTTATCGAGATCCCAGGGAAGGTCCCTGCAATACCCAGCACTTTTCACCGGCACTGATTTGAGGTGTCCCCCGGCTTCGGTTACCACCGGCAGCCCAACTCGGTGGAGAGGAGCCCGACCAGGGGGCAAGGAACCCCCCCCAGCACCCCCGCTCCATCACAACCGCC
>NW_009650103.1:1569456-1573433 GCF_000708025.1 Charadrius vociferus | reverse complement strand
GAGGCACAAGTCTCTGCCCCACAGCGCCCACAGCTCCGCTGTTTTGTTTGTTTTCTTAACCGTCCTGCAAAAAAAAAACCCCAAAAATAAATAAAATACACAAAAATAAAGAATTCAGCCGGGTGGCAGGGCAGGCATATGGGAATCCACCCCTGCTCCCAGAAAACAATACTCCCAACAAAAAGGTTTTTAACTCGGTTCTTAATAAATATTTATTTTCGCCTTCAAGATGTGGGTGGGACGAAGCCAGGGTGTATTTTCCAGTGAAATGTTTTGATTCCCCCCTTGATTTTTTTTTTTTTTTTTTTCCAACAGGAGCAAAATGCCAATAATAATATTTGCAATGAATAACTAAAATTCTGTGGCTTTCTCCCCCGCTCTCTTTTAAATAAATAAAATGCCCTAAATACGAGAAACACAGACGCGCTCTCCAACACAGCAGGACGACGTGGAGGAAAACTCAGGGACCCTCAGAGGATTTATTTAACTGTCACAGCCCAGATTCTGATAAAGGCAGAAATTCCTTCCCAGCTTGTTTTGCATATGTCAATTGGGAGAGGTCGAGCCCTACACTACGCTTCAGCAAGAGAGACCCGGACATGACTATACTTCATCTCTTGCTCCTACGGGGCCCCTCTCTGGTGCGGTACCCACAGCCCCACGGAGCCGGCCGGCATCTTCCAGATGTGGGGCAGAGGATTCCTCCTTCCTCACAGGGATGCTCCGACAAGCCGTGACGCTCTCTGCATCTTTCAAAATTTGTCCTCCCTAGGGATTTTCATACCAGCTGGAAATTGCTGAGGCTAAAAGGAGCCGAATTGAGGTCTCAACCCAGATGTGGGCTCCCACCGTGGGTTTCGCGCAGCACCCGGGCTCATCCCAGCCACGCGCCCGACGGCGAGGCCAGGGGATGCGGGATGAAGATGTCTCACGGATGCTCACGCTCCCACGCTCTCTTCCACCCAAAGCAGCCCCCCACGCTCCGGGTTGTTCCCCCCCTCCCCAAGCCGGTCACGGGGAGGTGGGGGTTGTTTTGCTGTTTTCCTCGGAGCCGTTCCCGTGCACGGCCAGTTCTCACCCCACATCCTGAGCAGCTGCGGCCGTCCCTGGCACGGCCGCCCGGGTGGGAAGATGGCCTCACAGAGGTTGCAACCCGGTGAACCGACCTCCGGGAGGGAAGCACCAGCCTCGGACACCCATTAACTGTTTTCTCCCCTCCGTGAAGCTGAGCCTCGAGGAAAGGCTCCCCAAGCTCACCATCCCCTTTTCGCTCCCCAGGACCCTCCACCTTCTTAGGGGAATGGGCAAAGAAGAAAATGAAGCGATAAAAAGATTGCAGCGGTCAGAGCCTTGGGAGCAAGCAGCTACCCGAAGAACCAGGTTCCTTGGTTTGCTCATCAGTCCTCAACTTGGCCCCGTGCAAAGCCTGACCTCGGCACGCATACCCCAACCAGGCTGGAGATGTGGATCCCCACCAGCCTCGCAAGCTCTTGCGTGATGCTTTTTTCTTGATTTTCCTCCTCCTGGAGCCCCGGCACAGCACAGCCCCCCACCCAAGAGGAACCAAAGCAAAGCCATCCTCCATCATTCAAAACTTAGTAATGGGAGATCTGTAGCCCCAGACAGCTTCTAAGGCAGCATCTGCTGGACCCCGAGGTGTTTCTGAGCCTCACCCAGGGGCTGCGGTGGTACCTGTGTGGTACCCACTGCCCACAGACCCCACAATGCAGGTTGTCCTGGGAGCAGGATAGCAGACGGAGCAACAGGGCGACGGCGTCCAGCCCAGGAGATGCCCGGGGACGTGCCGTCCTCGTGAGAAGCCTCTGCCTGGCATCTGCCAGCAGCTCCCGAGACCAGCGGGAAAATGAGATACTACTATTAAAAGTGCCCAGCGCTGGCCACGCTTCCACCCATGACATCAGCCGAGTTATCTGAGTCTAACCACGGGCAGGGCTTGGCCAGGAACCTCCACCGGGTTATCCTTTTTAGGCCAAATTGAGCTGAGATTCTGATGGGGCCACACAGTAACGCAGCCTGGTTTTTGGCCCCCAGTTGGCTCCCGTTCTCCAGCTCAGGCCCAAACTGGCGCGCAGGGAAACAAACTCCGCGAGCTTGGCTAGTTCTTTTTCGCCTCGGCTCGCAATGCCGGCTCCCAACCGTGACACGGGACGGGGCTGGCGAAACACCCTGGCACTCCACGAAGTTGGGACCCGGCGGGTTTTGGACCGTCCCACCTCTAAAAGCACCGAGGCGCCGTGGCCCCAGCAGCTCTGCACTGGTTTCACTGGGAAGGCTCTGCTCCCACTCCTCAGGGCTCCCCTCGCTCTTACGAACCGCTCATACGCTTTCAGGCTCAACCTGCCCTCCCATGCTGGGAGCGGGACCAAGACCTCCTCCTCCAAAACCTGCAGAACCCACCGCCCTCACGAATAAAGCCGATTTTTTCCAGCCACCGGTGACCAAAGACCGGCGGATAAACTTTAGGAGTCACTTCTGCAGCAGCAAAACAGGCAGCAGACACAACCCCGGACCGCGCACCCTAAACAGCTCCCGCGGGCAGCCGAATTTTCTCCTATGTGAAGTGGTGGTAACCCCCACCCAGCATCGCTGTCCCGGGGGGGAGGGCGCCTTCTTTTCCCTCTGGATGCTCCCGGTGTGCAGCACAGCATGTTGCGCAGACCCATCCCTCTCCCCGCCGCCGGTACACACGCATACATTTATAAATGAGCGGATAAATCAGTTGTTTTCCATTCGCACCAGTGTGAAAAATCCTTCCCCGAGCCAGCAGCAAGGTGACACACGCTCCCCCTTCTCCTCCCCCGTCAAAGTCAACATGACTAATAACACAACGTATTATTCAGCATCCACAGCGTAACAGGGGAGGCTCAGGTCTGAAAGAAAACACGAGTATATAGGTAGGGGCCTGACCCTGCCCGTACCAAGGGAGGTTTGGACAAGAGCATCAAAGGAAATGTAAATCTCACAGCAGCCACCCCTAAGATTAAACCACTTTCGCGTGCGAGAGAGGCGCTTTCTGCTTGGGTGGGTGTGTTTGCCACGATCCCCACCACCTGCATTTCATCCACCCAAAAGGAGTGGGTTTGACTTTGACACCAGGACCGGTTCCCCAGGGGAGGGGGAACACCGCAGGTGAGATGCTTTTAGCCCGAGTAGCGACTCCGGGCAAATCAACCCAGCAGCGTTCCCCACCTCACAGCCCAATCAACGCAGGGCACTGTAAAAGCCTGATTTTGGGGGAAAAGTGGATGCCAGCGGAAGTCCTGCCAGCGGCCGGGCCAGGCTCTGCCTGCCAAAGCCCCCAGACCACAGCAGCCCTGGAAACCCTCCCGGGGTGGGGGGCAGGAGGGGGGCTGGCTGGGGACCTTGTGACGGTGTTTATATTTATTCCCCTCTTAAAAAGGAATAAGTAAAATTGCAATTCTTAAAACAAAAACACCTCCAAAAAAAAAAAAAAAAGAAAAAGAAACAAAACACACCACCACAGGCTAGCCGAGGTTGAGCAGAGATTTAAAGCCCGGGGAAGCCAGAGTGGATGTTCTCGCTGGCCGTGGGCTCGCTCGGCCGGAGGCTAGGAGCCCACGCGCCGCCGCGCTCAGCAGTGGCAGAGAGGGCAGGATTCGTCCCTCTTCCCCCTCGCCCGGACTTGGCTACTTCGCTAAAACTTTTCTTCCCCCCCACCCTGAACACTGAGCTCTGCAATATCACTTCTCCTGAAACCGAGACGCAAGGGAGGCATTCGCCCTTACAAGCCAGGACTTGACTCAATCACCGAAAACGATGGCAAACTCCAGCTGGAAATAGGTTTTAAAATATAACTAAGAAGAAGGGAAAGGAAAAAAAAGAAAAGAAAAAAAAACAAAACAAACCAAAACAAAAAAAGCAGGAGGGTCCCAAGCGTGCCGGCTTCTGGGAGCTGCCAATGAAGGAAGATGCGAGTGGAGGGGCCGGGGCGGGGG
>NW_009650103.1:1555840-1568231 GCF_000708025.1 Charadrius vociferus | reverse complement strand
AAATATGGGGTGCGGAGCGCTGCGGTGTCAGCCTCCGGGGGGGTGGGGGGGAATGGAGGAAGGGGCTCCTCGAGTGATGCTGAGCGGTCGCGGCTGACCCCAGGCTCGGAGCAGCCAGCGAGACCCTCAGCTCTGTCCCCGCGGCGTGTCACACGGCCACCGGCCTTCCCAGCACCATTTATGTCTTTTCACGTAAACGAAACACCACAAATAACTCTCTGT
Organism: Charadrius vociferus; assembly: GCF_000708025.1. Lineage (NCBI taxonomy): Eukaryota > Metazoa > Chordata > Aves > Charadriiformes > Charadriidae > Charadrius > Charadrius vociferus. The sequence goes on along the minus strand of NW_009650103.1, from coordinate 1,568,009 downwards.
GCCTTTGCGGGTTCGTCTGCAAACTCCCACCCCAGCACCACCGCGGGTACCACCCCTTCCCCATCCCACCCTCTCCAATTTCACACACCGTACTCAGCCTTGTGAGAATGTGTATTAGTGACTTGATGGACCGAAGCGACTCTACTATGCATGAAACATATTAAACATCATATCGACCCTCACTCTCGATGGCCGTAACGCGCATAACAAACAGGCTCAGACCGGGGCTGCAGCTGCTCACGTGCAGCGGGGAGCGACAGGGTCACGCAAGAAGCCTGAAGTGACACCAGGGACAACTGCTGGGGGTTTCTGCTGGCACAGGTAACTCCCGACGCAGAGCCCGGCTTGCTGGCAGCAAGTGGGGTTGGGGGAAACCAGGGGGCAGGTGAGAAGGTCACGGCACCCATCACCATCCTGGTTTACAACACACACACGCACACACGGGTGCGCTGCCACCGCCAGCCATCATCTCGCCGTGTGGCGGATCCAGCCATGGAGTGCTTCCGAGCCTCTTATCTGCCATGATTTATTCTTTAATTGGCAAAGCGTCTCATGTCATAAATATTAGCAATCTAGCACCTCCTCCCATAAAAACAAAGCCTGTTATCTGTCTTTCATTGCCATATCCCTGTCTATCACCTGCGTGCACTTATCGGTCTATCTCATACCCGTCGCTGTAGTATCTAAAGCCACGCAGGAGAGGCCCTGGAAAGGCCCTAAGACCTGATTTCTCGTACAACTCTCGCCTGCTCTTCCGTGCGTGTCTGCCAGGCACAGACCCTGCCTTTCCTTCTGGGCAGACCCCCACGCGGGCGGTTAGACGAGGGGTACACAGCTGGCAACCCTGCAGGAGCCTGGTGCAGACCGGCCTGGGACCCCCGCCTCATCCCCGGCACCATAGGAGATGCATTGAAATTCATCGGCTTTAATTATAACAAGAAAAAGAAAAAAGAAAAAAAAAAAAAACAAACAAACACCAAGAGGACCCATCTTGCGTCAGGCAAGCGGCTGCAAACTGACACTCACGCGGAGCTGCAGAAGTTAAAACAAAATAAAACATCTTGGATCCTTTTTATCCTCTGCTCCTGTAATTTCAGCATGTCCAAACAGATTTTGGTGTGTGTTTATAACTGGTAACTTCATTTGCTCCCGGGCTGGGACCTTAAATGCCAAGTTTCATCTCCAAGTCAGTTTTTATGGCTGAGTTGCGTTAACTCCTGGGAGAAAAGGGAAAAAAGGAAACACATAAGGATATAAAAGAAAGTTGGGGGTTGTTAGAAAAAGCGGGTCCAAAGCCTCTAAGGGTGGGTAGGTTGGGCAAAACCCATAGATCTCATGGATGCCTGTCTACAAACCCCGGCAGCAAAAAAGATCGAAATCAGTTTCCTGATACACCAACTGAAGCTCATCGGTGTGTCTGATAAGGGCAAACACATCTGGGGGCAGCGCTCCTGCGTGCCCCGCTGGCGCAGACCCGGGCTCTCGCCTGCCCCTACCACACAAATGCCATTTGAGTCACCGGTGCCGTAACAGCCCGAGAGGAGTGTGGGCCTTTACGGCTCTGAGCGTGTCCGTAGCGATCGATCGGACAGCCCTCCAGGGGGGGTGAAGGGCTTTCCCCACCACTGAGCACAGGTGGGGTCTGGCCCCAGAGCTCAGGATCCCAAAGCGCGCTTAGGTTGATGGCTGCAGCAGATACCAGGGTTATTAGACCCGTGGCTGAAAATCCACCTTTGTAGACTCTAACACATGAAATTACCATAACTAGGACATTTCACGCTCCTCTCCCATCAAGCTGTTTAGAGCAAATTAAATTTCTCCCTAACCAGCCTGTAACAGTTCGCGTTAGATGTGGATCTAAATGTTAATTGCAGTGACAATAACAGGTCTGATCCTGCAGTCCTTATTTGGGTAAAACCTCCCACAGAAGCCAAAGGAATTTTGCCCCAGAGAAGACAGCTGGATGCAGTCCCACATTTCCAGTCTCTTGAAGATGCCAGAAGGTAGCAAGGATATTTCTGTGATGTTACAAACCTTCTCTTTCCCCCTACACCCCTAACCTTTCAAAACCTATTCATTCCCCCCCCCCCCCCCCCAATCGCCTCCCCTCAATTCTTTAATGCACTATTAATTTAATAAGCTCTACCAGGCTGCCTAATGCTGTGCTCAACTTCAGCTTTGCACTTCCTAGCTAAGGACTTAAATCATCATGGGGGCTGATGGGGGGACGTTAAGACAATTTTTGCAGGTCATTGGCTTGTACATCTGCCTGATGCAGCAACGCTTGAAGGTCCTACCCTGTCTGGGAGAGCTGTCTTGGGAAACTCTTGAGTGGCTCTTGTTGTCTCTGCCCTTAGGTAATGCGAATACCCTTTAGCCTGGTATCCTAAAGAAGGCAGGCTGATGCGATGGGATGATTTGGGGTCTGCCTGTCCTCATTTGAACAGCTTTCGATCCCATCACTCAATTCCGGCCGAATTTGACAAAGAGAGAGATGCTGCGTTCATTGACAGGTGAAAGTCAGGTAGGCAAAGGCTTCTCCCTCCGTCCCCCCACTCCCGCAGTTGTCTCCACACGTGCTCAAGACATTCGGGGCGCAGAGTTCTGGGTGCGTGCGGGCAGCAGCAGGAGGTAGGCACCGAGTTGCTTTGGGGGGCTGAGACCCGAGACTGCATTCCAAACTGAGCACCTGGGCCCAGTAAGGGGATTTGGAAATCAGAGCTTTTGTTTTTCCCTAAGTGATTCCAGCTTATCTTGTCCATAACCCAGAATTATCTGATGGGACGAAAGCAAAACCTGCTGTGCTTCTCCTACTGTTTCATGCCCTCCTGCACAGTTAGAAAAGAACCAACATCTATTTCCCTCCCTGGCTGCATTTTATTACGGATTAAAGAAAGAATAAATACAAAGTCTCAGTGAGAAAGAACAGGAGAAGCTCATGGGCCATGTCTGAACTCCATCTCCCCCGGCACAGCGAGGGACAAGGCTGCGATGGGTGGCCAGGGCTACTCTGAGGTAAGGGCAAGGGCAGCCACTGGCCTGGGGCTCGTGGCCACAGAGTCCCTTCTCAAGAAGACTATACGTGACTCAGGGAATCTGGTTGCATATGAGCTGAAAACCAAATGCAGACAAAGACACCTTCCACTCATGCACACTTTGTGAGACTTTCCCAGGCTTGTCCTCAGCTCCAGCAACGCCCTCGCCCCAAAGTCACTGCAGGTTCCAGGACCTTGAACCCTTTGGATGCCGTAGGACCGGGTTCTGTACTACCCGCCTCCCCGAGGAGACTTGCAGGCTGCTGAGATGTCCATGCACTGTGGAACCTTCTGCCTGAGGTATTTGGACTGTAGGTCTTTGGGACAGGACCTACCTCTTGTTCTTAGGGGTGAGATGACCTCACATACTGCTTTTCTTCCCAGTATCAGCCAGGCTCCCTCGCAGCTAAGAGGCACGGCAGGACTTTGGGGGACAGGTCAGAGGCCGTGGCATCACACAGGGATCCTGGAGTCTGCAAGTGGAGGTAGTCCCCAAGCACACAAGTCAGCAGAGTCTTGCCTGGACCTCTCAGCATCTGTCAGACACAGCCGAACCACCCTTGCACACACGAACGGCTGCAGAGGGTGGGTCCCTGCTCCTCAGAGAGGCATTACACACGCAAACCAGCAAAGCTCTAAAGGACAAGACATTTCTCCAAGTGCTGGAGACTCAAACGGCTTTGTTTTTTTCCCAGCAGCATTTAACAGGCTGATGATGTTTGTTTATGAAGTGAAATGCACATGATTTATTTGATCTGCTGGAGCTGGAGAGCCACATTCCCACGCCAAGGACAGGCAGAGCCACTCCATTCTCCCCTCTTTTGGAGACTGCTCAGATAAAACAAAGTATTGCACAGTCAGAAGTGCTGCGCTGCGCTTTCAGCTGCTTCAGAACTGGACTTTAAAGGCTTATTAGAGACCTCCCGACTTCCAAACCATAACGTGGCATTTGTTCTTGTCTGTCTCTGCATATGGAGCAAGTCTTAATAAAGTGTGCAAGCGGTTAAAACAGGTTTGGGGAAGAGGTCTCAGGGCACCTGGGCTCTTGTCTGGATCTAGCTGGAATAATCCTAGGGGAGCTTTCTTCCTCTCTTGTGCTTTGCTGGCGGATTGGGTTAAACATCTCTCTCACCTGGTTTGCAGGGACAGCAGTTTAATTAACTGCTTTGCAAAAAGTCTCTGTCAATGGGAAGTCTAGTTCTGCCTCGTATAACACCTGGAGATCTCTTTAATTCATCTCATCACCCAGACCAGGGCTGGACTGCCAAGGAAGCCAGCAAAGACGGCATTAACTGATGGAAGATGAAATGCAGTACGTGAAGGACGAGATTTACAGCTCTTTGGGGAAAAGCACGTGGAGCATCACCCATCCAGCAAGCGGGACACGAGCCAAACCCTCACCTGACGGGAGGCAGCAGCGCTCTGACCCAGCCAGCGCCCAGTAAGGGGTCTGTGCCTCAAGGGCTTCTGATCAGCCTCCCGGCAGAGAAACCACCCGAGATTTACACCAGAGCTCGAGGATGTGACCCAGTCACTCCACAGAGCCTTCTCCGCTAGCCTTCTCCTAGTCCCTGCATACAAAACACTTTGCAAATGAAGTGTGAAGATAATATGCTTTATCATAGGCATTTATTACTGATGATTGTTGTATAAATCTCCCTCCGTTCACATACATATACATAAGGTGTATATAAATATGCAGTATCCGGCAGTACCCAGAGCCTTTTTGACGATGTCAATGTAGCCCCCATAAAGATAGTGGGAAATGATTCATAATATTTATATGACAGACATGATATGAACTGTAATAGCCTGTTGGGATCGAGAATATCCATAGGTCTCTGTCAGCCGCAAATGTGATTTAAATATTATATATGTGGCAACTGTAGCATTAGTAATATGATAGCTGTTATTGATAGTGGTCATAAAATGCAGTAGTTTTGCACTGAAGAATGTGAAAAATAATCTAGTGGTTTTCCTAATGGTCTTCCCAGCAATGCACTGAAAGGAAGTGTACTTTCAATGCCTCCTTTTTTCAATGCCTCCTCCTCTCCTCCCCCACCCCAAATTACCATTGAGTTCTATCGGATTACTGCCAGGACCATATTTTATTCTGCTGATGTCAGGTTGTGGCATCTCATCCTCCCGGTCCTGTCTGGGGAGGGCGAGGGGTCCCTGCGGAGCCCCGGGGCTGCCGGCGAGGCTGCTCGGGGCTTGCACGTGCCGTGGGGTCGTGCTGCCGGTGCTTTCGCCGACCGTACGGAGCAGGAGGACAAGGAAGAGCAGGAGAGGGGCTCAAAGGAGGTGCTGGGTGTCAAGGTGAGATGTTTATCCAGCAGACTGGGCAAGATCGGTCCCTCCTCTGCGATGGCAAAGGGACCTCGGCAGGCATAAATCAGCACAGCCCTGTAAAAACAATACAGCTCCGCTGATTTATGCTCGCTAGGCTTCCCAAGGGGGGCTCTGGCACCCAGAAGTGGGAGTTGGGGCACCTGGTTTCCCTTCCCTCACTGGCCTCCTGTGCCCAGTGCCTGCCCCGGCCAGGGGTCTGCTGGAGGACCACAGCATCGCTGCCTTCCCCACACCAGTTCACAGCAGGGGGAGGATGGCTGGAGGTAAACGCATCGTTGACCCACCATGTGCACCAGTGAGGACCTACCTGGGCTAGAGCCCAGGGAAGCTGGGAGAGCTGTGGGGGACACCACCAACCCCGAGTTATTTGCTCTTTGGCCGTCACACACCTCCACAAAAGGCTCCTCAGGGCACAGCACAGAGCCTAATGGGAGCTGAGGGACCCTCGTCCACAAAACTAGACCCACATCCGAGCAAAGACAACATCCTTCCACCACTACCAAAGAAGCAAAGGCCCCCTTCCCTCCCTGCCCCCTGCCTCTGTCCCAACATGTTCCAAGAGTGAACAAGAGGGGTAAAACACTCCAATCCGCGATAAATCAGTGGCCGCCACAATCATAAATTACAGCAGCCCCTGCTTTTTCTCCATGAGCAGGACCACGTGAGGGTGAGACTTGCCCGGGTGGAGAGCCGGGCTCGGCAGGGTCCCTCGGACGCGGCAGCCCTGGTCTCACCCAGCGGGGTCTGCAGGGGATGCAGGAGCACAGATCCCACCCAGCGCTGACGCCCGCTGTCAGTCCGGCATCACTGCCCTGCAGGCAGGGGAGCTGCTTTTAAAGTCTAACGGGGATCAGGTGTTGCGGAAAGAGCTCGGGAGCGAACTGGGGATGCTGCTGCTGCTGGTGTGGAGGGGAAGGGAGCAGCCTCAGAGGCAGGTATCGAGATGCTAGTTACCTTCTTTCCCATCACAGGGAATAAATCAAGGAAACGATATACGCTCCAAACAAACCAGACCGCAAGGCAAAACACTGATCAGCTCCCTCCTGTGTAGCCCTAAAAAATAAGTTAATTAGAGTTAGGTTAGCGGGTCTTTGCGGAGGAGCCCACTTGCGCTCTCGTCTGCGGCTCTGATAAGGGCTCTCCTTGCCCTGTGCGCTAACGAGGGGGAAAGGCCGTGCTGCAGGCTGCCCTGCCACACCGCTGTCTTAAGGGATTTCATTCCCCAGGATTACATTTTAATATTTTAAAGCAAACCGGACACACACATTTCCATTTAATCCAAAGCACCAGACTCTCGGTGGGCAGAGCTGGGCCCAGGAAGAGAGAAACAGTTTGTGCACAAATGGACGAAAGAAACTGGAGCGAGGAGGGGTGCAGGGTGATTTTCCCCCAAAAGGTAGTGGGGATCGGGGGCTGCAACGCGCCCTCTCCATCAACACCAGAGCCTCGTGCCCTGGCTGATCTCCTCCCACACATTTGTGACTTCGACAATACAGTACATTTTATAAAAGCAAGGAAAAATATATTTGAAAGTAAGGGTCTGGGTGCAATTTAATGACAGTTTTCTACATCATTTGCATTGCAAGGGACCTGATCTTCCTCTTCCTCACCCCAACGTGAGGCAGGCGTTGCTCCAGGGAAAACCATGGGCCTATTTCTGCTGTCGTTTACACGAACATAAATCAGGAATTTACTCAGTTGAAATAAGTGGAACTGCACCGGTGTAAAACCAGTGTGAGATCAGAGTTACAGTGCTATAAAAGCAGTGTGAGATTAGAATCAGAATCAGCCTCGGTATATTAGAGAGGTGGTTTGAGGAAAGCCTAGGGAAACTGGTAATATTGAAATTGGAAAAAAAAAAAAAAAACAGAAAAAAAACCGCATGTGATTTTCTGATGATTTGGAAAATCAAATCCTCAAGGCCAGCACTCATATTCCTTCCTCCCGCTGAGACGCCTGTACTGGTGAGCACTTCTGCCAGAATGGTGTTTCTGTATTATTTCTCTTCTGGGTGAAGCAGCTGTGAGATGCTCTGTATGAAGATGCCGTATAAAAATAAATTGAATCAAATTAGGGAAACAACTAAAGTAATTTCTTCTCTGTCCTCACATTAATCCATTTAGGTTGATTCTTTGGGGGTGCTCCAAAGGGGATTTGCATTACCATCCTGTCAGCATCCACGGTCCCTTCCTCTCCTCTCAAACGAGCTTCGGCACCTCCTAATTCCATGTCTTTCTATTATTCTCCCCCCTCCGCCTGCCCCTGCACGGCGACTTCAAGGAGGTTTTTACGGGGCGATTGGCTTCTCTGGCAGGTTGGATTGAGCTGCGATTTGCTCCCGATTGCAACGAGCAACAACGTTTTAATGAGATTTTTTTTTTTTTTTTTGGACGTGAATTAAGGGAAGGGAAAACAAATACCGTCTTGTAAATGAAATAATGATGCGTAAGGCCTGAAATATAATGAGAAGCATATCAGCGGCAATTTGAGTTGTTAATGGAGCCTGCGCGTTGATGTGCGGTGGCAAGCACGCTCAGAGGCAGCCAAAGCGATTCTGGCGTCACGGACCCAGCGGAGCCTGGGACAACATCCCCATCCAGTGCGGATTTCTACTGCCCTAAAATTATACATTGTGTTTCCAAGAGGATGAATTCCAGAAAGTCCCAGGGCCCGGGCTGTAAGTAGGTCAGGCGAGATGTTCATCGCCACGGTCTCATATGGCCTCGCAGCCTCTGTGCCCTGCGGTGAGGATGCAGAGCGAGCGGTAAAGAGCACACGGCCGGGGGACAAAGGCTCCATCCCCCTGCCAGGCTCGGCAGAGGGGACCTGACGTGGAAATGGCTGCAGAGACGCGGTGCAGAGACGCCCCGGGGCTCCTGCCCGTGATGTCCCAGTTACTGATGTACTCCCCGTCCTGGTGAGGGACGTTTTGGGGGGCTGCTCTGGTCCATCCCTGCTTTCACTCCCGCCGAGTCTCTGGGGATACACTCACTTGGTCCCACAAGCAAGCAGGGGACCTGTCTTTCCAAAGTTTCCCCTGCATTATCCCAGGAAAATCACCATCACTGCCACAAGGCGTAAGTAATACACCCCGTGACGACGGCGACGAGCGCTGCTTGTCTCAGCTCGGGGACAGCACTGCAGCACCAGCCGCATTTCATGTCAGCCGAAGGGAGAGGCTGGGGGCAATGCTGATTTTTTGCCTCTTCTGTATTGGTATAAAATCCCAGAATTCATCACGAAAAGGTGGGAAAACCCAGAGTCACACTCCAACTGGGCTAGTTCCCAAGGCAGGAGGTCCTGTCCTGCCTGGCTCAGCTCAAGGGATTGAACTCGGCTCTGTCCCGCTGCCCTGAGCCCTGACCACCGCCCCGTGCGATTCCCCTTCTCCCCCTCCTCCTCCTCAGGAGCCCAGGAGGGTTTCTCTGCCAAAGCTTCGATTTCAGCTCCTTGGAATTTCCCCGCAGAAAAGAAACTCCACCGGAAAATTCCCGCTTGGCTCCGTTGCACACGCAAAAGGTGCAGACGCGGAGGGGGGGTTGCGGTTGCACAGCCCATGCCATGGCCCGGGATGCTGCGAGAAGGTCCAGCAGCACCAGCCCCGCTGCCACGGCTCGCTCTCATCCTGCCTGCACAGCACCGGTCCTGTAACGCTCCCTGAAGGCGCCGCATTCTGCTTTGGAAGAGCGATGCCCGGTCCCTTCGCAGCACTCGTGCCTCCCTCGCTCAGCACCGGGGTCTCCAGGATGCGGCCGGGATTTCGGATCAGCAGCTGCTGACAGTGCACATTTCGACAAGAGAGACGCATTGCACGGATTTCCAGTGTAAATCGTGAGACAATCCAACATAAACATTTCGAAAGAGACGGCAGAGGAGGGGATGAAGAGAAGCGTTGCGGGGGGGGGACACACACAGATCCTGCTGCCATTTACGCGATGGGAAATGGGACGTCACTTCCCAGCCTGAAGTGACCTTGGCCGATTCCCCCAGATTTACTGGGCTTTTGCAGCAGCGGCACCGAGAGCAAGATCCGAGCCCTGAGGTCTTGCTTAGCAACCAAGGTTGGAATTTCAAGAGAGTATTTCCCCGAAACGTTTTGAAATCTCTTGGTTTCCTCCTCCAGCCCCCTGTGCTGACCCCAGTTCCCAGGGGACCCACCGGGCTTTGTGCCCCCTCCCCAGGCACAGCTCTGCTCCGCAAACGCGATAGATCCCAGCTCAGGCTCAGCCTCGGAGCGTTTGGCTCTGGAATGTTTCAGGCAGGGGTGGATGAGCCAGGCAGGTAACATCTTCCCTTGGCTCTTTGGGAACATCTGGGTTTGATGCTGCTTGGAGCAGTTTTCGATCCCACTGTTGTGCGCGACACAGGAACGCAGTTTCTGGTCCACCGTGCTCTGGGAAATATTACCATCCTAAAGAAATGACAAAAATAAACCCCCCGAGGTAACGCCATCCGCACAGGTCTGCCTGCCTGGCGGGACAGGAGTTCTCTACTTAGAGGATCCAAATCAACAACCACCGAGGGAGATCTGCCGGGGACGGGAGTGATTGGCCTGTCCCCGCTTCTGCTGCTGAAGTTCTGCGGTTGTGATAGAGACCACGGTAAGGCAATAACCAGGACGGTTTTATTTCCCTTGACCGCGTTTTCTCAAGGATCACTGGTTCCAGGGTTTTTTGCCAGACGAATCCTGGTTAAGTATATCGTGGCTTTCCACCGATCGCTCAAGGTTGAGGACTGGCTCATGCTCAGCGTCTCAGCAGGCAATGAATTTGAAGCTGGTTTAGATGTGGTTCTAGGCTTTGTAGAGCTCCCAAGTGCTTTTGATTTAAAAATTAGTTTTGGCATTCACAGTATGTGATCATTTCCTAACGCAGCCTAAATACCTCCGCTGCCCCAAAAGCGAGACACAGTGGGGTGCCAGTCCTGGGGTGCCCATCCCGGGGTGCTGCGCGTGCCCCGCTCCAAACTGGGATCCATCCTCCACTGCCGGTGAACGTGGTGCCTTCAGCCAAAGCCAGGCTGCTGGCTGCGATGCGCTCCCAAATTCTACACGCCTATGGCTCCGTTTTACCCAGCGATGCTCAAGTTTCTCCATCAAGTGCTGCAGCTTCAGCAAGGAGATGGTAAAAACCATCGAAGGCTGGGGAGCAAAAAAAAAGGGGAGAAAGGTGGGAAAACCCACCTGCCTGCAGAGCAAGCCCCACGTGCGGGACGGGCTGTCCCGGTGCCGGTCCCTGCCCCGCTGCCCGCAGCCCTGCCAGAGCCGGCAGTCCTGCCAGACCTCCCGCCGGCGGCAATTGGCAGAGCTCAGTAACACCTAATTACACCAGCTGGGTACCCGGCCCGTTAACGCCGCGGCTCCACAAAGTGAACCTGAGTTCATTTAGTCCTCTTTAGTTTTCAGTCCTGACGAGGCTTTTGAACAACCTGCCGAGGCGGCGTGCGGCAGTGAGTTTGACGTGGCCAAGCCGGGGTAATCGGCGACGCTGGGTTGGCCCTGGAAGCGAAATACGAAATAAAACATTATTACAAATAATAACAGCGCTTGTGAGCTGCGCTACGTAAGAGCTCGGCGTCGGGGTTGTTGCTTCATTACCGAGCCCTCTCCTGCTAAATCTTTTCTGATATTAAAGCTGGCTCGATAGGGTCCTGATCCCTGGATGAAACATCAATATTACTAATAAATAGAAATAACAAGTGAGGTAAAGGGCCAGAGCAGCATGACCTGCTTTATGAATTAATGTAGTGAAAACTGGCCATTTTCCTACAGCCTTTATGTACTACAGGCACACATGCGGACTTCATACGCCTTTATTGGACATCAGCGCACTGAAATAAAGCTGGAGCGATGCTCTAACCTAATTACCGACTCGCGACGGTGTGCCAGGGAAAAAGTAGGGAAGGCTCATTGCGCACACCCCTGTGGCTTTCAGAAACACTCGCTATTTCTCTCACCGAGCGGATGAAATCATCTCTCCCAGCCAGGTTTTTTCTCGGCGCAGATCCCCTCCCGGCCCCAGAGCCGAGAGCGGAGCAGTTGGTTGCAAGGCGTTTGTGCGGGACCCCCAGCTCCCCTTTTGAGGGGATTTTAGCCGGAATTTGCAGTCCCCTGCGCGATGCCAGGGTGTCACGGCAGGGACGCCTTTGGTCGGGAGCCGGGGCATGGGGGAGACGACTGTCAATGGGAGATGGGCAATCTGACCCCTCTCATCCTGAGCGTGAGCATATTCTCCGTGCATACAAGCGCATGTGCTCGTGGCTATATATATCCGTATATCTCTATCTATATATATACACACGTACATATGTGGGGAGAGAGAGATCATGTGCATTTCTCTGTTCACCAGTAATTCTGTCCTGTGATTTTTGCGTCCCGGGTGATTATTATCGGGGAGGTGTGAAGCAGACGTGACTGTGCTTTGCCATGCGATATGATACTATCGTCACGGTAATGTTATATCCAGGCACGGCGGGCGGGACCCGGCTCCCGGCAGCACCGACCTGCCAGATTCGCTGCCGGTGATGCCACACCAGCTTTACACCGCCGTAACGGCAAGCCGGGTCCGGCCCTTCCTCCCAGACACAGACACCGCGTTGTGTCCATAATTTATAAGCTATTCAAAATTTATCGCTGAGAACAAACTCTGACTACAGAAGGGTTTTAAATCCTTGTTAAGTATTAAAGTGGAAATAACCGTGCTAACGCGGTGCTGGCGGGCGGCGGGGATGGGGCAGCATCCTCCCTGCCCACCCGACGGCTGATCCTGCCCTCGTGCCCCCCC
>NW_009650103.1:1553590-1555516 GCF_000708025.1 Charadrius vociferus | reverse complement strand
CACCGGGAAGGACGGTGAGGTGGGACTCAGGTGGCCGAGGCAGGGCAGCCCTGAGCGTTTGGGGTCTGGGCTGGGGCAAATTTAATAAGTCTTACGGCGGCCTCCTCCCAGAGCTTGGCTTAATGGGATGCCAGAGACGACAGGGTTGCCTCGATCTGCTCATTCCCTGGGCCTGGGGAACCATCCATCTTGCTCTAAAACTATTTTAAAAAAATATAAAGGGAAAGAAAAGGAGGGGGTGGGGGAGAAAGAAAAATGATAAATCTGTTCAGGCCTTTTGTTTGCCTGCAATTTCTGTAAATGACAAAAAAATGAAATAAAAGCCAGGCCCATTTTTTCCCCGCTTGGTGTTGCCATGGGATAGAAAGCCCCCCGTTCTCAAGAGTGCAGTGCCTTTGGGGAGGGAAAAGAAAAAAAAAAAAAACCAACCCTCATTAACGTTATGAGTTGCATCTGTTCCCTGGGTCTGGGACACTTCCAGCCCGCCAGCTCTCCCGTCGCCTGCCTCCCCCACCCCCGCACATTCCCATTGCTAATTTATTTGGATATCCATGCCCTCAGAAATCAAAGGGGAGATCCGTGCTCCCCGCTTGGACTCCGAGACAATGACTGCCGCCCTGAGAGCATCCCGGCTCGGAGAGCATCCCGGCTCTCAGCCAGGCGCGGGAGGCAGAGGACAGCGGCCAGAGCCGGGTCTGGGAGCGGGACGCCTGCGCATCCCTCTGGAAAACAGAACTAATAATCCTGGGTTGAGGCTGTGAGAGGCAGGAGAGGGAATTCCCGCTTGGACAATGCCGTGGGCGGGCTGGGATTTGGAGCAGCATTGCAGGGTATAGATCCTCCACGCCTTCGTCTGCTGGGACCTCTGACCTGCCAGGTCCAAGTCCTTGAGAAACCAGATGAACAAACCTCCCTTTTCTGCCCCCGCTCCGCTCCCTGGCTCCTGCCGTGCCCAGGGAACGCGTGTGATCAGGACCAAGTGACCACTTCCAGGAGGGTGGGGAGGAGTAAAAAAAAGATCTTCGGTGTAACACACTGCCATAAAAAACATGTCTGTACAGCAGAGCAAAGGCTCTCCAGGACTTTGCAGAATGAGGGAATTTGCTTGATATTTCCAATTGCGCATGATAAGGAACGTGCATTTAATTGCCTTTATCGGAGCTGCAAGGTAAAATACAGCAGACGGCGCAGGGCTGGGAGCCATAAAGCAAAGAGCTTTACAGGGAGAGACAATACAGCCAGAACCAGTGCGGGGAGAGGGGGATTTTCTTACCCGGCCGTGGCTCCTATCTACCCAGCTCTCATTTCCAGGCTATTTATAAATGAAGTGCCGCGAGAAGGCCGATGGTTGTGTGCAGCGAGCCCCCCAGCACCGCGTGCCCGGCTTTCTGCACCACGCTGCTCAAGTGCAGCCAGTTCTCTCGATATCCGGCTCCGAGAGCGGAGCCCGACCACCCAGGTCCATGTCTGCAGCAGGGATAAGTCCAAAGTGAGTTTTGGCGGGTGCAGGGAACGACACGGGGCTGCAGCGAGGGAGGAAGGATGAGAAGCGGTGATTTCAGCTGCCGTGAAACAGAGGTTTGGTGCCTGCTGTGCTGATGGCGTACGTGAGCCGGGCACCAAAATACGGCTGTCCTGGAGCAGCAGGCTCCAAACGGGTGCATGTCCTGAATGGGATGAGCGGCAGGGCTGTGCCGTGCTGTGCCAAAGCATGCCATGCTGAGCCATGCCAAGCCATGCCATGCCAAGCCCTGCTGTGCCAGCTGGACCATGCCATGCTGACCCACGCCATGCCATGACCTGCTGAGCCATGCCATGCCATGCCGAGCTGTGCCATGCCATGCCAGACCATGCTGAGCCATACCATACCATGCCGAGCCATGCCATGCCGAGCCATGCCATGCCCTGCTGAGCCATGCCATGCCA
>NW_009650103.1:1551314-1553239 GCF_000708025.1 Charadrius vociferus | reverse complement strand
CCCGTGCCATGCTAAACCATGCCATGCCATGACTTGCTGAACCATGCCATGCCATGCCAAGCTGTGCCAGACCATGCCGAGCCATGCGATGCTGTGCTGAGCCATGCCGAGCCATGCCATACCATGCCATGCCAGACCACGCTGAGCCATGCCATACCCTGCCATACCATGCCATGCCATGCCATGCCATGCCACACCAAGCCCTGCTGTGCCAGCTGTACCGTGCCATGCTGGGCCACGCCAATCCATGCTGAGCCATGCCATGCCATGCCAAGCCCTGCTGTACCATGCCGTGCCCTGCCAAGCCATGCCGTGCCACCCCTGGCCGGGGACACGCTCACGAGTCCCGTGCCAGCGGCATGGCTCGGCACAGGCTCACAACCAGGCAGAGGCATCCGCACGGCGCTCGCGGCGCTGGTCGAAGCCTGGCATCGTTGGATGGAAGTGTGGCTGATGTGGCTGGAAGCCGAGGAGAGGAGCATGCACAAAAGCCTGCTCTGCACACTCTGGGGATCATTGGGTAACCCCACGGCTTGCAGGTATCGGTTTGCTGGATTATGTGTAAAAGGCTTCACAGTCTTTATTATAAACACTATAAATAGGTTCGTGGTTCTTCTTTGAGTTTCAGAACAAAAGGCTGTTTCATTATCATTAAACTTGCGTTTGAGCTGCTCTGTGACCGGGTGTCTGGCTTTTTATTGCAAGCCAGGGCTTTCAAAAGCTCCTTAAATGTTAATGTCACCTTTAAAACAACAGTGGCGAGGCCTTTGATCAGTAGAGCCGGTCACTTTTTGCAGCTGAAGTAAGAACCAGCGACTGACTGATCTTGGGATTTTAATATTTCCCCCTTCCCCCTGCCGACCCCTGGCACCAGGGGAGAAGCCGGGCTTTGATCAGACCTGATTTTTTAGCCGTCTCAAGGACCTGCTGCTTAAAGATGATGTTCAGCGCTGGGTTTTCGTGGCTCGATGAGATGGAGGAGAGCAGGGCATGGCCAGCATGGCGGGCTGGTCCTGCAAGGGTCACCCAACCCCGCTGTCCCTGCCAGGCTTTGGGGACAAGAGGGGTGCCCTTCTCCACCCCTGCTGCCATGGACCTGCAGGATGCCCCAGGAGATGTGGTTTGGGGCCACCAGCACCACCCCCTTGTCTTCGCAAGATGCATCCCTGCGATTTAGAGGCTGGGAGGGGAATGGGATCATCTCAAAGTCTTTCCCTTCTCATGGCACCAGCGTCGCCCTTCGCCAAAAACTCACAGCAAGACCGCACGCCCGTCGCTCGTTGTCCCTCAGCCATCCGCTGCCCCTGTCCCCATCCCCTCCACGCTCGGATGCAGGCCACCCCACGCACACGGCCATCGCGTTGGCCGCTGCTGAGCCTGCCGGGCTGGGGACAGGGTCACCCCCATCACTCCACGAGCAGACGGGAGCGTAGCGCCGGAGGAAAGCACATTTCAGGTTGAATTAATGCCATCCGCGGCAGAGGCGGCTGGGCTGGTGCTGCTCTGGGTACAAGGATATGTTTGCAGAGATAAGTGTGAGTGTAACCTGATGACACAAGTTGCCCGCTTCCAAATGTCAGGCAAAGTTCATGCAAGCCATGTGAAACAAGTTAAAATTTAACAGAAATCTGCAAAGCGTCGTTTTGGGCTGTAATTGAATCCATGATGCGGACGGGAAGCGTGTTCAGACACATCCCAAATTCGCCCAAACCGGAGTATTCTTCTTGAAAAAAGGTCGATTTAAAGGAGGCTGCTGCTGCTAAATATGTGCGCGCCCCCTCCTTCCCCTTCTGCATGGAGAAAGCTCTGTCTGAAAACTTCTGAGTCATCCTGCACCGGTTTTGATGTGTCAAAACTGCTTTAAAAAATCACAGCTGAAGCAGCAGCAAGGAGAGCTGAGCTCAGGCACACGCAGATGAATGCAA
>NW_009650103.1:1545215-1551302 GCF_000708025.1 Charadrius vociferus | reverse complement strand
AGCTGAGCCGCATCTGAACCGCATCGGGCTCCGCATTGAGAACAAGAGTTGTTTCAGCTCTACCCCCGCATTAAGAAGGGAAAAGGCTTTTTTGGCTTCTCGAGGCTGTGATGTGGCTTTGTGTTGTTTTTTCTCTTTGCTGGCTGCTAATTCTCCCTTTGTCCTGGCATGGTGGGGTGCAAACTCCTTCAAGCTTTAGAAATGGAAAGTTGTTTTGTTGTTTTTGTGCTCCATTTCTATAGCTCCAGCAGCGAGCTCAGCCCCGAAGCCCTCCCTACGTGGTCTCTGAGCTGAGCGGGCAGCGGTGGCCAGATGTGACCAGTACTCCCCATCGCAGCCTTGCCCGGGATGGGACAACCTCTACGCGCCTGCGATTGCAAAGCAACCATCCCGGCGTCCTTTTTTTCTCCCTTTCCGCTTCTCCCTTCCCACGCCCCCCGGGATGCCTCCTGCGGGGGTCCTGCATCCCAAACCTGGGCCCCGCCTGCCGAAACAGCCGTGGCACAGCAAGGAGGAGGAGGAGGAGGCAGGAGAAAGGAGCCCTCTGCTCTGGCTCCCTTGGAGATTTTTGTCTTTATCTTTTCCATCTAGGGAGTTTATTACACCGAGTGATTGACGGAATGGATTAAAAATCAGACGTGGATGCCCATTTTAGTTTGGACTAACTGCAGACGGCCCCCGGCCGGGGCACAGCAGCCCCGTGGGTGGATGTGGGGCTTGGCTCTGTTTTATCCCCTGCTCCTCGCCAGCAGATTAAACCTCAGTGGTTTCCTTGTGATACTAATGGTCGGTGCTTCTGGCTGTCCCTCCGGGGCAGCTGCCGCAGCCAGACACTCGGCTGGACGCAGCGGGCTCGGAGGAGAGCTGCGAGGGATGACTGAGACCCTTGTGTGCTTTTTCTCTGAAAGGGCTTTTCATAAGGGAGCTAAAAACAAATTTAGCACTTAATGCTCTGAAGAGTAAACACTTAAATGCCCTATCATCTGCCCAAGTGCTTTGTTTATTATTCAGAGAAGCCAAACTGAAGCAGTTTTCCATGGAGATGTAGTACCTCCTTCAGATTATCCCGCTTAATTAGATCCTGGTTGCAGAGCGCTCTGCTCTGGAAGAGGTGCTGATGAGGGAAAGTTGAACAAGCGCTTCCAGAGGCGAAGCCTCGGCTCCAGCCGCCGCCAGGCACCCCGGTTTGTGGGGCGGTATTTTGGGAGGTGAAGCTGGACGTCTCGAGCTCTCGTTCAGGCTGCTGATCGGCGGCGGGGGACAGGGACAAACCCAACACAGGCGCTGGGAGCAGAGAGGAGCCACCGTGCGCTCCCAGTCACCCCAGGCTCTGTCCCAGCCACCAGCCCACTCACACCAGCTCCAAATCCCAGTGGGTACAAACCTGACCTCCGGTAAGGGCCGACAGCTTTACATGAGCTATTTGTCCCTGGGCTTTAAGGAAAGTTTAAGGGAAGAAGCCAGCCTAGGTACTAAGTACTGGCAAACGCCACTCTTGAATGGTGGCTGCCGTGAACGGCACTCCCTGAAGCAAAAAAACCTCCAGTCTCCCATTTATAAGCTCTTAAAGCTGTTACATCCCATAATGGACATCCTCAGGTGAAGAAGACAAACAACGGAAAATGCTGAAGCACAACCGCAACGCTAGACACAATAACAGACACGGCACAAGAAGGATATGACACGGGGAGACAAACAGGAGCAAAATTTATGTCACTGGAGATTACAAGGGCATCATATATCAGCGATGGAGACGGGCTCTGAACGCCAGCGCGAGGGCCGGCCTAACCTTGCAGAGAAAAATCTCAGAGCAACAATAACGGCCAAGAAAAAAAAGCAGAGCCGTGTCCCTCTGGCAGCCGCCGGCGCTCGGGGAGAGCCGGGGAGTTTGGTAGCAAAAGAGAGGGAGATGCCAAAAGTCACGCGGTGGCCACGTGCCTGGTGCCTGCCGCAATAACAAAAGGCATTGCTCGCCGGCTATTAATGATACGAGGCTAGAAAGTATTTACGCGAGGAGCTAGCAGACACCTTGCCACGGCGTGAAGGCTGTTTGGGTCAAAATGGCATTGCTTTGGGCATCAGGGGCTGATGCTGCTGTTTGGGCTGATCGGGATGGTCTTTGCCCCTCCTCAGCCCCTTCCCATCACACGCTGCCACCCCACCGCCCTCCAAAGCAACCCTTGTAGTCCAGGGCTCTGCCTGAAGATTTGGGGAAGGGAAAGCCAAAGGCCAAGCGCAGCCCCGAAATCAAACTGCCACGACGTGGAGGGGAGTCCTGTCCTACCTGGTGAAAAGATCACAAGCAACTGAGAACGGGTCCATCATGCTGGAGCCCCGTTGTGAGTGGCTTTAATAACACCGTGTGCCGCAGCCGAACTGGTCTGCAGAAAAGGGTTTTACCGACAGCTTATGGGATTTGGCCATTCCTATATCAACTTTCTCATGTTTATCCAAAAACCTGTAAATAGTCATGAAAACTCAGGAACAGCAGAAGGGTGTTGCCCTTCGCTTGGATTTTGTGTAACGTGAGTACTTTGGACTTTGTTTAACACCAAGAAGAATTATGGGCTGTTTGTCTTCCAGCACGGAACTTTATTTTCTTGTTTTGAAGGTCTGTTTGCAAACATGCAGTACCTGCCATGCTGCAGCGCGCTCCCCGCTCCGCACCTCGCAACTGCTCCCGCAAGAATCGAAAATGTGTATGGCCGTTGCCGTTTCATACGCTGGCAAAGGGAGAAATCCTAAGCAATTTTTTGCCCGTGGTCACAAAATAAGCCTTTGGCCACGCTGGGACCTGGATTCGGGAATATCCCTCTAGTTTCCCATCATTTCTGGTGTCAGCAGCGCCGCTGCCAGCCTGCCCCAGGTGCCGGGGTGTGAAGCAGAGATGAAGGGCTGCCTCTTGCTGCGCTGTGCCTGCCAGGCAGGATGAGTCCCAGCAGCAGTCCGACGAGGATTTAAGCGTCAACCTAAAGAAGGGTGACTGCTACAGAGGCAGAGGGGTCCTGCAAGACTTGGCAGCTCAGCTGCGAGTCGCTCGCAACTCCCAGCTCTCATTATTTCACTCCAAGTCAGTAGAGCGGCAGTCACACTTCAGAGTAAAAACTGCCCTACTTTCAAAGAACGAAATGCAATACGTGCTCGAGATTCCTATTGTCGTGTACACACGTTTCCAGTTGAATGGGCCTCTTTGGTTCGGACGGTTCCCCTCCCTTCTTGGGTTAGATGAGCCGAAATCGGTGTGGTGTTGGTCTGTCTAGCCCCAGAGCAGTAAATTGCCCCGCTGCCGCAGCTGGCAGTACCACGGGGGCAAGATTACTTCATCGCTGGATGAACTCATCACAGGAGCGTTTCAGCCGTTTGTTAAGCGCTCCCCTTCATGGAGTGTCCCCGTCACAGGCTCCGCGGGGATCGGACACCCTCAACCTCCCCATCACGAGTCAAAAATGCCTTTTCTTCCCCAGCCGCACAAAGCAGCAGCTGTCCCTTCCAGCCTAGAGGCCGTCGGCAGCGGCAAAACCCCCTTCCCTTCCTTCCCCCTCGTATGCAGAGATATTGCATTCATTCATCTCGGGGACCGCAGTGTGCTTGCAGGATGACAATACATTATGGTGATGTAGGTCTTCATTTCGCGCTGTCAGGGACTATAACAACTGTATCCATTACCCAGGAGGCCAAACGGGGCAGTTTTCCCCCAGTTCATCTCCCTGCACCCGGGCTAACCCGACCCGGGGAGGGGGGGGGGGAGGGGGTCCCCTGCCCCATCCTTTGCCCCCGCCCGCAAAGCGCCGAGAGGAGAGGGCAGCGGGTGATGCTCTGGGTGCTGGGACGAAGGGACCGGGGAGCCGGGAGATCGATGGCCCCCAGCGCCGCAAACACAATGAGGTAATTCCACCCAGCGGAGGCTCATCAATCCCCCGGCTCCGGCGCGGCGTCCCCACGGCTCGGCCACCGCTAGGGTTTGCCTGGGCCATAGCCCAGGTGTGTGGCTGTCATGGAGATAAAAGAGGCTTAATTAAGACCCAATAAGCTAAGTGATTTGTTATCTCGGTGAAATATATTACTCCAGCCTATCGATCCCAGAAATGCACATGTGTCCGAGAGCTGCCGACAAGGCTCGATCCCTCCCTGGCGAATACCTGCCGCTGTGTCCCCGCCGGCACGCCAAGCGCCTGCTGCTGGGGCAGGCTGGGGACAGGGACCAGCCCCTGACATCTCCCCACGGATGGGCGTACGCACAAAAATACCGGGATTTGCTTCTCCCAAGGGAAGAACTCGCTGAAATCTGGTGATGCTCAGCTCTGCCTGAAAGCCCGGAGTTAGCCCGTCCCGGTCTGCAGCGGTGGGCAGAGCGTGGAGCTGGATGTCCCCTCCCTGTACATGGTGGCCTCGCTCTGTCACCAGGGCTGCCCGGAGCCGTCCTGCGGCCACGCACGGCTGCAGGGTCTGCCAGAGCACACCGGGATATCACTTGGAGGACCATTGTACCTGCGAGCCGCAGTTCCAAAACAGGACCGTCCCCCTGTTCAGCTCAGGTGCTCAGGAACGTCCCCAACCCGGGCAGGTGGGACAGCAGGCGGAGCAGAATTGGGTCTGGAAGGTGACAGAGAGGGAAAAGCCAGTTTCCATAAACCGGCACGAGCTCAGCTGGCCAACGGGAAGCCCCGAGGCTGTGGCATGTCCCCGTCCCGAGCAGGGCTGATGTCCGCCGTGCAGGTGGCCGCGTCCTGCACACCCGAGCACACACGTGCCCGTGACCTTGGCGCTCCAGACCGGCCAGCACCACACTTCCCTGGAGCTGCTGAAACGCTCCTTTCCAAGCTAAAATCAAACCATTTATTTAAAAAAAAAAAAAAAAACAAAAAAAAACCAACTTGAATGCAGGGCTGAAGGGGAGAGGGAAGGGAACCCGATTCATTTAACATTCGAAATGTTAAACCGCTCAAGAAGTTCTTTGATCTTTTGAGGTTTTGCTGCAAAGGGAACACCCTTTCCCCATTGGTTTACTGAGTCACGCTTATTACTTCAATGCAGAAATATCCTTTATGTCAAGTGTATAAATATCCAGCTCTAAGCTTCAGAAGCCTTTTCCTTTTTTCTTTTTTTGTCTGTCTTTTTTTTTTTTTGTTTTTTTTTTTTTTTCCAGAGGAGTGCTTTCCACACTTTCCCAGAGCCGCCTGCGCTCTCTCTCGCAGTCACAGTGGTTCCCAGTAGGAAAGCTGGGTGCCGTGCATGGATGCCCTGGGGATCCCCCTGCCCGGGGCCATCCCCTCTCTGCATCCTCCCCAAATTTCTTGCAGCCGGTCAGCCTGGGAAAGAAAGAAAAGGAGAAAAGACAGAAAGCAGGAGGGAGGAAGTTTTGCTTGGAGCACCCCAGGATGCCCCCGTGGCAAGGACGAGCATCTCTGCTGGGATGTGCAACCTGCCCCAAAAGCGAGGACTGAAGAGTGGCCGTAAAAACGGGCGCACGCCTGCAGAGCCCCAGCGCTCCCACGTTCTCTGCCCACGCTGCTGGCATTTTTTTTGGCCGTGGCTCGGGTTCAAAGTGGCCACAGGTGCGGAGGAAAGCCCTGGGGCAGAGCCGCGGGCGGGACCCGCGGGGGCGTGCGCCCTTTTTTTCCCCCCCGCAGAAGGGTCTGGAGCCAGGCTGCGGCTGCTCCTTCCCGCCTGCCCCACAACTTGGCCTAGAGCTACGTCTGCGAATGTGCTTGTTTAAACAGTATTGATGGAAGGCAAGTCGGAGCTTGAGGAGCGGCGCTGGGGCTGCAAGGAGGCAGCCTGCGCCCCGGCAGCTCCTGCATTTGTTTTCATGGGGAAAGAGGCGGCGTTCCCCGTACATCCCGGCTCAGCCGCAGGGAGCGGGGTCCAGCGCCCGCCTGCCTTGTGTCAGCGTCCGAGGGAGGTGTCGGACCCCAGCGGGGAGTGGGTCAAGCTATGCCGGTGCCGTGGGTTGTGCCAGCGAACGCAAAACGTGTTTAAAACCATGCCACAGCTTTACAGCCCTGATTTTCCTTTGTCTTCAAGGAAAGGCCCCAGTATTCAGCAAACCATGAACCTCGCTCAGCCCTGAACACCCTTAGCCAGGCA
>NW_009650103.1:1544651-1545193 GCF_000708025.1 Charadrius vociferus | reverse complement strand
AAAATGGGACAGTTTTCCCTGTCTGGGCAGCCTTAGCCAAGAGGGGCCAAAGCTTTTAGGACACCCATCTTCCCCCCGGCTCTCGCTGTGAGCCGAGGCTGGATGCTCCCTCTTACCGACCTGGGAGCTCAGAGCTCCCTCAGCCATCACCTCTGAGGACCACCGAGCAGACCCCTGACCAGCTCCCAGTCCTGCCTCCTCAAATCAGAAATTCCATCAGGAATGATAACCTGGAGAGCCGGAGCAACAAGAGACCCCATCTGGCAGAGGGATAAGGGCTTTTACTGTGTCACAGCTCACCTGGGGACGTGTGTGTCCGCTCCGTGCCACTCCAGCCCCCCCCTTCCTCTGCAGCGTGTACCAACGCGGCAGGCACGCAGTAACCTCCATCCCTGGTGCTACGTGGGCTCTTGGCTGCTTTTGCCAGCAGTGGCTTTTCCAGCAACCCTGCCCCGGTACCCGCTGCTCCGGGTGGACCCCGATCCATCCCCGACCCTGCCACTCGCCCCCTCCCAAAGGGCTGAGCGGGGACGGCTGTGCTG
>NW_009650103.1:1517330-1544447 GCF_000708025.1 Charadrius vociferus | reverse complement strand
CTGCCCAGAGAGGTGGGGGAGTCTCCCCCTCTGGAGCCATCCCAAACCCGCCTGGACGCCGTCCTGTGCCACTGCTGGAGGTGCCCCTGCTCTGGCGGGGGGCGGGATGGGGGAGCTTCAGAGGGCCCTTCCAGCCCCCACCAGTCTGGGATGCTGGGATTCTGTGAACTCCGCAGGGTGGGCAACCGAGCAGGGCTGTGCCCCTCCAGAGCTCCCTGTTAACACGTATCCCTGTGCTCCCGCTTGCTCGCATCCCAGTGTGGAAGCAGGCACGTGCTTTCCTTTTTCTTTCCTTTTTCTTCCCTTTTTCCCCCACCCCACGAAGGAGGTCCGGTTACATAACCGGCAGCCAGCTCTCGGCAAAGCAAACAAACTTGACATTCACATAACCTGCCGGGCTCTCTCCGGCAGGGATTATTAAGTCATTAGAGTCTGTTAGCAAATTTTCCCAAATACCTTTTGCTTCTTCCCAGGGGCACCTTGATGGTTAATGATCCCAAACTACCGGCTGGGCTTAAATTCACCCACTCCGGTCCAGCAACCCGCTCCAGTGATCCTCAGGGTGTGAAAGTACCGCGGAGAGAAGGGGGGGGTGGAGGGGGTCAGGAGGGCCCCTTAAGAAAATTCCCCCCCCCCGTAAGGATGCTCATCTGGAACGGCAGAGATTCCCCAGAGCCAGGGGAGGGCCGCAGCCCAGGGAGGGGAAGGGGAGAGGGAGGGAGGCGATGCCCCGTCCTCCCTCGGTGACACACACCCGCTTTTCTCCTTCGCTGAGCTGGCAGCCCAGGGCGATATTTCTAACAGGCAAGTGTATTGCCTAACTGGAGACAGAATAAAAAAATAGTCATAAAAAAAACCCAAACCAGTCAGGCAGGCCAGTTAAGTAGAGAGGAGATAGGTTTCACCTACCTGCAGCTGACTTGCCCTCTCGTTCTCAGGCTGAACGACGTGTACATCAACAGCCCGATGATCTGTGGGTTGGTGACAGAGCGGCGGGCTGTGCCCTTCCCCGGCCCAGAGCCCCTGCGCGTTACCGGCATTCATCCCGAATCCACCAGCGGCTTTTTATCGGGGGTCCCCCTTGCAGGTTTAGGTTTCTGTAGGAGCAAGGTCTGAAGGAAGGCCTACAGCTACGACTGGAGGCACAGGCAAGCAGGGGACCCCACGCAGACTTCTTGTATTTTAGCCCCTCGCCTTTTAAAAACAGACTTGGTTTTATGTTAGAACGTCTCGAGCTGGAAGGGACGTACAAGGATCATCAAGTCCAACTTGCACGTACATATAAAAGGATTTGGGATCAATTCAGTGATTACAAAACCCTCCTCATTTTTATGAATATAAGTAAAACCAGCGATAATAATAAACTGATTGCTGCCAAACAGTAGCTCTGTACAGAAACATACAACGCTTTGGTCCCTGTGACCCCTCAAAAGCCCTTTCATAAACCAGAGGAGTCTGTGATTTCCACCCCAAGCCATCTTTCTTCCCACTGCCCCGCTGAACCACGTGTGCAGGGTATTACTTGGAAGGGAGTCACTTGGGTACATCCCAGACGAGGTACAGACTGGACAGTAATTCAGTGAAACACGGCGGTCCAGGGGCTGGACCACCAGGCAAGGAGCTCGTGGGTGCTGCCAGCCATGCCAGTCCCCTCCGCTGCTGCACAGAGCCCGGGGCATCACCCAGACCTCCGCTGCCCAGCCCCTGAGGAGATTTTTTTTTAGAAAAACCTCTGCCATAGCACCGATGTCCCCAAGGCTACGTTACAGGTGAGAGAGATGCTCCTCGTTGTTGGCATTAAGGCAGCGGAGCAGGGTGAGGGAAACGGGAAGCACTGGGATGGGACTGCTGGAAGGCGGCGGCAGCGCTAATCTTAGCCGTGGAAAACTCCCTGATTTCCCAGGCAAGTGCAAGCACCTCAGCGATGTCGGCAGATGCCAGACCTGCCTTTCCTTGAAACCACCTCCCTTGACGCGATGCCCTGCAGGTTTGGAGCCCAGGCCTGTGGCCGCGGGGGTGGACGGGAACGCCTTTGCTCTGGGAGCTGCGCTGGCTCCCCCGGGATGGGCTGGGAGATAGGGAAAGTGAGCCTGATACGGGCTCTGATCTTCCCACTCCAGCCCGTGGCTACTCAGATCCGCGGCCGGGGGTGGGACGGGCCCCTCGCGGTCCCTGCCGTCCCGGGTGGTGCGGCAAGGAGCTGGGTTTGCAGGTGGGACCCAAACCTGCCCAGGCTGTGTCCGCCAACAGCTCCTGAGATGCGGGATGGAGTGTGGCATCACAGCCCCTGGCAGGGACCAGGGGTCCCCTGGTGTGACCGTCCCCTCCGCCTGCCCCGCAGCAGCCAGACAGAGACCGGGGAACCGGCGAGTCACAAACGCTCCGCGCCTCCCCACCAAAGTTGCTCGTGGAAGGAGATTTGTCACATGAGCCTGTTTACTTCCAAAATAAATCTCCCTTTAAGGCAGGTAAATCTCAGACAGAATCTGTAAGATACCCTAATGTGGCATTAAGCTGAAGTTAAGGTTATATTCCTCCAGGGATGCCAGATGGGATTTGCTTTCCTTGAAGACAGGACACGCATTTCAACTTTAATGGGTTGATGGAGCCCCTTTTATCTTGTAAATATGAATGAGGAAGGGGGAGCTGTTAAATAAATGGAGGGGTTTTACCTGAACCTTTTTCCCTGTCATTGGCTTGGACTGTGTTAAAGACCTTTGTTTTCTCAGCGGAAAACTCGCTCAATCATTCAGAAAGGGAACTAAATGCCTTTTGAGAACATAACCTTTATTTTCCAGATAAATGGTTCACTCAGAGCAATTTGCATGTGGGAAGCTAGTATATAGCACAGTAAAAAAAAAAAAAAAAATATTTAAAACCCAATAGCAATGTAGGTCATGATACAAACATCTACTGCTGAGATGACTTCTCTGGGGTTGGGAAGTTAGGGAGCTCAAGGCAATTTAAAAGGATGGGGAGGTTTTTCTGCAGCAGCTCCGCTTAGAGCTGAGCAGATAGATGGATGAGTGAATTAATCCATACCGGTCCAGATAAAAAGGGCCGGGCGCTGTGGAGATACAGTCAGCCAGATGAACTCTGCAAAAGGTTCCCACCATCCACAGCCCTCTTTGCCGCCTTGTCCCCAAAGGCTGGGTTTGCAAACCCGTCCCAGCCCCCCCCCTTCTCTCTCTCTCCCCCCCTCCCAATCTCTTTCCAGCATTGATACCACCAGAAGAGTCACACAGACCCCAGCGGCACTTGGCCCCCTCTGCCCGAGGAAGGGATGCTGCACAAGTGCAATTCCCGCAGCAAAACCAGCCAAGGGAGCTGCCGCGGCCACATCAACCGGGAGGGACAAACCACCACTCAAACCACTGAGTCCCAATGACTCATTTTCCTCCAGCAACGGGTTTCTCTATACCTCTCCAAATTGGTGCACCCCAAAACTTCTCAGCGCGGCTCCTCACCCCCCTGCGTAAGCGTTTGCCTGCTGAGAACGGACCCGCTCATCCAAGTCATCTCATACAGCTCAGAAGCAACCCCCAGGCCTTGCAGGGGTCTGCAGACCACAAACCACCCCCACCCCCAGGCTCTGAAGCGAGAAAGGACCCTGCGAGGCATCACCCCCCCACACAGCAGCTGCTGCACAGACTGGTGCCAACTCCAGCTGCTTGTTAATTACGGTAACATGTTGTCTCATGTACGCACCTCCGCGAAGACGCTGTATTAGCTTGATAAGTATTTAACACTTGGCACGGGGGGGAAATTTCCACTTAGCATCCAGCAGGGCTGAGCAGCAGAGGGGGGGGTGGGGGAAAAGGTGGCAGAGGCAGGGCGTTCGGAGAGGGCGCAGGCAGGGCAGGAGGCGGCACGGTCCCGGGGACGGCGGCGGATTCATCCTGGCACGGCCTCGGTTAGCGCTGCCGGGGACGGGATGCTGCAGGAGCAGGGGATTTTGGAGCCTTTGCCACCATACTGGGGGAGCTTACAGCCCAGGGCTGGCCCCAGTACAAAGCCCAAGCGCTGCTCGGGGTTTAATCTACCCCGATAACAGGGATTGTACTCGCTTGTGCCTTTCTTGGCGTGCTTTTCTTGTTCGCTCTGCGTGACCGACCCGCTGTGCGGCACCTATTGTGCCGGAGCGGAGGAACCGTGCAAACGCGCTTTCAGGTCCTGCGTGCCGCTCACAAGACATCTTCATCCCCAGAGCTGCCTTCCTGCAGGGGGGCCGTGGGAGAAGGGGACAGCCGCGTCCCCGGGGACAGCGGGGTGTCCCCAGAGCTGAGGCAAACAGAAAGAGCCGGGACCCAGCCGGCCCGCACAGCTCTGCAGAAAAATGGCTATTGCTGTAAAAGTCACCTTTTACGAGCAAATTTCCATCCAGCATGGCCAGTTCTGTGTGGGGATGAGGCTGACCAGACCCTCCCTGGCCTCAAGGGTTCATCCCAGTATAAGTCGGGATCAGGACACTGGTGCCAGTCCACTGCGAGCTCCCCAAGCCTTACACGGGGCCACGGACGACCGAGCAGCACTGCCTCCCCTTTTCACTACCAGGTTAATTAACATTTTCCATATGTTTGAAGGCAGATAAATCTTTTGTCTGAATCGAAATCAGTAATTATGAGTCAGTGTTAGCACAGAGCGGGTGAGTCAGGCGCAAAAGCATTTTTGCCTCATACCCTCAAGGTCTGAGCTACATCGCTCACCTGAGCCTCCCGTGTGTGGTCTCAGTTCAGGGTTTTCACAAACATCATTAGCAATCCACCAGCGAGTTCGGCAGCAACCCACAGCCAAAGCTGCCACCTCCTCTTCAATTCCCCAGGGTGGGAAAGCACCCTCAGCACCTGGGAAAGGCATAGGTGGCCTCCATGGGCTCCACGCTGAGGATGCAGTGGTTAGGGATGCTGAGGAGGGGTTTCTCCATCACCCCCAGCGCTCGGCTCAACCTCAGCAGGTTGGCCGAGCGCAAAGCTGTCCCCTCGGCTGGCTGGGGAGCAGCTCCCTGCCAAGCCCATTGCTTTCCCGGTGGCTTACTGGGAAGCCGAGGTGGCTGCAAGAGAAGGGGTGGCTGCTCTGCGGTACCGAGGGCATCTTACCCCCTCAGCTGGACCTGGAAGCCCCCGGCACACGGACGTGGCTTCACACCCCACTGCTGGCATCACCCCGGGCAGGGCTGGAGCTGGCCGGGCTCCCCGCACCGCCGTGAGCTCCGGCACCCCAGAGCTATGGGACGCCTCTGCGTGGTCCGAGGCTGCGGAGCAGAGTCCAGCTCACCCAGGGGCTGGCTGGGCATCGCACACCAGCAGCCCAGCATCCCCCAAATCTCTGTGCAGCCAGGCAGCTCGACCCTCCCTTCGGGTTGTCCGCCCCAGAACTCCCCCGCAGAGGAGCCCTGGGCTTGCGTTCACTTGCCTTTCAGCTCTGGTGGGACGCAGGTTATTAGAGGGGATGGTTTATTGACGGGTGGGGCTGGTTATAGTTGGAGGTTTGTCTACTCACTCCCTTTGATCCCCCGACTCATCTCCTTACCCCATCTCCTCTCCTTACACCTCTGTGGAATTTAACTCCATCCTTTCCTCCAACGTGGCATCTCACCCTCCTGTAAGCCAGGCTTGCACTAGGGAAGATGTTTAAACCCTCAGAGGTGATGCGGGCTGTCGGTTCATTTATTCACCCAGCGGCAACCCTGGTGAGCTGGTCCCAAAACGGACCCTGCTCCTGAGCTGTGTTTTAAAAATACATGGACAGACTAGTACGTGGGGTAGCGGAGGCAAGAGGGCTCCTTGTGCATCTCCTGCCCAAATCCTGCATCTGCCGTGGCCGGGCTGCCGCCACTGCCCTGGTGAGACACTCACCACTGCTCTTCTGCTTCTGGCTGCCAATAGCCATGGAAAAAGTCAGAGTATTAATTCTTTAGGGGATTTATCCTAATGGTGCCGGAACTGGCCCATGGGTCCAAAAGTTATCAGCAGGGAGAACACAGTCCGAGACATCCACGCACATGGTGTGACCCTCTAAACTTTATTTAATTTGGAGGTGCCACAAAAAAGTAACGACACCCCGACAAGTGCCAAGAGCCAGGACTGCGTGTGCACAGGAGGACATCTCCATGCTCCCTGCTTGAGTAATATCGGAGATAAAAATCTCATTGGCATGACCTAGGAAGGAGCTGTCAGCCTCCAGCTCTGCACTGAGGAGATTAGCCCAGTGAGTGCGTGTTTGCCTTCTTTGCCTTAAAGCACGCAAAAGCCCAACAAAACAGACTTTGTTTACTGCTCGTCCTGTAAACCGCTTAGGCGGTCGGAGATGAGCTGAAAGCTTAGACAAGCTGCAGAGTTACAGCCAGATGTGGTCTCGAATGGCCGAGTTAGGCACCTCTGAAACCTGAGGTTTATTAATGAAGGTGCCCGCTGAACCGTAACGGGCTGTTGTAATTACCTCCGCCACAGCATCCCCTGCTCCCAGCGGAGGCTGGATGGGTTCTGCCGCTGTGGCCCCGCTGCGAGCGCCCAGCCGAGCGGACATGGCATCTTGTGGAGGTGAGTAAATATGTTAAGGTCATTCCCCACGATGACAGGTCTACAGCTCCATTGGATGGCTTGGGAGAGATAACAAACCAACAGGGGTCACCACCGATAAGAGATGAAAAGGCTCTAGAGGAGAGGAATAATTATGTGTGAAGGGCGATGTTTTCCTCCCAATGACAAGCTCTTTGTCAGAGCCCTCCAGCGCCAAGGATGCTCTGCCGAGGGACCGGCCGTGGCCGAGCAGCACTGAGCTGTGTCTCCGTGGGGTGAGCACCAGGAGGGATGCTCCTCTCCTGCAGCCCGCATAGTCCCTTCCCAGTTCAAACCAGTGCGAGCAGCAGAGAGAAGCGTGCCCTCCTCCCAGAGCCTCACCCATCGCATTTCCATAGGTTGATCCCAATGCCTATCCCGCCAGCCGCCCCCGGACAAGCTCCATCCCACTCGGGAAGCGATGCTGGGCTGTGCTGCGGTGTGAGCGGCTGAAGCTGCACGCAACCAAGAGCCCACAGCAGAAGGGGTGGAAGAGCCACCATGGCTGAGGACCAGGGAGGAGTCTACTGCAGGCCACCAGGCTAACGGCAGCCAGGGAGACCAAAGAAGGTGAAGCACAGCATCCAGGAGGGGGTCACGAAGCAGAGGGACCGCAGTGCCTCTACAGGGGACTGGGTGACCCTCCCCAGTGGGGGCAGGGACGTCTCCTCCTCCTCCTCCCCCGAAGCGCAGCCCTCATGGATGGAAGTCAACGCCTTGCCAAGGAAACACTCGCTGGGAGCTTTTCACACCTGGTTTTGTCTCTTGAAGTTTCACACCAATGAATAACTGTGACCTCAGGAGGGGAGTGCATCAGCTATATTTCCCAAATATCAGCGAATTGTGTGAGAGAAAGAGATATGCTAAGGGGGCAGACTGCTCAAACCATTACCATCCTTCTTAGTACCACTTAGCTGAACCGTTAAAAAGATCCAGGGCTCCCAAAGACAATTAAGCTCAAGGGAAGCCATAAATCTCAATAAACATCAGGCCAAGTTTTCTTCACTGCTTGAAACAACAGATATAATTTCATTGGTTACTGAGCTCATGCTCCCAAAGGGATTTCAGATAAAAAGCCACTTATTCAAAACACCAAACCCAGGCTTCTCCCGTCTCTCAGGCTACCGAGGGGTCAGATTTCCCAGCATGGGAACATGTGCCCCGCGGTCTGCGGAGGTGGAGCTTGACTGGAGAAAACCTTTGCAGATTTATGATGTCTGCAGCACAGAGCTGTGACCTGCCACCCAGGTCAGGCGGCCAGCACCTGCCCACGAAGGTGGCCCTTCCCCGTGGGAGGCAGCCGCCCGGCAGGAGAGGACCCTGCTGCTGGAGACAGCCCTCCATCCTCAGCTGTTGTGGTGGGCAAGCAGGGAGGCAGGACATGAACCTGCTGGAGATGGACCTGGGTCTGTGGGCATGTTCGCAAGGGCCAAGGTCCTGCACGGCCAAGACTAGAGGGAGCATCGTCTGTATCTCAAAGCTGGGAGCTACCCTTGCATCCTTATCTCCAACGCACTTGAGGAGCCCAAACAGGCAACGCAGAGGACATCAGCTCTCCTTCTTGTCACAGGAGCAACCTGGCAGCTGGCCCTTGTGCCGTTTACCCAGCCCGTGACCAGCCTACTCTGTCCACGTGCTTTCTGCTGCAGAGATCAGAACGTTTCCCAGTGCAAACTCCATGCCAAGGAAGCACACATCAGCCTGAATTCCTCACGCCAGCTTCACGTGAGGAAAAACCACCAGTTTGGGTTTTTTTCCCTGGTGGGTTTTGCATTTGCAGGGCTGGGGCCCTGGTTTTGACAGCTCTCCGCAAGGTCGCTCCATTCGCCAAGTGCCGCTTCCTTGTGCTTTGATTTAAGTTCTTGCATGCTTCTTGTATTGATTTCTCTCAGATGTATTTTATGGGGAATAAGCACTCAAACCAGAAGGCCAAGACCTCCTGCCTTGTGCACAGCATAGTAATGGATGAGCTCCTTCTCACGCTCGCTCCCTCGCTCTCCCTCCCCTTCTCCCCACTTCTCTCACCTTTTATTTAATCCACTTCCAAATGCACGGGGGTGAAGGATGGCAAATGCACAAACACGTGAGGTTTCTCTGCTCTGGATACTTAAACTCAATGAGCCAAGCAGGGGATGGCTTCTGGAGAGCTGCATTTAGATGTGAGTAGAAAGACTTCTCCCAGCTATTGTCAGGAGCTTCAGCTGCAAAAGTATTTCGCTGCTTGGAGATGATGGCAACCACCCGCCGGCTCCGGGCGCCGCGAGCCCCTGGAGGAGGGCAGCAACCCAGAGCTGCACACGTGGGGCTCTCCTCCCCGCTCAGCTTCCGAAGCCCTGAGGATTCATCCAGCATCTGCCTCTGGGGTCTCCTTGACCACCGGGAAGCGCTTTGAGAGCCTCAGAAAGCACTTAGAAGAGTATTCAGTTTTTACTCATGATAGACACACCTTGTCATTATTTAGAGCCTAAAAGCTGAAGATAGTAGAACCAACTCAAACCGAGACTTTTTTCCCCAAGCTATACCCATCTTTACAATTCAGAAGCGCTGCGGTAAGGCGGTAGGGATTTTGTCCTCACGCTTCTTTTGCTGTCTGTGCAGTCTATCCGGGGCCAAATGCATCCAAACATCCCAGGGAAGGCTCTTCTGCCGGTTGCAAATCTTCTGACCTCAGAAGTGGAGACTCGTGGGGTCTCGGGGGACCGCCTGATCTATCAAGGTTTCCAGCCCAGTGGTTTATCAGCATCCGAGACACGCGCTCCGGGTTTGCTGCATCCCGCCCAGCCAGAGGTGACCTTGGCCCTGCGTTGCTGACGTTCTCGCTAAACCTCAGACTTCAAAGACACCTAAGGTAAGTCTCCATCAGAAACAGCAGCATGTTTCAGGGAACAAAAGCTCAACAGACCCTAGGGATGTTTTTTTCCCATATTAGTAAACAAGCTGTTTGTGATCCCTATTGCTAGCGTGAGGTTTCCCAAAATCCTGAATCCAGACTGTTGGAGTAATGACACTGTCGTAAAAATGAGGAATCCAAAAACCCCGTGCAATATATTTTCATGTGACGGTGTAAGCCTAGAGTCAGGAGTCAGGTTTTGGAAGGCGGCCCTCCCTCTGTACACAGGAGGAATAAAAACATTATTATTGTTTTTCCCAGTGAACTGCAAAGCCTGTTTTTAAGTGAAACCTGAGCTTCCCATCTCATCACGTGCTTCCAGGAGCTAGAGCTTTCAGAAGACCAAATACTTTGAAACTCTGGATAAGACCATTAGAGTTGCTTAATTTCCTTTATGTCCATCTGTTTCAGTTCAGCTCAGTTGCTTCTGTCCCAGACAAGACATTTGGCTCTTCTAAATAAATCTTATAGCCCATTTGGATTAAAGACTTTCTGATGCAGCCTCTGAATATAATCCCTCCGATTTGCATCTCAAAGAAATCGAGTTAAAACCAAGTAAGAACCGTACACAGAGTGCTCGGAATTGCTGGGGTATGCGAACCGCTCACGAGGTCCCATATGGATAATGGTGCTTTTGTTTTTAATTTATCATGAACTCCCGCGTTCCTATGGCTGTGGTCGCACCAGGCACACTCCGGGGCTTTCAAAGCAGGCAGGGTGAAAACATAATTGACCGGTTTTGCTGTTGTCCAAGGCTTGAGTCTTGCACCCGAGAAACTGAGAACGCTGCAGAGAAAAGCGTGAGACGCACTTGGAAAGTCTGGGACAACAGATGCCACCGTGGCGATGGCGGGGGATGAATGACAAATAGCATCCGAGCTCAATCAGGTTCGGTGTTATTCTGCTCATTAGCTCTTAATAGGTATTTCTCACATCAAGGGAGATCTGAGAACCTTTGCTCAGGCGACGGTGCAGCGCGCTTGCGAGCGACGACGAGAGCGCATCGATCATCCGAAGAGGCAGCGCTCGCAGGGGGCTTCGTGGGGCTTTCCCAAGGCTGCCCAGCACCCGTCGCTGGAATCATTATTTCTTTTTTTTTTTTGCAGGAGAGCCTGGGTCATGGGATGCCGGGGTGCTATTCCTGGCGGTGACGCAGCCGCCTTCCTTCCCAGGCGAAGGCTTTCACCCTTTCCATGTCCCAGGGTAGCTGTCTGCGAAACACGCCTTGCGAAACGGTTGAAACACGCGCCGAGATTCCCCAGATAAGAGGCTCCATTGGAGGGTTACTGCTGTCGCGATTTTGGCAGCAGCCCAGGTGCTCCCTAACTGCAGTACGTGCGGTGGACGTCCCACCAGTTCTTCTGACAAGCAGTTTTAAGAAGGCGGAGGCACTTGTGCTGGTAAAGCATGGGAACAGCTGCTTCCCATTTTCACATCTTCAGAGCAGGAAAATCCTGAAAAAAAAAAAAAAAGAAAACTTAGGTAATCATTAAAAAAAAAAAATATTGAGAAAAGCCTTGCTCCATCAGTAGTGCTGCCTATTGTGTAGCTGTGCTCCCGCTGGTGTGGGATCCAAGACCGCGGTTCCTGAGCCAGCCGAGCCCATCACAGCCTCCTTCAGTAACATAATCGTGAGAGGAATGGACACACACTCATTGGTAAACTTCCAAACATCCTCCCAAAGTGTTATTACCTCCTCTGTACGATGGGAAACTGAGTCACGGAGCAGGTAGGTGGTTTGGATATCAGCCCTATGGCTTACAGGGTTACATCAGAGGATTAGATCCACAGCACACAGAGGGGTGCAGGCAGGAATCCCAGCTGCTAGGGCAAAGCAGACACCCACACTCCTCATAATGATAATAATTAATTATGGGGGAGGAAGAAGGGACAGAGCAGAACTGCCCCAGCCTGAACCCTTACCCAGAAAAACCTCATTTTCTCCGGGTGAGAAGAGCCTCAGTTGTTTACCACTGAGGAGCAAAGGATAGAGACAAGCTGGACCCAGGACCCACCATCACTCCCTTCCCCTCTGCCGTTGCCTTGGCTCCAGATGAAGCAGCTCCAGAGACATTACAGAGCCATTAAAAGCCAAATTCATTTCCACGGCTGAAACCAACTACCCGTAATATAGTATCTTTTGCAGCTGTGGTTCAGTGTGGCACCTGAGAGCTGTGAGGTTAATGACACAGGGCTGTCAGCAGCCTTAATTATATTCCCATTTTTCCAGCCCCTGATTAGCTTTAGAGCTCATCTGGTGTCAGAAATTTGGTGCCTAAGCTTTGACAAAAGTGTTTCATTATTACTTAATAAATGGGCAAAAAGGGAGGGCTTGTAAAAGCTTCCTTTTTTTTTTTTTTCCCCCCAGTTATTTCTGATTTAACCTCACAAAAGCTCCACCTCCTCGGATGCTTTGGGCTGACCCCCCTCTCAGGGCCCATCCAGGACCCCCCCATGCAGAGGTACCGGCCGGGCTCACCCTCCTGACACCTCCAAACCTGCCTCCAATTCCCCCATAAACGTGCCCTGTTCAGCTGGGAGCCTGCTGCTCCCTGTCAGCTGACGGCCAATTAATAAGAATCACTTATTGCTGTTATGTCACCTCTAAAGTGGGCCAGGTGTTTGCAGGAAAAAAAAAAGAAAAAAAAAAAAACGGGGGGAGATTTAAAAATAATAAAAATAAAAGCACAAGCTTCAAATCAAAAGCTCCAAATGGCTTCAAATCTGAAGCAGAGCTTAGGTTCTTCTTGAGATTCAATTTCCTCCAGTCCTCAGTGAAGTTAATTAGCTTGAATATTAATAAAAATGGTGAGAAGGAGCCTCGTATCTTTTAGCTCCTTCTCCAAAAGCACAGCAAACCCCATGCTCCATCCCAAACCTCGCGATGACTGATGAAGGGCCAGCAGCTCCCTGCCTTCACTTAGACCCTCAAAGGCAGGTCGGCACCCACTTCCCAGGGATTTCCCCAAAAACCTTTGCAGCTCTCAACCTTTGCCTTTTTTCCTTTTGTAGAAAATTCCTGGAGGGAAACCAGGGCAGATAATCACAAAATATTATACTTGTGCTTAGGACTGAAATAGCTGGCACTGCCTAGATGGCTGGAGGAGATTTTTAAAACCAATGGGTGACTCTTCAGCATCATGAGTTGGATGCTCTCTTCCACCTGACCCTGCAGTCAGCCCCCAGAATCCCTCCTGTATTTATGGGCATCTCCATAGCAACATTTTCCCTCTTTCTGTGATGTCGGGACAGGGTCTGCCCAGAGGAGCAGTCACGTGTGGTCGGGTTTATGGTGCAGGTTTCTCACTAGTCACTTTTTGGGCTTGTCCATTTTCATGGCAGTTGCTTGAGATGAAGGACGCTCTCAAGGACTTTATCCTTGACCTGTGATCAGTTGGAAACGACGGAAGTTTCCAGCAACTTCAGACACTTAATGTTTAACTTCTGTGGTAGCTTCTGGAGACTGATATGATATAATTTTGGCTTTGCAAAGACAACTTGGCTCTACGGAGCTGACTGCAAATCATTAGCAGGACTGTTCTCACCCGGGTTCTTCACTTCTTAATTGCCAAGCAGAGCGGCATGAAACATTCATAGCAAAAAGCTGCAACCGCATGAAATTTGCTTCATTTGAGGTTTCGTTCCAGCAGAGCAGCGGGTGATGGAAACCAGGTTGATATTAACAGAGCCACTTCCAGTGTCTCCAGTGGTGACAGGGCTGGAGTTTGGCTCAGAAGTCTTCCAGAGTCCAGAGACGGACAAGGAACAACAATCACTTTTAGTTAACGGCCTCGGTTCCGCAGGAAGCATCTGAGCAGATGAGATGGGATATTTTCAGCACAGTCCCCACTGCCGTATGTAGCGCTCTGCCTCTGTCATGGCTCCGTAGGCTGAGTGCAGGAAAAAAGGCTCCACCAAAAGGGCACCGCCACAGGGAGGGTTGGTGACTTCGGTGCATCCAGCTTTAAAATTACTCCTATGTCCAGGAACACCTGAAACCACTGAAAATAATCCACCTCCTTCCACTTCCCTCCCACCTGAAGAAAATATCGTTTGCTTTTGGGGGGGAAACCAGCTGGAGCAGAAATGATCTTCCTCAGCCTGGCAAGGAAAGCTGACGTGGTGTCTCGCCATGTCCTGCTGCGAGGTGGCCGAACCCACGGCGGGTCCCTCTGAGCGGGGAAGGACTTTGGTCCAGCCACCTCCCAGCCAGGCGCTGGTAACACCAGCCCTGCCACACCAAAACCAGCCCGTCCCCATCCCCTTTCCAGGGCCGGGCAAAGGAAGGGCAAATACCAAGGTTGGCTGCGGTGCCATCGCGCTGCTCGTTACATGGAACCCACCCAGGCTAATAACAGTATTAATTACAGCACGCGGCCCCTTCTTCCCACTGTAAATCTCTATTAGCAATAAACTGGAAGGGCCATAAAAGGGAGTTTACAATGAACCCACAAGGCGATACGTGTCTGAATCCTTGGCTTTGTTGCAGCTGGCAATAAAGCCGTCTTTTATTATAGCATATACCCTGCCCTCGAGATAACGTACAAGGCCCAGGACTCCTCGAAGAATTGATGCAAAGCCATTTGTTGCACTTTGATTTGCTGCAAAGCCATGTGGAGGTGGGAAAGCGGAGGGATCCGGCTAACAGGCTCTAGTTGTTCCCTCGATCCCAGCCTGACACTGAATCACCGCCGTGTGCGGCACGGCGGAGTAATAGCCTCGGTAATTTTACATCGTAAATGTTACTCTGCCCTGCAGGGGGGAAACTCGAGTCAACATTAAAAAAAAAGAAAAAAAAAAAAAAAGTTTGAGCTTGATTAAGAAACACAAGGAAATCTCTCATACGAAAAGGCAGCTCTCGGGCAGCAAAATGTTGTGGTGGTGTGATGGGGGGGGGTGTTAATATTTAAGCTGCTGTTTTTGTTTATAGTAGTCAGGAGAAGATAATACTGAATATCCTAGAAATAGGCACAGATCCATCCCGGGGCGCAAGGTCCAGGACTGGAAGAGGTTTGTCAGCTTCAAAGTCCCAGGCAGGCTGGTTCAAAAAGAGAAAAAAGGAGAAAAAACAAACAAACAAAACCCAAACAAACAAAAAAACCAAATAAACAAAAAGAACCCAACAAACAAACAAAAAAAAAGGATAAAGAAACAACAAAAAAAAACCCAAGCACAAGCAAGGAAAGATTGATATTTGTAACTTATGGGACATGAGAGAACCAGCCAGCCCAGCACACTGGTCCCAGTAAAGCTGTCCCGCTCTCCGCTTGCCTCCCCAGCGCGTGGCAAACTTTGCTTTGCTGAAAGGCAGACGTGACGGCCGCTCAGCATCGCTGCTCAGCACACTGCTGACCCCCAGCCCGCTCCTGCTCCCAGGCTGGGGTGCATTCCAGCCCTAAAAAAAAAAGGACCTGTAGTCCTCGGGCTTGCAAGAGCCTTTGAGAGGCAGCAACACGCTCATTAATTCAAGCTCAGTCGAAGGCTGCTGTAGACACTGGTATGAAATCATCGGGTTTATTTAGTTCAGTGGTTAGGTATGATTGTTCTGAACTGCGATTCAACCCTGTTCTCTTATATATCTCGCAGTGTTAAAAGTAACAAGTCTATCACCTCTGGAGCCATTTCTCTGTCATTCGTACCCTTGCTGGAGCTGCAGTGTTTAGCTGGAGGGCTTCATCTCTTTTAGACAGCCACCTGTCAATTATCTGTCTCCTCCATAAATAAAATAAACGGCTGGTGACTTTATTTTTATTTTTTTTTAAATCTATAAAAAGTAGCTCTCCCTCCGTGTTTGCAGTAAAGCTGGTGGCACCACGGTAGGAGGAGGCAAAGAGATTTTTCCAGGGAGCTTCGTCCCTGGCTCCAGCACTGGGGTTTGGACTTTCTTTCAAGTTGAAATTCAACTACACGGCGTCCCTTCACACTGCTGCCTTTATGCCGGCCGGAGCTGCTATGAGGCATATTTCCATTCTCGCTGTAAACACCCACAGCTTCGGGGCTGTTGCTGGTCCAGCGTCTGCTCCCCTGTACAATGATGGAAACCCGTCGGGGTCACCAGTTGAATGGGACCACTGGTCCCCTCTGAGCCGTGTGCTGTCCCCAGCGTGGCATTTTTTAAATGCTGGCAACAGCACGTTCTGGACACCGGCTCTTCTCCTTAATCCCAGCCCAGCTCAGCCCCAAACCCTGGACCCAACACCTCCAAGCTCCCATGAGGAGCTCCAAAACCAAACCCACCCCAGGCTCCTCTCTCCGTACCGCGGTACCGGGCACAGGCAAGCGCAGGACCTGGCTCAGCGGGTCACTCGCACCCGTGGGCAGCGTCACCGTCCTCTCCCAAACGCTGCTGGCCACAAGCACCACCGGTACCTCGCTGCTGGTGGGAGCGGAGAGGGATGCCCGGTGCCTCCTAGACTCTGGCGTGTCCCAAAACAGGGGTAGGTGCCATCTGATTTCCCCGAGTGACATAAATAGATGGACTGGAATGTGAGTTTGGGATCAAAAAAAGATGCCATCCGCCACCCAGGCGTGACCAGTGCACCTGGTTCTCCCTTCGCTGTCTGTAGAAAGGATGCAGGTTTGCTGTGGAAAATAACCCCTACCTCCAACGAGGGGATAAAGCACCTGGGTAACGAGGTAAAGCACCTGGGTACTGGGGATGGGGAGAGGAGAGAGACCAGCACAAGGCAGAAGGGACGCTTAACCCCCTTTATAAGGAGACAAAGGAAGCAACGAGAAAACTGCAGTTGCTTGTTCAGTACGAAATTCAGAATGAAAGGGGTTGTGTCCATAGCAAACAGCAGTGCTGCTGGCAGCCCTGTCCCGGTGCGATGCTGCCCACCGTGCATTAACCCGCTGCCTCCCGGCTGCAGCCAACCCCAGCACCTTCGGGGGACCACTCGTCCCAACCCGGGACACCTTCTCCTGCGCTCTTCTCTACCCCAGTTAGAGTTTCTGCCGCTTAGGGTTACACGCCAGACACACTCTCAAAGTCAAGGGGAAAAAAACCAACGTGCTGGAAGCGCTGAAGCACTGGGCCTGGCTTTTTAAATGTGAATATTCCGCAGAGAAATTAGTCATTGTTTTTTGTGGCTCGTTTACAGAGGCAGAGAGAGAAAAGAAACTGATGTAATAGGAGATATTAGCCAAGCCATCTGACTAATGCCCCTCACTCCTGATCTGCGACATCCAGCCCGCTCGCACTGATTTCCCCAGCCAGCCCCAGCCTGGGCTCTGCTCTCGCTGCTGACCGGGGCAGCAAAGGGGTCTGCGAGAAACGCGCTCGGATCAGCCT
This sequence comes from Charadrius vociferus, assembly GCF_000708025.1. Classification (NCBI taxonomy): domain Eukaryota; kingdom Metazoa; phylum Chordata; class Aves; order Charadriiformes; family Charadriidae; genus Charadrius; species Charadrius vociferus. The sequence goes on along the minus strand of NW_009650103.1, from coordinate 1,527,706 downwards.
CTGCAACCGCCTCTGCACCCACCCCCGCGTCCCCCGGGGAAACCGGGGCTCCGAGCACGATGGGCAGCCCCGTCGAGGTCGCCCCGCCAGCCTTCAGCCGGGCTTGGAAGGGACCTTGGGTCTCTCCCGGGCCCTTTGCCCACCAGACGGTCCTTCCCACTGGGCTGCTCTTTCTCTCTACAGCTTCTGCTACCGAGAGTGCCCGGTAGCCAGCAGGGCCGTAACAAACATTACTCATCCACATCCAGTACTTACCAGCTCCAGCTTCTATCAATCTTGCATGACGCATATGTTTACCACCAGTGGGAAGGGTTTTTTTTATACATATATATATATTTTACTGCAGTGAGTGTCCCTGTTTCTGGGGACAGAGGAATTATTACCCACTGCTTTCACGGTATAATAAAGAGCATGTGTTGTACCCTGCATAAATTTAGCTTCTGATCTGATGAGCAAGGAAATTTTTTTCCCTTCTCTGTCCTTAATTGTATAGATGAGTGCTTACGTTCATCCGTAAGGGGAGCAGGAAAGGGACTGCCTGGTGAAAAGTGAGAATAAGGCACACACGGACACAGACACATGCCCCCATGCATATTGAGCTAGAAAAACACCGAAGCTTTCTAAATCTGCCCAGCAATCCTGTGCTAATCTGCTCAGTCGCAGTCACAAATATAACTCAGGGACAATAAATAAACTGACGGGAGTTAAATAAGTTCAGCTTCTTAACCTTTGGACAGATCAATCCCCGTGTTATCTCATTTCTCCCTTGTCTCTCTCCATCCCCCATGTCTTGTCCCCTCCTTCTCCCTCCTGCGCTGTTTGTTAGCGCCGGGCAGACTGGCAGCGGGGCAGACACAGCGATGTGAAGCGGGTAGCGGGAAGCACAGGCGGAAGACCCAGATCTGTAAATAAAATAAAAAAAAAGTAAAAAAAAAAATCACAACCACTTCCTTTCTTTGTGCGTGCATGTGTAGCGATGGGCTTCATTGCCTGTTGTGCATCCCGAATCTCACAAGGTCCTGTGTCTTCAGGAGGACAGAGGTGTTTAAAAGTCCCAGGTTAAAAAGCGCCGGCCGTGGCTCCTGCCTGTCCCTGCCTGTGTTTCCCACTCTGCCAGTCGGGAACGAAGTAGCCCAGGTGGCTGGGAGTTGAGGTCTGGAAGATGCCCAGTCCTGGGTGTGCTAGAAGGGAGTTCATCGTGTCTTCCTGCCCCTCACCATGACTCATTTGCTGCTATAAAACATACTCATTGGGAAAGTATGATGTGGCCAGGAGCATCTTAGCAAGCTGCTACCCAGCAGATGGAAGGGGACAGTCCCATGAAGGTGCACTTCTCGGTGCATCCTCCTAGCGTACGCACCTGTCCCAGGGAGGAACAAGTCTTCCCTCCCAGCCGGATTCTCGGTTCCATCAAGAGCGATGCATCTCCAGCCTTGCTGCTCCCACCATCTCAAGGCATGAGCCATGATCTTTTGAGGTCTTCTCCAAGGTGGCCAACATGCACAGCCACCATCTTCCTTTCCTGAAGTCCAGGGAGGGCTGTTTTCTCTAAGCTGGGGAAAAGAAGCTGCTTTCCAGACCCCCGCCCTCAGAAGATGAGTGGGAGGAAATTAGCAATGATGCACAACTGAAAAAATTGAATTGTTCGAGCAAGTTCAAAGCTGAGCCAGTCTGGAGACATCTGCACACCACATGCCAGGCTCAGTGAAACACTAATAAATCTTTCCAGGCTGGCACCGATGTAAGGAAGCTCGAGCACTGCTCAACCCAGCCGGGAAAGCTCTCAGTGCTTCTGTTTCCGAGGTGGCTGAAGGGACTTGGTGGAAAGGGGAGAAAGTTATAGCACAAGTGAGGGAAGAAAAACAGCTTTGGGGAAAATGTTGAGCCATCCAAGTTATCTTCATTTTGGACGTGGCTATTGCTCTAGTTACCAGAATGTAGCATCCATGGAAAAGTGCGTTTTCTGATTGAAACCCAGATTTTCAAATTTGTTAGGATAAATATGATGAAAACCGTTATAGAATTGGAAGACAAGTATGAATTAAAATGGCAGAGAAAAATGGAGGTGAGAGCCCAATTTTATTTCCGGAGAAAAGGCCATTTTTTCAATAAAAATAAAAGAACCTTCCCAGGTGAAAAATGTCAATCCCCTTTAACAGAGATCAATAATGCAATACAATCAGTCTGCTCAGGACGGCTGCCACTGATCTATGGCTGTGTGTAAAAGCCTTTCATTCTGCCTGTCTTTACAATTTAGCTAACAGTAAAAAACTTTATAGAGTTAAAAAGAAAAGTGAGTAAACGACCCAGAATCAAAGGTCCGGGAGCTCTGCACTCCGACGGCCTCAGGATGCTGCACGCTGGGGGGAAGAGATGCCAACCGGAGCGGTAAAATCCCATCTTCCCTGAGCTCGATGGGAGACTTCCCATCAACTCCAAGAGAGGCGGGATTTTGCCTGCTGGATTTTTCTGAATTTCTATGTCAGCCTCAACTCTGCCCCACTGAACTTTGTGGCTGAGAAAATGCCATGCCCTGGAGCAAGGTAGTTCTAGGAACCTTTCAGGCTCCAGGTTTAATAAGCACAAATATCCCTTGGGGAAAATACAGCCACATGTCAATGACATAGCTGGAGTCCTCCGCCTTCAAGACCTTCTGCAGGCTGGGATGATGGGCGTGCTGTTGGTGGGTTACCTTGCCAGGAAATCCCGTACAGGCAAGGTGCCGCACTTCATCCCTGGTGCTCAGGGAACCCAGCTAAAGCCCCGTCTCCCCACCCAGCGCCGGCTGTGCCACGGCCACTCTGCCTTTGGCAGCGCACCCTCGCAGCAGACATTGCCTTCTCCTCGGGAAAACTGAGGTCAAGTGCGATCTGAACGCCATAACCAGCCCCACGCCTACCAGGTGGCTGCTCTGCCGGTCTTTGTACATGAAAAGGCCTCCTGGCCTTCGAGTACAGAAATTCAAATAAATCAAAATCTATTCTCAACGTCTGAAGTATCTGCTGCTCTCTGGAGACGGGAGGCAGGAGCAAGAAGCGGGGTTGGGGCTGGCCTGGGAGCAGAGGAGCAGAGACGTGAGAATGGAGCCCGGTGCCCCCAGGTGTGTCGATTCTCCTTCTCGGAGAGGAGTTTCTCACAGACCTGAAACCGGATTGTCGGAGCCGGCGGTTTGCAGAAGTGCTTCGGCGCTGGGGGACTCCCATGGGGATGCTCAAGACCAGGCTTTCCTAAAGTGCTCGGCGCACACCTAATGCGCTTTGCTTTTTGGAAACTCTGACACACGCAGCAGATAGCTCTAGACACTGCTGTCTCATATATGTATGGCTGACTCAGATATATATATATATATGACTAGCTTAACATACTTCCCTTTCTTCCTCCCCTCCCCCCCTGAGTTTTGCATGTCTGAAGCTGTTTCAGATAAAAGATACCAAAAATAAAAATGCATTTGGGATGTCTGTGAACTAAAAAGTCAGACTGCGAGAAAACCAGACGGGGTTAGAGACCAAAAATCCCTGTCTCCTGCCAGAAATCTAAACCCGCTGCCGACTTCAGGTTCTGAGGCTCCGTGTGCTCAGCAGCAGCGGCGGCCGTGGCCGAGGCTATTTCGAAAGCGTATTCCATCAGCGGTAATGGGTCTTTCCTCATAAGCTGTGTTTTCATAGTAAATCTTCCGTCTTACATTGCATTACAGAGTTCAGCTGCCGCTAATCCTTAAAAACAATTCATTTCCAACTGCAAAGTGCAATAAAGAAAGGATAATCACTATTAATATTAGTTATTGTTATTGATTTCAGCTTTAAAGAATTGATTTTCAGTCCTGGCTGCATTTATGAGTCTCTTTGCTGAAGATGCATATACAGGGCCCACCACTATTTTTAGATCCTTGTCCCGGCTCCTCCTGCACAGCCAGGAGGAAGAGGATGGGGGATGCAGGGGAGGCACCTTGCGGGGAAGATCCTGCTGGAGGAAGGAGGGCACCTCCACGAGGCTTCGCCCCTCTCCTCCCCGGGACCGCTCACCTTCCCAAGACGCTGCCTGACCTCCCTCAGGAGCAGCTTTGGGCAGCTGCCTGCAAACCCGCCTGGCTTGGGCACCACCACCCCCCCGAGCAGCCCTGGGGATTCAGCCCCAAACTGCCCCACCGCTCCACCTCCTCTGTGGCGGCACCCTGAGACATCCAGGGCAACGGTTGTTACTGGTGTCTCACCGTTGGCACCCACACCGTTCCTGTCTGGCGTCCAGCGGGGTTGCGTGCCGGTCCGGGCAGCGAGGACGAAGCACCTCGTGCACCTCCATCCTTGTCTTCAAACCCCACAGCTGCTCCACGGGCACGGCCGTGCCTCAGCGCCGTGGCTGAGCTCGTCCCAACTCCGCACTGAGCAAAGGCACAGCTAAAGCGGGGGGTGATCTTCCTGCAACAGAGGGCACGGGTTGTCCTTCTCCCCAAAGCCACGGCCGCTTCCCGCGCGTGTGCACGTGCACGGACAGAGGAAAAGATGGAGATTCCGTGTAGATGTGGTGCTGAGGGACATGGTTTAGTGGTAACTTGGCAGTGCTGGGCTAACGGTTGGACTCGATGATCTTAAAGATGTCTTCCAACCAACACGATCCTGTGGTTCTGTGAGTAAAAGAGAAAGTGTTACTGCTTTCTGGCAGTGAGTCCCTATGACACGAGTGAGTCTTCCCAGTCCTTGGTGAGCTGTAAATTCAGCTTTAACCTCCGCTAATGAGGCTTGCTTTCCCTGAAGTTTTCCTGCCTGACATCCGCCCCACTCCACCCATAGTTTACTTGCTAAATATAACACTAAAATATAAATAAAATGGTCTCGGCACAGGCAATCCACTCACGTCCGGGGGGGTGTGAACCCTCTGAGGATGCAGAGCATCCCTCCCCTGAGCAAAGCTGGGCGAACGCTCCCGAACAGCCTCCGGGTGGAGGTGGGGAGGGAACTGGGTATCACTGGGCAGCATGTCCCGGGAGGGCTGCTCCGGGAGCCGGGAGGCGGGGAAGGGATGCGGACGGGCAGGTGGGAAAGGTTTTGCCACTTGTGGTTGAAGCAGCCGCCCGGGGGAGGGATGCTGAGAGGAAAAGAGAAAAAGGTTTCGCTTCCCTGTTTTCAAGGCAAAAAGGGGGTTGGGTTTTATGAATCAACATCTTGCTTCAAAAGTCGCTGAAGTTTTGTTTCAAGGGCATCAGTGTTAAGAACCTCAAAAGCAGAAGGAAGGGGGTTGTTTTTTTTAAGCCAGCAAAATGCTTCAGTGGGCTTGAAAGGAAAAGTTTTTCAACACATTGCTTGGGAATAAGTTTTGGATTTTTTTTCTATTCCAGTTAACCTACAGCAAACGCTTCTTCTTCCCAGTTGTTTGGAAATGGCAGTATATAAAAAATAATATCCATACATAGCCCTATTTTCTCTGAGCTTTAAAAGGTCTCCCTCTCGATATTTTGAATATAATCTGGTGAGGATGTGGGAATGAAACTGGGTTAAAAAAAAACACTTAGCCAAGACTGGAAAATAATTAAATGAGCGTTTAACCAAGATCATTATTTTCCACAATTTTTATTTGTATGCCAGATTGGATACAATGGTCTTGAGTATTGTTCCACGCCATTCCTGTGCTATAAATTATTTGAGCAAAGCACAGCAAGGCATCATAATGTAATATATTTTTATAGTGCCATAAAGTAATTACGCACCAGACAACAAAATCCTACAGAAGTGACATATTTTATGCTTAAATTATAATTACATTAAAAGTGTCTCTTCCATTCGATGTTTATGGAGCGCACATGACTGCTGTCTGTTGGTCTGCGAACAAAGAGGGTCTCTCGTTGAGAGCAGGGCTGGGCCAGGGAGATGCAGTTGGGAGATATTCCTTGAGTTTAGGCATTTTCAGAATGTTTTTGACAATCTTTGCTACCTATCAGTAGCCAAGCTCAGAGTAACGTAACTATTTCTCTGGTTGGTTTCTCCTGCTGCCTGGTTGAGTCTGTAGATACAGTCCCACCAAGGAAAAGCAATGCAATGTGATGCTGTCCCAAGAGTTGGGGGTGGGGTGGGTTTTTTCCCTTTGTTTCACCTCTCCTGGACGTGAGGAATGGGTGAATTACCCAAATTAACATTTGCACCCCTGCAGCCTCAGCTACAAGGAAACACAACCACCTCCCTCAATAGCAACCACAAGCCATCTTCTTCCAGTACCATATTTCTACTAATCTTGCAATGTTCTGAGGACTAATTCAGTCCAGAAGAGAGAATAACATCCTAAAATTTACACTTGGAGCCAAGGGTGCCTGGTCTTTGGTGGGAAGAGCCTGGAGCCATGGATTTTTTTGCCTTGAAGCTGGAGGGGTTGCAGCTCACAGGAAAGGTCTACTTCCCTCCAAATGGTGATTTTTCTTAGTGGATGGTGTCTGGTTTGGGTTAAAACTGACCGAGAAGCTTAGGGCAGCAATGCAGAGAGGGGTTGTTAATCCAGGGACGCTGCGGGAGTGAGATGAGCAATGAGGCAACGATGGTCCCATGGTTGTCCTCATGCCAGGATGCCCTTCTGGGAGCAGCCCAGAGGGTGGGCAAGCGGCAGCTCCGCGGTGAGGACGCGTGGGAGCAAATCTCAACCTCAGGAGGGCTCAGCATGTGCAAAGCAGTTGTTTCTGGCGGGAGGATAATGGCTCAAGTCTGCAAGGAAATGGCTTCTGTGGTTTCAGCCCAGCTTTTCCTGGAAAGTGCCCAGCTCCCACCTCGCCACTCTCGGCTCTTCCTGTATGACTCATGCACATACAGACTCCTGAAGGTGGGTGTACACCATCCTTTAAAGGAGGTGACATCTTCTTAGAGATGTGACAGGGATCGTAACGGGCAACACAATGAGGGGCAATGGTTAGAAGAGAGGATGGAGGATGCCATGCCTGGCTTTGCTTCCCACGTGTCATGGGACCTTCAGAAGTTACTTTGCTGCTATGTGCCTCAGTTTCCCCATCAGGCTGGGAGCTATGCATGAAGGGAAGGAGTACAGGAGCAGGCCTGAGACATTAACGCTGTGCAAATACTGCCACACTCAGGAATGGTGTGAAGATACATGAAGTCCCCTTCCAAAGGCATGAAAACCTTCAAAGCCTACGATATAAATGAGGGCAGTTAAGACAAGGTTTCGTGAAGGGTGCATCTGTCTGTCTCTGTTTCTCTCTCTACACTACCTACCTATCTGTCTGTCTGTTTATCTGTCTACCTATCTATCCATCCATCTTTGCACGCCCTGCTTGTGAAATGGCTGCACTCTTCCAGAGCTGACAACCCTTTAGAACAAATCCATACAATGATAGTTGGTGTTTTGCTAGAGAAAGGTCACTTAAGCTATTTGTATGACAGAGCCGAAGCCAACTCAATATCCTTCCTGTCTTGACATCCTTTTTCAGGCCGAAGTCCTTTCTGGAAGCACACAGAGGAAAAGCACAGAACAATCATTAGAAATATCTGCCTTTACTTCCCCGTCCTGTGCCGTATCCTCCAATGTCCCACTGACCAGGGGTTATACCTGCTGGGCTGCACGCTGAAAGAAGATATGGCTCTGAAATCACCTCTACCCATCGCTGTTCGCTGGGTTGCAATCAACAAACAGCAATATCTCCCTCTTTACGGGCACACTCCTTCAAAATTTGGCCAACCCAAGTAGGTCAGAGCAGAGCAGTGATGGTTTGAAAGTCTTTGCTTGGCTGCTGTGGTTTCCTTTCTCTTGGGTCTTTGTCATGACATGCCCAGACGAGGTGACGCACACCTGCATGAACTGGGAGTCCCTGTGCTCCGTCAGCCTCCTCGTGCTTCCGCCTGCGTCGAGCTCTTCTCGGGAACTTAGGCTAAGAGCAAGAGCGGCGATGCTGCAGGCTGGAAGAAGAAGGAGGGAGGAGAGGGCAGGGGTTAAATTCAAGCCTTGGAGAGCTGAAATATTCCAAACATAAGGCGGATGTGGCACTTCCCAGACTGCATGTAAATCAGAGACACATGCTGCCTCTGGTATGGCAGCACATGTGCGCTGTTTATTTGGAGGACCCACATTGTCTTCTTTTTTCTGTTTCAACCCATCCAGACTGGAAAGAGTTTGCTCCAGCCCAACGTTGCATTATAACACGGGGTCTCTCTCCCCCAGGGACTGAGGGCATGAAAGCTACCTTCAATTTTTGACCAAAGGGACCCAACGGTGCCCTTTTGAAATGAGCTCCAGATCCCCCACCAGCCCTGGAGCTTTCTCTCCTTCTGAACCCTGCCAGGAGCAACTCAACATCAGGAAACCATTCAAGGGACTGTTCCACATTAGCCGCAATCCAATTATTAGCCGCAGCCTGATGATGTCTTCCTGTGCCCCTTCCCGGGCCATGATGATGCCGTCTGCGGCGTTGGGCAGGTTGGAGGTGGCCAGCCATTCCCCCACCCTGGGGACAGCCTGATTAGCGGGCAGCACGCGAAGGGGCACGCGTCGAGGTCCGTGCCTCCGGCTGTTTGCACAAGCCCAAGTTTGCACACTCTCGCCAGCAGCAGTGTCCTCGGGGTGAAGTCCAGTGCTGCGCTGTCAGCGGGCAAAGGGCGCGGGCACTGGGGGGTGTTTCAAGCAGCCAAAGGATGGAACGGGGACAGACATCCAAGGAGGACAGACGTATACGGCCAGGGCAGCGAAGGGGCTTTCATGCCCTGCGCATGGGTAGCTCCCCGAAAGCTCCACAGTGCAGCGGTGTGCAAGGGCTGGGTGCAAGGCAGGTCTTGCTTCTCTCTTGGGTGTCTCCCTCTGGGTATTTTGGAAGCAGATACTCCTTGCTGGTGGGAGCCAGCCCTGGCTGCCTGCCGGGACCTGTGGCGGTGGTCAGTGCGGTGCTGAGCCACCAACTAACAAACCCAGCCCGCTGCGCATCTGCCCACACACACAGCCCCCAGCAGCTCAGGGTGACTCGCAGGGCACCTCACCCACCACGTAGCTCTTTCTCTCATCCTCCCCGTCGCCCTGGGTCCTTTCTTGCCCCACTGCAATTTAGTGCTTGCTGAAATTTTCCCTTCTGCTCAGCACCCAGCCCAGCGATGGGGCAGGTTCTCTGGCTGGGACCACGACACGGACGATAGGAATCTGTAAGTGGGATTCGGGGTTCTGCATAAGTGCCTACGCTTAAGTTTTCTTGGTTTTCCTTCCTCCACGGTGCCCCCAGTCTAGCCGAGCCGATGGTGGGGATGAAGGAGGTGGCTGAGATGCTGGGGATGATACCCTGCCGTTCTGCCTTGCGTATTTACTCTGAGTTCTGCATTGGTAAGGCAGGAAAAGAACACTGCAGGCAGCGGATTTCTGCAGGGTTATTAGTCTGCTCGGCGGGTTATAGTTGCTTAGCCTCCAAACCTCCCGCGTTACAGCAGCACTCGAGGCACACCATAATCTGTCAGGAGCGCAACATCTGCCATATCACCCTGGAAGCATATATTTTTGACTAGCATCTACCGTTCAACCAGAGCAGAGAGTGCGGATTGAGCCAGCTTTAGGTTGAAGTGGCCTTGTGTCACCCAGGAGAGGCTGCGCTGTCCTGCTGTCCCCACTCGCAGAGCCATCAGCCAGATGTCACTTGTCCAGTGATGCATACGTGCCTACGCTTAAGTTTTCTTGGTTTCCCTTCCTCCGCGGTGCCCCCAGTCTAGCCGAGCCGATGGCGGGGATGAAGGAGGTGGCTGAGATGCCGGGGATGATACCTGCTGTCTCCCGGCACGCGAGTGTGTGTCCCCAGGGACTGGTTCACCCTGACCCACCTCCGCCCCAGGGCAGCCCTGTGACACGGGAAGCTGCCGGGTTGCTGGACCGCCTGGTGAGGTTTGGTACCCAGTTGCGCACAAGCATCGTCTTCCAGTGGAAGAAGAAGGGCACAAAGGCAGAAAATGGACCTGGATCCAATTCCCACCAGGTGCAGAGAGGCAGAGGGACTGGGGTTACTGGCCAACTTAACGGGTGATGGATGCTCAGAGGCTCACACTGGGTGAGTGTGGGCAGCAAAAAACACCCTACAAAGGATGCAAAAATGCTTTTTGCTGCCAGCTGTGACCGGCTCCTCCCTGCTGGATTCAGACTGGGGGTTTTGCTCCCTGTTGAACCCCGGACTGATAGAAAAGGACCCACCCAGAGCAACCCCCGCTGCATTCTTTGGCTCTGTGATGCCCATACCCATCGCACAGCCCAAGCCCACAGACAAACCCGGGGAGTTTGGAGCCGCCGGGGCCTGCCCGGCTGGAGGGGGTGTTTCTGAACCCACTCACAGAGTTGCGCTGCGGGAAAAACAGCTGAGCCCCGGGAGGGTTGAGCTGGGGAGGGCTGGGGGAGGCAAAAACCAGAAAAGACAACGGGACCTGCGC
>NW_009650103.1:1506236-1517281 GCF_000708025.1 Charadrius vociferus | reverse complement strand
GGGGGGTGTGTTTCCTTGTAACCCCCTGGGCCCCGGAGCCACAAATGAACCCACAGTCCGAGCCCCCGGGGTTGGGGGTGGGGGGGTCTGCCTTAACCCCCGAGAGCACAGGCGCGGCGGCAGTGGCACATCGCATCGATCCTCTCGTCGCAGGCAGCTCGAAACGCCGCAGCTTTGGAGGGGCGAGCAGCGGGGAGGTGAGGACGAGGGAGCAGGGGGGGTGTCCCCTACTCCGCAGCCTCCCCCATCCCGCAGAGCTCTGCAAACTCGCCTGCAGCAGCAAGGGAGAGCAGGCGACCACGTACCACGAAACCCGGCAGCAGCGCGCCCGATGCTTTCCTCCCACTCAGGACAAATCAGCCTTTATCTCCCGGCTAAGTGGGCAAGAGGTGCCTCTTCCGACGATGCCTGCGCTCGCTGCCGGGAGCCGGGAGCGCCAGGCATGCCACGGGCAGGACCTACAATGGCTCTTTGTAATGGGTTCGGAGGAGCCTGGGGAAGCAGAACAGGTTTGCCTTACAGGCTGAGCAAAGACCAAAATCCTCTCAGGAGCAATTATCAGGGGATCTGAGTGTAAGGAAATCCCCAGCTGCCTCTTGGCCCCTGTAATTTGGATGTGAGGACAGCTTCATCCGTGAGGACACAGGTAAAAGAGTGAGAACCGCTCAGTGAGTGCTCCTGGGGACGTTCCAGTGGCAGATCTGTTAATGGAAAGTTCTGCCAGCGCGGCCTTTCGGCTTCCTACGGCAACACAAAAACAAGTTGCGGGGAAGGACTAACTTCTGCTTAATTTGGAGCTGGAAAAGATCACACTCCTTTAGACGGCTTCGAAGCATATTGATTTGACTGTCATGGTCCCAGGCTGTCGTGCTGTGTCAAGGCAAGATGTTTTGATAAGACTGAAGCAAAGGAAAGGTTGAGTTTTCCCTTCAGGAAAAGAATTCCCAGGACTGTGATTTTCATTCCGGCTTGAGAGCGAAGGAGGCTGACCTGCCTCAGCCTTTCTCGTGGGACAGGGATGTTTTCTTCTCTTTTCCAAGCCCTTGTCCTCAAGACCTTACTTCTGAAATGCTGGATTTAGTCTTCCAGAGGGGACAGTTTTATTCATAACCAGGGATGCCAGAAGGCATTGTTACTAGTATTGTAACTATAATTGAAATGTCCATACAATCAAGGCTCCAGAGAGAGTAGAGACTGAAGACGATCATGAAATGCCTCAGGACCCTTGAGGGAATGAGGAGATCCGGCACACGGATTTGGAGAGCCATGGGTAAATGATTAAAGCCCTCATTATTGCTATTCTGCACCATGCTTATGACTATAATACCAAACCAGAGCTCACATAGGGAGGCCATACAGGAGCATCAAAACAAACGGTGGTGAAGGGAGAAACATCTCCCACCTGCTGCTGTCAAAGGCTTTTTCTCCCCTAAGTGCAGCAATATGGACTCAGAGGCTGAGTCCAGTCACTGCAGCTTGGCAGCTTTAGCTACCACACACATCTTGAGTCACAGGACGGCTTTCTATTTCTATTTTCTACTTCCTTGCAGGCCAGTTTGTATTGGTACAAGATTTTGTCATGCACACCCTTTAACAGATGCCTGTGTTGAGGCACTTCGCGGCCGTGCCGCCTACACCTCCTGCTGCGTGAGAGGTTCCCACCACGTCCACCTGCGTGCGGGAGTGACGAAGCAGGAGGACATGCACAGCCACGTCCAAGGCTCGCTCAGGTCGGTGCCAGGCTCCGAAGCGTGGCATCTCTTGACAGAAATCCAAAGCAGACTATTTCCAGAACACGCCTGCCTGTTTCAGCATCACTCCCCAAATTTTGATCATTCAACCACCCACATTAATACCTGTAAAACAAGTTTCCTCGTCCCCTTCCCAACTGCCTGCAATGTATCCGGTACTGGGATGAGCTCAGGTATAAACAAGGGAATTAGGATATCTGGTTGCTCTTTGTAACCTACTCACAGCCCAGAAATGTGATCAGGCTTTGCTCATGGCATCAGATCCACCACTGCACCCCAAGAGCTTCTGTGGCCTTTCCAATCCCATGCTCAGATCTACAACCCAGTGTGCGATACTTTACCTAAACGTAAAGTCGTGAAGGACTTGGAGATATTTGGTACAAGCAACGTCCCGGCAATGCCAAGAACTAGCTTCACTCTGAAATCCGCAAAACCTACTTCTGCGTGACTCCTGCCAAGAGAGCAATAATCCCATCTGTAAAGCCACGGCCAAGCCAGCCCAAGCCAGGCAAGCTATAGCCCTGTTTTGTTTCAGAGCAACAAGAAGGTTTTCCATTAAAGAAGCAGATTTCAAAATTCATATATTCAGAAAAAAGGATATGTCATCGTGGGAACCCATTGCTCAGTGAAATTTGCCCACGTGGCTGCCCAAAAGCGGTAAGGTGCCAACATGGGGAAAGATTTAAAGCTGCTTCTTTAGAAACTGAGGATTTGTGAGTGATCCTCAATAAAAGCCACCCGGGTTTCTGTGTGTGCTGCCTCTCTTCTCAGCGAAAAAAAAAGATGCGATAAAATAGGATTTTATTTTAAACCTTACCTCCTGGCTCTTCTGCTCCTCGTTCAATAGAGTCATGCTCCTGATTTACACCATTTTAGAGATAGCCTCGATCTTGGAAATGGATCTGGAGAAGCTTTTCCAGATATCCAGGTGGATCGGGTCCTCCAACAGGAATGAAGCCCCCTCTTTCCAGAGGCAAAGTGCAAACACGGGGCTGGGGCTGGGAGGTGGGCCTGGGATTTGTTTGTGAAGTATATGCAGGACTTGTCCATGGGATTTATTCCCTGCTCCCTGCCTGGCTCCTGCCTGGAAATGAGCTGGATCCATGCACACAGAAACTGCTCAGTCCTGCTCTGGCAATTTTCCCAGTGCAAAGAAAAGGATAAAAAAGGAGAAAAATATTATTTTTAAAACAGTCTGAAAGGAAAGAGCTGTGCTGAGATCAGGTTAAATACATATGTCGGGCTAAGTCCTCCTCCCTCCCCCAGAACCAGCAGAAGGGCTCCTGTTTTGGTACTGAACACAGTACAGAGGGAGAATTACGCTGACATGTGAATGCATTCAATTCAGAGAGATCCTTGTCCTGGTTCTTCCTTCCACAGCTCCAAGGCCACCTGCATGGAGATTGCCATCATACTGATGGTGCCCGGGTCAAAAATCTACTGAGACAGTGCAAGTCTACTGCCAGTCCCCCAGCGTGTACCCCAACCCCTCCAGAAGCAAAGCAAAGTGCCCTCAGGAGGCAGAGCCCTGAGCTAGGACATGGGAATGGGCTTTCCCACCACCTCAGCGGACCATTTCTGGTGACCATTTGCAACTCATTCTTCCCACCTACGAGAAGCCAACATCGATGCCGAGGTCTTTGCAAAGTGCTTTGAGTTCTACAGGTTCACAAGTGCCAGTGCAAAGGTGGATGCTGGTAAAAGCAGGGCTACTTTTGGCCCAAGAACTGCTGCTGAATGTTTGGATTTTGATTCAGCCCCTCATGCAACCATCGGTTAAACTTTAAGCGATGTACAGAAGTCCTGATGGCTTCCGTGGGACCAAAGGACACATCTGAAGTGAAGAGTGGGGTTAAATCAGGCTTTCCAAAGGAGTCTAATTGAGTTAAACATTCAACTCCCGACGGAACAGGATGTGGGCACCTGCCCAAACCTCTAAACCTTTTCCGAAAACAGGAGGTGAAGATAGCATTGCTTCACCTGGATAAATGGCTTCAAGAGTTTTATGCTCAGCTTGGCCCAGTCTCTTTCTCAAAATGTCATGTTTTCCGTTAAAGGCAGCCGTTCAGGAAACGGATGAGTCTACGCCTTCACACATGTTGAAGCCGTGTAAATACGGACGGGTGCCCGACAGTGCCAATAGTTTCGTGTTAGTGGCTCATCCCTGACAATGGTGGAGTGGCTCCTCATCCCACAGTGACATCAGAAGTGCCTCGTGATTTTGCAGAGCGTTTGAGAACTCGAGCTCCATTCCGCTTAAGCAATCCTCATCTTGAAAATGAGGTTATGGAGAATCCGCCGAAAATCCCTTTGCGTTTCCTTAGCACTGAGGAAACGAGTGAGATCAACTGCAAACTCTCACAGCGAGCATGCCCTGCCAGAAATACTTGTGTTTGGACCAGCAAAGCCAACCTTCCCGGGCTGGCTCGGGAGACCAGACGCTTTGCTGTTCGACTCCAAGGGAAAATGTTGCCAGCTGCCAGCATTTAAACCAGCAATATTGCTTGTGAGCATGAAATCAGCCAGGCAAGACATTGCGATGGGGAGGCAGAAGGGGAGAAAAGAGGGCACGGGCTCAGTACAGAAACCACCACGCTGAGAAACCCAACTGTGGCACAGAGCTAGAACATGCCCGGGGTGAAGGCAGATGATATCAAGCGATGGGGACTGCGAGCTTCATATTACTGCCATCCTTCACTCATTTCTTATCCCAGGAAAGGGGGCAGGAGCTTCTAAAAACGTGCTAACGCTATTGCTTGTGATTGCCTGACCCTGCTCCTCATCTGACAGCCCGGAGCAGACTGATCCATGGCGCAACCGTACGCCCCACGCTCCGCTCTGGGTATTGCACCGGGAAGGTGACTCAATCTCACCTAGGCACTGAGGATGAACTCAGGTTGAATTACTTTGAAAGATGATCTTTTTTTTGTTGTTGTTTTCATGGGGTCCATCAGCGTGATCGCTCCCGCATCACATGCTCACCCTCCCCCTGCCTTTTCCCCACTCCCCTCGGCACTTCCAGAAGCAGCAAGATGAAAGCAGATGTTGGCAGCTTGCAAAACTTTGCGTTCTGAGCCAGGCAAAAGTGACTTTGATTTTCCATGCTGTTCTAGCAGACTTTTCTGACTGAGTGCATGAGTGGATATGGCTAATGGTGAATTTGCCAAATGAGTTGGGAGCTGTAGAGTCCTACACATACGTGGATATCAAATGCCTGATTCAAACTAATATCCCCTGACTGTTCGTTAAAAAAACCAAGAATTTATACATGCAAAAATGTTAACATCAGTACATTTCCTACAAAGAAAAAGTTTCATAGAGGTCGGGTATCGTGGGCGTACGTTGCCTACATTTCAAAATCTGCCCACAAATGTTTTCTGTCTTAAACACGTCAAAAATCTTCCCAGCAAAAAGTGACAGAGTGTAGCTCTCTGCAGTCAGAAATGTGATTGCATCATATGTAGACATACCCAGCCTAGCTTTAAGCTAATTAGCTCCAATCCTAATAGCAGCATTGCTTGAACAGAACTGTAAGAGACCCAGGGCATGTGTCCTGGTAGTTTCATGATGGTCACATCCATGCCACAGAGGCTGGCGTTCCCTGCAAGCCCGTGCTGATGCCACCTTGAACATTTCCATGTACTTCAGGGAAAATTCTTCCAGTTCCCCAAACATTAAAATATCAGTTGGGAAAATATTCCATATTTCTTTTTGAAAGTGAAAAAAAAAGAACTAGAAATCTGGAATGTCTTCCTAAATAAAAAGTGAGAGCTTTAAATTTCATTTTATTTTAGGGTATGTCTCAATTTAGTGGGTTTTGACATTATTTGATGACATGTCAGGAACTGTAGTGTGTCGTGGAAGTGTCACTGCTAACGAACCTGTCACAACATAATGCGGCGTGGCAATCTGTGATAGAATGGGTGGAAGTTTGATACTCAGGACCCTGCTGCCTGGCGCCGGCTGAAGTCTTCTACCCCAATTTCCCTGCTGAGATGAGGTTAATGACAAGGCAAGAGCCTTCGGGCTGGGTCCTGCGGCACTGCAAGCTGCGCTGGAGGCTCACGGTGCCAACGGCTGATGGAGGTGCTCTGAAGATGCCGCTATGTGCAGGGAGTTGTGCTGTACCTGGCTATGAAACTCAGTGCAGCAGCCGCCTCCGAGCGCTTTGTTACACGGTTAATACGAATGAAAACCTCCCGCTGTCTCCAGCCAATTGTAATTCAATTGTAAAAAAATTTGCTCCAGGTGGCAATTTGGCATCTGCTTTCGTTTCACCCCTGCACCGGAGGATTGCAGGCAATGCTAACGAGGGGCTAATTTTGCACACGGTGGGGCAGATCCTCAGCTCGTGCAAACCAGACGAAGCCCCATTAAATGTGAAGGAACTCCGTCAGCTTACCCCGGCCAAGGAGCCGAGCCCTGGCCAGCCGGCCTGCCCACCGACGGCTCTGCGTTGCAACAGAGGCTTAAAGCTGCGAGTTTTGGGCTGCAGCCCGGGACAGGTCGCGGGGTTGCTGTTTGCATCCACAGCCCCTTTAAACGTCCGCTCTCGTGCCGTGTTATCGCTGCGGCATTCCAGAGCGCTGAGCCCCGGCCTCAAGCAGCCGGAGGAATTTGCTCTCTGAGTGCTAATTCCTCCTTTTTCCCCAAAAGAAGCCCACGGGACGGCTTCTGTTGTGCAACGAGGATGGGGTGGTCTCCTGCCGGTCTCCATATCTGAGGTCTGGGCTTGGTCTGGTCTCCCCAGTGCTTCCAGCTCAGCAGCGCGAGATGGGTGATGGGACAATGATGCTCCAGCCATGGTGGGACTGGGACAAGCCCAGGGTGAAGAAGGGCTGCAGGATGGGGTGCTGCTGGAGGCCAGCAGCCTCCTCCATCCCTTCCACCCCACGGGTACCAGGGTTTGCATCAGCTCCTCCAGAGGCAGAACTGGGACCTGGTCTGGGGGAGGTGTGCCACGTCTTGGGTCCTCACTCCTATTATTCCCACTGATTTTGAGGACAAAAGGGAAGGTTTCTCCACAGGGAGGGTAGCTCGGCTGCAGGACTCCTCGCTGCAGGGCGACGCTGCAGCGGAGTTTCGGCATGGACTGAATTCACACGGGGTAATAAGAAATAGTGCACATACGAGAGCAATAGTTTAAGAAATGGAGATGAGGGGAAGAGGCAGAGAAGCTTCAGGATGAAAACCAGGCTAATTGCTTGGGTTGGGAGGAGACTCGACCACATCTGCTTACTGCAGGGGATTTTTGCTGCTTCTTCTGCTGCAGTCCCTGTTGGTGGAGAAAGGCTGTGGGACTAACTGGGCTGTGGGGCTGGTGAATCATCCCGGGCGAGCTCCGAAGGAGCCAGCGAGCTTTTCCAGAGTCTTTTTGTTGACAAGAACATTGTGCTGACAAAACAGTCCATTTTCCCCAGTCTAACCTCCTCCTTATCAGCCATTCGTTACAGGAGTGTTGGCTGACATGGGATCGTGGCAGACGCAGATTATTAAGTTGTTGACAGAAAACTCATCCACTTTGAACAGTTATCATCGCAGGGAGCATCCACCGCGCAGGCTGCTCCTGACAGACCCTCTCATCAGCCAGAAGCCATGTGTTGGGGAGCCTCCTTGAGACGCACGCCCCCATTTTCCCTCTTAATGTATTTAAATGAGTTTCCCAGCAGTGTCACGGTTGATTAGCCCTCCAGAGCAATTTATGAGGGGACACAGCGACAAACGGGCCTGGAAACGCTTCTTACCTGTCCCTCCAGATGAGCACACCTCTGCAAGGGAATAGGTATGGAAGTAGTGGGGGGATTAATTTGGGTGAACGCTGCCGTGACTGTTGTGCTAATGAACAGGGAGAAGAAGGAGGAACGCTGGACCATGTCTTCATGGATGGGGAAAACCCACCCAGCCAGACCTACACCTTGCCAAGACCTCCATGGCTTTACTGATTTGGGTATAAAGCTACTGATTGCACCGAGCGGCTGAAAGCCGTGCCAACACCTGGGATTAGAAAGCCAAACAACTATTTGGTGGGGTTTTTTCTGGACTTCACTAAATTTGTCCCCTCCTGGAAACGGTGCCCAATGATAACAGGTTTTGTGGATAGGCCTGGAGGTCTGGGCAACGTCTCAGAGCAGGGTAGGAAGGAAGGAGGTAGGAAGGATAGAAAAAGAGCAGGGCAGAAGGAGGAAGGTGGTTTTTTTTTTCCTGCTCCTCTGGCTGCTGGGGCACGGCGCTCCCTCCCCGCTGCTTTGCCATCCGGGCAGCTCATCCGCTAATCACAAGGAAGCAGCAAGAATACCCCGAGCCCGTGATGCAGCGCTGGAAAACTCAAGGTTCCACTTTGATGTCGGCCTGAGAGATGAAAAGTCTTAATCAAAGCCGAGAGCATGTGAAACAGCAGACTCTCAAATAATTGAGCACTCCAGCCTTCTTAGGTAAGTGCAAATGGGAGGATTATTGTGGCATGGGTAGTCAAACGTGTATAAGCTTTAATCTAACTGGAATAGGACGCAGGCAGTGGGAGCAGGGCGATGCAGGCTTGAGCGCACACCATACAAGACCCGCCAGAAAGTACTATGGTCTCTCGCCTGGAAGGGGATGGTGCTGCTCTCCGCTCCTCCCCTGTGCGGGCTGCATTAAAGCTGCCTGGGGCAGGGCTGCCAGGTTTGGCCGGCTCTTTGCCTGCAAGCCCCAGGAGTAACTAGTTTTGCAGAGGGGTTTTGTCTGCCCGGGGAGTCCAAGTCCTTTCTTTCATTTCCCTATGTTAATGGGCCTCTGCCTGCAAGGCTAAAGAAGACTTAAAAGGTTTTAAACTGGGCATTGCTGGTGGGATGGGGACACGACCAAATATAGGCTTCATAAGAGAATCATCTTCCCGATGGGGCTTGGAGCAACCTGGTCTGGTGGGAGGTGCCCCTGCCCAGGGCAGGGGTTTGGAACTGGATGGTTTTTAAGGTCCCTTCCAACCCAAACCATTCTATGATTCTATGATAACGCTATTAGGACAGTGAGCCAGGGAACAAGGGACAATCATGATATCCGGATGGGCCAGACCAGTGCGAAGGGCTGCAGAAATCAGGAGGGATGGAGAGGAGAGGGCTTGTTGCAGGCCAAGCTCTTGCTGGGCTCCAGCGACACGCTTGCTCCTTGCACTCAGCGCTTGAAGAGAAAACCACCAGAGCTGGCCTGGTGGAGGGTGGCCTGGGCCACCAGATCGGATGATGATGCGGGGACGCTGGAGCAGAACCCAAACGTGCCCATTTCTCGACGCAGCTTTTGTGTCACGTTGGCTCCCAGCACTCCACAACCACACTCCACGTGCAACGACATGCACAGATGAGCGAGCGCTGCAGGCACAGGGAGGTTTCTGCCATTGAAAAAAGTGCTTCTTCCCTGATTGGAAAAGCTAATTAGTAATTAGAGAGGAAGGAGCATCACATCAAGTAGATTTGCAGGTTCTTTTCTAGCCCGTGGGGTTTGCAGAGAGCAAGGGGGCAGCTTCTCCAGCGAGCCGGCAGAGGGGAGCGGGGGGGATGGACAAAGGAGAGTCTTTAAGAATGAAGAGGACATGAGACAAAATGTTCTTGCTCAACGTTGTAAACAACCCTAAAGTGTTTTGAAAGACTCTGTCAATATAAATTACTGAGAAACAAGATGCTGGAATTGCAAAAGAGGAACCCAGCTGGAGAAAAGCTGCTCGCAGAGTGCCTCGCCGCCATCCACCTCAGACACTCAACGGCGCTGGCACCGCTCTCCTCTGCCCTCACACATTCTTCTCTATTCTTCCCCCTCTCGCACGGAGGAGCCGCATCAAGTGCTCTGTGCGAGATGAGTGCATTAAAGCATCCTGCGGTCCCAGCTCCTGCAGCCTTGCGAGCAGTGGGAATTTACCAGCAGAGCTCTTTGTGAGGCGTTTTCCCGCTGCAAACCTTTTGGGAACGTTCCTTGCGCAAACCCCCGCCGTGTAGAGCCACGGGCTGCACCCGGGCTGCAGTTCGGCGAGGTTTGCTCGGCGGTGTCCGTGCCCTGCTCCTTCCCCGCGGGCAGCTCATCCCCATCCCCGCAGGGCAGCCCATCACGCATTCTGCATTCACCGTGGGGTAAACGTGCGCCTCAGCCATGGCCAGGGAGCAGCAGCTGTGCCGTAAATTCGCACTGTAGGTTACCTCGTGTTAACTTACTCATGTGGCCGTGCCTTCTCCTGGGACGGCGGCCAGAGCTCTGCGAGAAACAGCCATGGCAGTGCCTGCCCGGCTCAGCTCGGGTAGCGGACAACCCAGACAGTAATGCTGGCCAAAAAAAAAAACCTGTGTGTGGGAAGGGGGGGGGCCAAAAACCCTTTTTTGGGGGGGGGGGGGGGTGTGTGTGTGTTAACCCTCTCCCAAAGAGATCAATCAAAAAAATCCCTTGCAGGGGGTGTCAGCGTGGGGAGCTCCCAGCCCAGCCCCAGCATCAGCCCTCTTCCCATCAGGGCTCTGGTGGTAAATCACAGGAGGATTTTAATTATACCAGTGGGAGTTACATTTTCAAAACCTTTCTGGATCTGAGCTTAAATTACCAAAACAAAGGCTCCAAAGCCTGCTGCAGTCCCTCAAATTGTCCGTTTGCACCTCTGACATTTTGATCTGGTACCTAACGAGTAAGACAGACGAAACAGGTGAAAAACAAGAACTTCTGCACCCAAAGACTTCCTACCGATTCCCAATACCACCCCACGAACGGCAGGAATTAAGGCTCTGCACTTTTGCTTTGCTGTTTAAAGCACAGACATCTAAGTAGAGCTCCAGAGGAGAGCTCTGCCTGGTGCAGAGCCACAGCATGCACGTGGTGATGGTTTAAAGCCGTGTGGGATTTCCACCAGGCCCTACGGTACTTGGGCCCCGAGTTCAGAGCAAGGGGAGTCCTGCCGCGTCCCTCGTCTGGAGGGGCGGCTTTACCAGCTACATAAATAAACTGGAGCAGCTTCATCCACCACTGCTATACAAACAGGGACGGGATGGCAGGAAGCCAAGCAGAGAGATAATATTTTTCTTAGATATTAGCCTAGTATGAAATCAGAGCAGAAGTATACTCAAAGAAAGTCTTGACGGTTACTAATGAGAGTTTCAGGTGGGCTTTTAAAATTTAACTAGAAAGCTGAGAAAATGATGAATTCCAACAATCCTCCCTAAGATTAAAGGGTCTCAGCGCTACCCCCCGGAGCGGCACCGGTAGGAAGTGCTTTTCAGAAGGATTTAGTGGTTATCTCTGCTTCTGCTTACGTTACGGGAAGCCCCAGGAGAGCCAGCCATGAGGTGC
>NW_009650103.1:1498709-1506032 GCF_000708025.1 Charadrius vociferus | reverse complement strand
CCAAAGGCGGGGGGGTGGGACTGGATGATCTTCAAGGTCGCTTCCAACCCAAACCATTCTATGATTCTACGATTCCATGGAGCTGGGCAAGGCTGCCCTTGGACCAGGGCTCCTGCAGCTTCCCGGAGCCACAGGGCTTCGGGGCAGAGCCTGAGCCTCCCCAAGGGGGAGAAATCAAAGCCAGCCCAGGCTGCAAGCGAGGACCGGGGAGAAGGTCTTCTCCCTGTGCGTATTGCTGTCGCTCAGTCGGCTCTGCCTCCCCTTGGGGCTGAAAACACCTCGCCAAGACACCAACGGGGGACCTAGAACGGAGCTGGTGGGGACAGCCTGACCGGGGACGGGGAGAGGCAAAGGGAAAAACAGAGCGAAACCGCCCCTTTTCGCTTCCGCCGAGATGCTAGCGGTGATCCCGTGCGGGGGCATCGCGCCGCAGCCAGCCCGCGAGGAGCGTTTTGGCCGCCGTCTCTCCCTGTCAGCCTGCAGAAACATGAGACGATGGACGGTTCGCAGGAGCAGAACTAACAAGCCAACAAATCAGGCCGCTGCCATCTCCTCCGCCCCTCTCTGTCTGGTTCAATAACAGCCGATGGGGGAGGCTCCCCGAACTGCTGAATGGCTCGATAACCAGGAGCCAAAAACATTCAAAACCACACGTCTAAATTAATTCATCCCAAAGCGTCCGCAGACAGCAGAGGGGAGGAGGGGCGGGGAGGGAGGAGGTGGAGGAGAAGAAATAGAAGAAGGAGAAACGACTTGGCCTCTTTTCAAGCCCTTTCTAAAAATGCTGAAAGAGTTTGGCAATACTAATAAAAACCCTGTACAGCAGTTGCCCTAATTTCTCCGAGCGGCATCGCTGTGAGGCAGGCGACGGGATGGCTGTGGCATGTAAAATTAGGGCTGAAAAGGGTGAGGAAAGGGTTTGGAGGTGCTGGATGTCAAAATGATGGTGGTAGGATAGAGTCTGGCAGGATGGAGGGAGAGACCCGGGGTGGCCGAATCCCCACTTGGATGACTCCTGGCTCCCTCTCTGGTCCTCCACAGCTCACCCCAAACCTCCCCCCCACCGGGGTTTTCATGCCATGAGCCGCTCTCCACTCACATAGCTCAGCCCAGCGCTCTCAGCCGACCACCTCGAGAATGGCAGAGACGGATTTTAACATCACATAAAAGAAGCGTACGATGTAAGAGTGTCTACTGGAATGAAATTCGACAGAGCTTCAACGAGAGGCGAGCGAGCACAAAAGCAAAGCGTTGGTATTCAGAGCGAGGGAGCCCAGCAGCCCGGCAGACTGACTGCCTGTAATGCCGTGCGGGGAATGTTTTTTTTCTTCGACCAGCGCGAAATCCATACAGGAGAAAAGTTGGAGACCGCGCCAACTCACCCTTCGAACCCCCTCCTGGGGAGGCGAGGGCTAAGGAAGCACTGTAGGATTCCTGCAAGCACGGGTGGAGCGGCTGAGGTTCTTGGAAATATCACCAAAGCTGCATTTTGGGCTTAAATTCTATGAAAAGATGTCCATCACTCCAGAGCAGCACTGGCAGTGTGCCAAGTGGTCATACCCAGCTTGTCACGGCCAAAGCAGGATGCTTTGGGGTACCTCTGAATTTAACTTCATCAATTAGTAGCTCTGGAAACAAGGTCCCTTAGGAATTTTGAGCTCAATACTTTATAGTTTAGATTTCCAACATTAAACATGACGTTAGTAATGGAGTTTAGATGACTCCATTCCTAGAGGTGTCATCGCGGACTGCTGGCTGGTTTTCCCAGCTATTGAACGGTGGCTTTTCTAGGACAGTGGTAGACCCAGGTACATGGCAGGGGTTGCTAATTTGAAAGGCTGGCGTTGATGTTAGCGACGCAACATTTAAGGACTGCAGCCCATCAAACCACCAGAACAACTGAGGTCAAAACCATTTTTGAGTCATCCCATCGAGTCTTACGAGGATATATATAAATAATTGTACAGGCTAAAGCTAACGACTGAATGCAAACACTCCCACTGCCGCAGAACTCGGTGACATTCAGCCAAAAGGTCATTTTTCTCATGATGGTATTTGCATTCTCCATCTACATACATTAAAAAGAAAGCAAAGGAACCGAAAGAGGCAGATGAATGGCCTGGAAATGCTGACAGGTCTCGGGTTTCAATAGGGCCTTGCGTTTATTTTCCTCCCATTAACTGTTAAAGCTGAGCAACAAAGCACCTCCCGGGGTGTTGGGTCTTTTACTCTCTCTGACCAAAAGCCCCTTTAGGGTGAGGACAACGCACCCGTGTGGGGCCAGGAGCCCCAGCAGAGCAAGCTGGGACATTGAGGCTGCTCTATACGACCATGCCCAGCTCCAGCCAGGGCTTGCTTTGTGGGAAGATGCTGGGGGCTCCTGTAGGGACCAGTAGAGAATGGGATTGCTCAATCGGGGCTACTTCAACTCAAGAGAGGGGGATTTGGAAGAAGAAAACTCTTAACTCAAGTTCTATTAGGGTATGTAGCATTTTTAGGGTGTCCCTAGTCTCGGTGGTGGTTGAGGGCAATTAAAGATTGCAGAGGAAAACTCACAGCCTTCGGGCAAGGGGCCACTGAATCCCCGTTTGACTCCGGGCCGGCCATCTCCGGTTGGGATGAGCGAGAAACAGGCTTTTTCTGTCTTTTAGAGCTGATGTTTGTTATCTAGGGAGTGCGGGGAGGGAAGAGGTGTTAGGAAATCTCTCTGACTCAGCCTTAAAACTTGCTCAACCGAAATGTCCACTGCATGTCGTGCGCTACATCTGAGCGATTTCTTCCTCTGAGCCCTCCGTGAGTTGCAGAAGATGATGTGACTCCAAAAGTTTAAATCTCCAGCTAATTGTAGATGGACTGTCCTATTAGTCTCCAAGCTTGCATCAGTTAAACGCTGTTTCTCTGCGCTACAGGACGTAGGACACATCTGTACCAGTGAAGATGGGCTCAGTCAGAGCGTTTCTGAAGCCCGAGGCTTGCTCTACTAAATGGCTCTTCTTAATGCAGTTTCTGCTGATGTCTGAGGCATCTCAGGAGGCAGAATGCATCTTTTTAATCAAAAAGAAAAACGCTACAGTGTACACAAGCCTGGTGAACCATGTCCTCAAAGTCTGATGAAGAATCAAAGTCAGATAACCCTCCTCCTCTCTCCCCAGACCAGGATAACTTCTTGCACCCACTGTACATGAACTTGAAGTCCTAATTAGGGTTTTAACCACAGCAGTTGGTTGAGAAGAAAGCAAAGACCCTCCAGAGCAGCCAAACCTGGAACATGGGCTGTGCTGCAATAGAGGAGACTGATGGTGGGGTCCAGTTTGCTCCTCTCACCGCTACCGGAGGCTTTGAAGCATCTCCTGATGCATCTTTATGAGAGCATGAGCATGGGGAAGACATCCCGCCCTGCCTTTGGGAGGTGTCCGCTCTAAGCCCTCGGCTAGGGGAAGCCATCAATAAAGACTCAAAATAGGAAATGCCTTCAAAAAAATTTAGGGGGAAAACTAGCCTTTGCTGATCTTATCAGAGGGGAAACGGGAATTGAGCTTTTGGGAGGAGACGTTTCCAACCCCGAGGGCTGCCAAAGCCTCCCCGCGCTGCAGCGGAGCCCTGGCAGCGGCAGCCTGCAGGATGCAGGAGAAGGCCTCTGCGACATTTCTTTCAAAAATAGAGCAGGGGTTACCCTTTCTTTCAAAACTCCTCCCGGGAAGGAGCCGCCCTCTCCCCAGCGCCTCGCCGTCCCGTTGCTCTGCCCACGTTAACCCCGGGGCTCAGCCCCGCCGGAGGGTCCAGCTTGGCTCTTCCCCACACATCGGGCCTGTATCCACCGGGCACTTGTGGGGGGCAGGTCCCACTTCTCCTGCTGATGGCTTCCCATATGGCCCCAAAAAGCCCAAGGTAACGCCAGGGGAAAGCGGGGATGCGACCATGTAGCTTAATACCAGGGCGCTCCTCTGTGCTCCAGGCCCGTGTAAGCCAGCCAAGCAGGAGACCGTCCAGAGCTCACGGGGGAAGAGCAGCTATAGCAGAAGTTTTAGGAGAAACGCCAGATCCCTGCAAGTCGTCAACGTGAGACAGCCCCACGCTGCTCAGCTCTCTCAAGACAAGATTTTTCCAGGGGTGGCCAGCCAAGACCATCAGGCAGCCGGGCTACCTTCACGTCAAAATAACGACACTGGCAGAGGTTTGGTGTCCAGAGGGTTGCACGCCACTTCGGCAGAGAGATGAAGGGTGGCGATTTGGCAGATGACAAGTGGCAAAGTCCCACGAGTCCCCTTTAACGGGCCGAAGATCGTTGTGTGGATCCAGGCCATCTCTGCTCCTGGGTTTGCGCCTGTATAAAAATCAATAAAACAATACTGGGCTTCTGGAGGGTGTTGTGACACTCTGTGGATGTGGCTGGAGTGTTTTTAAGTTCCTCCTCTGGAAAGAGCTCTGCAAGTGCAAATTGAAATTGCTATTAACCTTTTCCTGGGTCGTGTACAGACCAGTTTCACTCCTGCATCCAGAGGTTTCCAGCCAAGATCGAGGGTCTCTTCTGCAAGGTAATAAAAGGTAGTCAAAGGCTGTATTCAGATGGATTTGTCACCCAAACAAAAAGGAAATGGGGAAAGAAGACATCGTGAGCATCCTTACCGAATGGGTGAGGGGATGGGGGAACCAAAACTGCAGCCAGACAAAGAGCTGAGATTTTCCCTCTGCCCTCCAGGGTCTGAGCCCAGAGCTGTGCTCTCCTGAGCATCCGTCCTGGTGCTGCTGATGCTCCTCTCGCTGTGGGAGGGATTGCATCTATTGCGGCTGCATCACCTGCAGGGCATGCAGGCTAATTACCAGCCACGAACTCCAGCAAATGGCTCTGCCATCGCAAAGTGTTATTGACTGAATAAGAGTGCAGGAAAATGGCCCAATCTCTGCTAAGGTAACCTCCTTTTTCTAAATGGTTAATCTCCAACATTAGAGCTAGTGTGTTAAAGGAGGTTTAGGACAATTTAATAGCTCATAAAACTTTATGGTCCCAGTTGAAATTGGAGTGATAACTCTGGAGTGTAAAGCTATACTTTGCTAAATGTCTCCCTTAGATTTTTTATTTTATTTTATTATTGGAAACTTAACATCTGTTACAGCAAAATAAAATGGAACAATTTTCACTGTTGAGAGACGTGAGCATTCTGCTTCTTTTCAATCTGTTTATATGTTTATTGCTTAAAACTTTGGCGTCGA
The DNA here is from genome assembly GCF_000708025.1 of Charadrius vociferus. Lineage (NCBI taxonomy): Eukaryota > Metazoa > Chordata > Aves > Charadriiformes > Charadriidae > Charadrius > Charadrius vociferus. The sequence goes on along the minus strand of NW_009650103.1, from coordinate 1,500,821 downwards.
TATTATCCTTGATTATTAAGATTTCAATCACTTTAGGGAAGGGAGAGATAAAATAAGCCAAAATGGACCCATGATCAATTTAACCCGTGAGCAGAATAGAAACCAAGAGGATGCTAAATCGTAGACGTCAATATTGTCTGGAGTCCTGTTAAATTTCAATTAATGGTATGGTTCCTTGGCCAAATTTTGTCTGTAACAGTGCTACATAAACCAACACACAAATCATCGTGAAAAGGGAAATGGGGAGGATCTGGGAAGTGTTTGACCTCTGACAGTCCTTGTCTTGGTACAAGGTGCGGCAGTGCCTCAGTTTCCCCAGATGTCAAATGACTCTTCTCCTCCCGAGTAGAGACCTACAGCAGAAAGGCTCACCCCAAAGGATGCTGCCCGTTGCTGCACTGGGCCGTAAACCCATCCGTGGTAAATATCTTTGGCAGAACATGTTCTTTGTGAGTCCCACTATTGCGGGGTTCTCTATAATGCCCTAAATATTTTATTTTTCCTCCAACAAGTACCTATTTGCTATTCTTTCCCAATTCATTTCAGCCTAAATCTCAGTTCACACTTTCAGGCCACATATTTAAGGGGAAAAATATGTTTCTAAAAGAGCCGTGTGAGAAATGAACCGCTGACTTATGAAGCCAGAACAGCCAGAGCGTGAGCAGCGATTCACACGGAAAACGAAATGAAAATGTTAGTGAACTCCAGCGAAGGATGCTCCGGCGGGGAGAGGGTCAGCGCAGCCCAGCACAGGCTCCTGCACCGCTGGTCTTTGGTCCCTGCGGCATATTAAAGGAAGTTTGGGATTCGTTCAAAGGTCCTCGTGTAGAAGCCAGCTTAATTCAGTCCAAGTCCCAAACCTGAGCTGCTGAGAGCCGGGAGGTCTGGTTTCAGGCCGGCTCTTCTTCAGCGCATCACCCAGTGCTTCGTTACCCGGAGGCACTGGTAATGACTGGAGCGCAGAGGGCCAAGCTTTCCCCTGGTTGCCATCAGTCCCGCAAAGAGACTTCTGTGTAATTTTGTGTATTTAATTGCCACTTGGAACATAAGGAAGCCATTTCGGAACAGAGCTGACCAGAGCGGGACATCGTGTACAGGCTTGAAAGGGCTCGTTCCTCCCTGACCGGCTCCAGCTCCGGTATGTCCCGGTACGGGCTGGATGCTGCGGGCGTGGGAGGACACGAGTGGATGACCCACTCCGCTTGAAAAGTCGGTTCCTCCACTTTCCCCCGCCGTGCTTTCCCAGGCAGACGGTGCCACGCACCCATGTCCCCGTTCCTTTTAATTCCTCCCCAATTTCTCCTTGCAGAGGAGCTGCAGCTGCTTCCCGAGCGCAGGGCAGCTTCGCCCCGGCGCTTTCCCAGATTGTCCGTGATTCAGCAAATCCCAGAGCAGCGGCTGAAGAGTTAAAGAGCCTCTTGTTAAGTTGTCCCCAGGGATCCCTTCCCAAGCTCCAGTCTTGGCCTTTTGCTGAAAGATTTCCTCCTTCCATGAGATGTCATTTAGGCCATTAGGGGATCTTTTGCGGGGAATAATGCCTATGCCTTACATGTGGTCCCCTTAATTAGTAATTAGGATAATGCAATATTGAAAAAGCAAGGCACAAATTTAATTAGTTGTGTTTTATTAGAGTAACTAAGGAGAAAGCCCCCGGACTCCACTGGAGGAAAGAGATCAATACCGAACATCTATTTTCACTAGAAAACAATTGCAGCTGACGGCTGTCTGCGGAGCCCGGCGCGGCGTGATGGAGCGGCCGCCCGCCGCAGCGCTCCCTGCCCACCGAAGGGGAAGGGGAAGCACAGGGGCCCGGTAAATAAATGATCGATATCTCCAGAGAGGATCTGTGTATCCTCAGCCAACATTACAGAGCAGCTAATAGGAGCTGACACATAGCTATAGGGAGATGGCTTCCATTGCTCAATTAACTAATTATCTTTTAAGCTGTTCTGACTCAAATGGGAAATGATGGCAGAGGAGATGGGATTTTGCATCTATTTTCCTTTTTGGTGGGTTGGTTGGTCTGGTTTGCCAGCAAACCCCCCTTCCCGCTGCTGCCCTCTCGTCACCCTGCTCACCAGCTGTGCCCGGGGACGGCGCGGAGGCACCGAC